>NC_064627.1:446877449-447206118 GCF_023864275.1 Schistocerca cancellata
GCAAAGTTATAATTTACGATCTCGCACGCAGAAGAGCGCTGCGCCAGCGACCGATTTTATAAATAATTTTGTTCTTTTTTTTTACTTTTGCGTAGTTTTTTGTTTTTAAGAACTAAAGGAGGACTCTCTCTCTCTTGTCTTGATACGAAAGACGTGTATTTTTCGGCGACGTTGAATGTGCTTTTGGTGAAAATTAAAATTTACATTACAAAATGATGTTGTTCCAATAGTTAATGAGAAGAAGAGATAAATAAAAAGGTAACACTACAAGCTTCCAAAAAGAATATGCTACACCTGTTAATATAAATTGTGCACAGGAGTAGTTTATTTGCTCACTACATCAATAAATTATGTATTTTCACATTTAGCAGTATTATGGCATCAT
The DNA here is from genome assembly GCF_023864275.1 of Schistocerca cancellata. NCBI lineage: Eukaryota > Metazoa > Arthropoda > Insecta > Orthoptera > Acrididae > Schistocerca > Schistocerca cancellata. The sequence goes on from NC_064627.1 coordinate 446,877,835, forward strand.
AGTTAACAAATACCATGCGCTCATGATCAAAATTAGATGGGTTTTCAATTGGTGCACGACAGACAAACTTTCAGTGATGGAAACAATATGAAACTGCTTATAAGAAATGTTATAGGCCCACATATATAATCATACAATTTGTCAGACTCTACTATGTTTGACAAATGTTTGAACATGTATTAGGTTGGTTGATGTATTAGTCAGACATAGACTGTGTCTGGTATGTTTCAGAGAAATTTTCTTCGATGGATAAATTGACATGATGTTGGATGTTATTTGTGTTGATGTTTTGCTGTGTATACTTAATGCCAAGAAGTATATTAGAATTTGCCTTTCTGTTTTCTGGGTCTCCACAACTATGGAAACTATGATCATGGATAAAACAAGATATCAGTGGCAATTACTAAGATGGTGGCAGTGTCATGACTTTCCTGGGCATATATTATGCAGAAAGAGTTTAAGAACAAGATCAGTATTCTATGCTCAACATAGAAGCAGGAGTGGAATAAAACAAAAAAATCAGTTATCTCTGGTTCTTCCGACGATGATGGAGGCTGTAATATGTTTCTGATTCAGAGTCGGATTCAGATTCGTTATTTACTGTTGACCACATGCAGTGAAATAGGCATTTACAATTATATCAAGATACATAAGAAGTTACTACATTAGTGAGTGTTTACATTACAAGTACAAATTATTTATGCTACATTAATCAATATATAGTATTGGAATTATAGACTTAAAACTCAATTTCTATGTTACAAGTATCCATGAATTCTGTGAGACTGTAGTATGGATTGTCTATTAAGCATTTGTGCAGTTTACTTTTAAATTATTGAAAGGTGTATTGAGTGCAGTATGTGGTAAGTTGTTAAATAATTTCGAACAGTTCAGTTTGTGAGAGTTGCCTGTTTTTGTCAGCCTATGTCTAGGAATGTCAATACTCTCTTTGTTTCTGGTGTCATGTAAGCATATGTTCTTTCTGGTGCTAAATTTTGTTCTGTTCTTTTTAGCATATATCAGAGATGCATAAATATAAAGATTTATCACTGTCATTATTTCCATTTTGTTGAATAAGGGACAGCAATGTTCCCTTGGACCAACCTTGCACATTATTCGTAGCACCTTTTTCTGCATCAGTAGTACATCACTGACATGACATGAGTGGCCCCATAGTAACAACCCATAAGATATATGAGACTGAAAAAGTCCAAAGTAAGCTGTTCTGAGATATTAGTTACTCACTACATCAGACAGTTTCCAGATGAGACAGGACACACTCGATAACTTTTTGCAGACCTGGTTGATATGGGGTTGCCAGTTAAGTTTGGAATCAATGTGTGTTATAAGCAGTTTTACTGATTTTGGTTCTATCTCATTAGCCAGTCCCAACTGCAGATGCTGAGTTTTCTCTGGATTACACAGAGGTTTGTTAGCTGAGAACCAGTTTAGTGTTTAGGTGAGAGTGTTCTGTGATTTCTGGAGTAGTTTTGATAAATCTAGATCTGTGCTGATTAAGGTTGTATGGTTCCACATAGCAGATAACTGACTCAGGCCCAACGTAAGATGGCAAATCATTAATTGCAACACTGAAGAAGAAAGGACCAAGAACAGAGCCCTGAGGTACAGCAGAGTTGACATTATTCATAGAAGAGTGTCTGTTTTGAATTGACACAAATTGTCTCCTGTTATGTATAAGAGTTGATTATTTCCCATTCTGTATTATTTATACCATAATACTTTAGTTTGGATAGTAGGATGTCAAAGGGAATACAATCAAATGCCTTACTCAGATCACAAAGTTCAAGTGAGACGGTTTGTTTATTTTCAAATGCTGTTAATGTCAGATAAACTATTTCAAGGACTTTCCCTTGTTGAAAACCGTGCTGTCTATTACAGAGAAGGTCATACTTTCCAAAATAGTTCCTTAGCTGTTTATGGAAAATTGCTTCAAATATTTTTGAAAAGATTGGTACAATAGACACTGGTCTGTAGTTTTCAGGAAGGTCTTTTCCCCCCTTTTTGTATATAGGTATAACTTCGGAAATTTTGAGCTGATCAGGCAAAACTCCAACTTCTAGGCATTTATTCACAATAAAAGGACGTGGATTGCAAATGAAGTGTATTGTCCTTTTTATTGTGTAGTTAGATAGCCAGTAGTAGTCCATGCTTTTCGAGTTTGAAAATTTTCTAACAATATTTACTATATGTGTGGGCGTGACAGGGTCCCAATGAAATTCATGCCCTTTAGGTAGCTGATCAGCAATTATATCAATTGCCAGTATGTCTGACTCTTTAATTTTTGATTTTAATTCATTTATTGTAGTTATAAAATAATTATTGAGCTCTTCTGGCTCAAGTAGAACATCTTGTGTTTGGGTAGAGGTATGTTCTTGTTTTATAATAGCACAAGCAGCCTTGCATTTGTTTGGGGCTCCTTCTATGTAATTTTCACAGGCAGCTTGTTTGGCAAGTTTAAGGTTGACTTTTTAATGTTTTTTACATTTCCAGTAGTCTTTATAATAAGTATCGTTTTGTTCTGTCCCACATCTGCCACTGCTTTTATGTATTTTGTAAAGTGAAAGCATCTTTTCCCAGATTCTAGCAAGGTCATCAGTGTAGCATTTAAGCTTTTTACCTTTTCTATTTGATTTAGTACTGTTTCTTTTCATTGGTGAACAAGAGTACCATAAGTCAGTATATGTCTTAAGGAAATTATTAGATAGAGTTTCAACAGTTGATTGATCTGTGTCATATTCATAAACAAAGTCCCAGTTTACCTTTTTGAGGGAGCTGTGAATAACTTAAGAAATTCCTCTTTCTGACCTCTAACCCATGTCATGCTTGGCTTCTTATTTGCAACCTTATAATTCTTATCTGACTGTGTATACCGTTATGTTAGGAGTAGAGGATCATGATCTGCTAAACATTCATCTGTAATGCTTAGACTATATAGGTTTCTTGGAAAATTAACTATAATATTGTCCAAACAGGCATTTCCACATGTCAGGCTATTGTTAGTATAATATAGATTTAGTGATACGAGTAGGTTTAAGAATGATTTTGTGTTGAGTTCTTCTGTGTCTAGCAAGTCAATCTTGAAATCACCACATAATGCTACATTTGTTTTGAGTTTTAAGATTTTTCTCATAATTTGTTCAAACATTCTCGAAAAATAAGTGAACATCACGGTTTGGACATCTATACAAACTAACAATTACAGTATTTTGGTCTATCATTCTTCTACAAGTAAATTCGCTATTTAATTCTGAGGAGTGTGAACTTACATCTATTTTAGAGAATTGTATACATTGTCTAATAAATATTGCGACCCCTCCACTTCTTCTCTCGTTTCTACACATTATAGCTGCCAGAATGTACTACTGAGGTATGAATAAATCTAGTTGATATTCTGTAAGCCAATGTTCTGAAACACACAGTACATCACATTTTTTTTTTTTTACAGAAATTTTCCAACTCTAAAAGCTTCTTCCTAATGCTGCAAATTTTGATTTGCAGGATGTTAAGTGGGCCTACTTTAAATCTATTTTGTTCCCTCTCTGAGGCATTAAGATCTCGTTTTTTACTTTTGTGTGTTTTAATTTCCTCTTCAGGAAACTTGTCGTTTTGCAGTTTCGCTCTGAAGGAGCGTCCAGCGCAATTATAGGCTTAATAATGACGTTTTTTTCACGAAATATTTCTTCTGTAGCCTGGTTTATATTTGTGATAAGTTCCCTTTTGCCATGCTGATTCAGGAGCATACCATGTCCAGTGAAACTGTACCTGTCGTAGCTACTAATATCTAATAACTTTACGTTTGTAAATTTAGCACAAAAATATTTCAGTTTATCATTAGTTTGCCTAATTTCTGTATTGACACATAACCAATCAGGTAGGTCATACCTGAGTGGTAGAGTTGCAACAATAACATTGGTGAAGTGTAAGTATTGTATTACTACGATCAGTTTCTTGATGAATCTGTTGGCATTGTTTTTGTTTACGTCGTTTGCACCTCCGATCAGCATTACACAATCCTTTTTTGTGAGTTTGGAGCATTCATTGTTTATACCAGCAGTAACTGTGTCGAAATTTGCTACTGGTTTTACTTCACTGTAAATACTCATACTGTTCCCGGCCTGCATTGCTATTAGATTTGTGATGTTTCGTACATGGCTGTCACCTAATAAGTTCACCTCGTGTTTCTGCAGACACTGTTGCAATTTCACGTCGGACGTCTTGTATTCATTAGCAATCGGGTGCCGAACAGTCTTTATTTCACGCGGTATTTCGTAAGATTCTTTAAAATCCAGTGCAGCGTATTTATTGGACACTGTTATTTTGCTTACCCTTTTGATTTTCTTCTGCACAATACTCGGGAAGACCATGCATTTTGGTACTGTAATGAACTGTTATTAGAGGACTAAGTAAAGAAGAGTAATTTTCATACACTTATGTCTTCATTTCCAATGTAAGAGTGAAGTAAGTTTGAAGAAGTTAAAAAAATTCACTGTCCATACAGAGTACGCTGATAGAATCATCAAGTTCCAAATGCAATATTTCCTTTAATAGGTTTTCAAGTGTGTGTTCCTCTTTCATTTTAAACCATTCCATTGACCAGTGTTTTCTTTTATTCACCATCATCATCATCTTCTTCTTTTTCTTCTTCTTCTTCCTCTACTACTACTACTACTACTTTAAAGGAGGAGGAGGATGATACTGGTGTTTAACGTCCTGTCGACAACGAGGTCATTAGAGATGGAGCACAAGCTCGGATTAGGGAAGGATGGGGAAGGAAGATGGCCATGCCCTTTCAAAGGAACCATCCTGGCATTTGCCTGGAGTGATCTAGGGAAATCACAGAAAACCTAAATCAGGATGGCCGGACGCGGGATTGAACCATCGTCCTCCCGAATGCGAGTCCATTGTGCTAAGTACTACTTTAAACACATTGGCAAAGAAAATAATAGAAATCTACATTTGTACCCACTCCCACAAGTGTCAAAGTACAGCATACTGAACAGCATCTGCTTCAAAAGTGAGATTAAATTGATAAACTTGTTGGTTTATGTACGAGTTTATTTGAGAAATCCAAGAGCGAATTTGACAAATAAGTTTGACTGCATATGGTGGCCTTTAGGCTGCACAATTTTTCATATCATTTTTTCTTTGTGTTCCAATTGCAGTACGAAATCAGTGATTGGAGAGAACAAGAACAAAACAACAATATCGTCTCGCATTCCCTGGACATTGACTAAATGTGTCACTCTGACTTGGGCAGCATGATAACTTACAATTCTCAAGGTAGTAAATAATGCCATGCTGCTCCAGTTCCTATGTAGTTCAACATGAAACATAAAGAATAAGTGTTTTTAAACTATTTACCAAATTATAATGGTGGAGAGTTCATTAAATATGTTTTATAAAGAAATAATTAATTTTCATCACTCAAGTGGCCAAGTCAGCAGTTTGAGCGACCAGTGTGTCTTACTAAAAAGTCTGTTCAAATATGAAAGTTATGCACACCGTGTTCTTCAGTTTTAATAACATAGCTCACTATGTTTTTGTGAAGTAGAACAATCAATTGGGAGAATGGCCTACTACTTACAGGTTCAGCACTGTTTACGTGAAGCAATTTGAAAAATGCTCGAAGTTGTGGCGAAATAGTTCATGGCTTTTGCACTATAATGATGTACCTAATCACAGTTCGTTGCTTGTTCGTAAATTTTTGGCAAAAAAGCAATACTGTAGTGATGCCCCAGCCTCCAAACAATAAAGAAAACCTTAAAGAGCCATAGAGTTAGGAACATAAATTAAAGTGACATCAGTGAGAGAGCTAAAGCTATGCAGAAGATCAAGTTCCAGAAGTGTTTGAGAGATTATGAAAAGAGCTAGCATGAGTGTATACTGTCTAACAGAGATTATTTTAAAGAGGATAACATTGATGTGGAACAGACATGGGTTGCCTTCACAGACCCATGTGCTTGATTCACATACTAAATGAAGATCTTGGGCCACATCTTCATATCACATGACAGAAGCACTCTTATAGCACAAAGTCCAAACTATAGCGTCTGTGACATTAGTCTTTATGAGGCAACACGACAATATGAATAGCACTTCTTTTCCTCTATGCCATGTTAGAAAATTACACCTCAAAACAGCCCTCTTTTGAAAATATGTTCATTTTATGATCACCCCATTTTCTGATGTTTAAATATACTTGATTATCAACATCATTCCATTTTTTTTACTTGTGGGTTTTAAACTAGATGTCTTAAAAACATCTGTTGAAAAATTCTGCAATGCCATCAATAAAAAGAATGTAAACATCTGAAGATGGATGACATAAAAGTTTTCTAGGAGTGGTACCGGTAGAGGCGGCTTCTGAGGTAGTGCCGCTGTGCCGTTGCACCACTTGTATAAAAAAGAAAGAAAGAGAAATCTATGTGAACTGCGATTAAAACAATGTTTCAGAGTATGTATTTTCTGATTTGAAGAGGTGTGTTTCGCCGAGCGTGCTCCCGCGAAATTTTTCTAAAGTTTGGAGCCAACTACAGAGTGGCACCGTCTGCCCTCATAAGCGCTGTGTGAAAGACTCGGCCATTGGTTTCTACATGCTCCATCTCCTTATGGCCGAGGAGGGGCCACAGTTAGTTCAGAGCTTTACGTTTCTTCCTCCAGAGAGCATTAAAGTACAGAGCATATAGAAGCACGAACTGCCATCTAGCGATCATGTTAGAAAACATTGGGGCACAGGTTTTTTGTAATCCAGTTTTACAATCTTTCTGCACGTTAATGCTAATGCATCCCTAAACGCTAATTAATGCTTAATTAAATCGAATACAGAAATGGTACACTTAAATATCGTTATAAATAGCTATATGTAATTTGAATATAACTATGCCCTTAGATTTTGTAACTACTCGTTAAATTTCAGTTACACGATAAATCAGTCAAATCTAAATGCCGTAAATTCAACTAAATTCCTAGGTATTACAATTACAAACAACTTAAATTGGAAAGAACACATAAAAATGTTGTGGAGAAGCCTAACCAAATGCTGCGTTTTATTGGCAGGACACTTAGAAAATGTAACAGACCTTCTAAGGAGACTGCCTACACTACACTTGTCTGTCCTCTTTTAGAATACTGCTGCGCCATGTGGGATCCTTACCAGGTAGGACTGACAGAGTACATCGAAAAACTTCAAAGAAAGGCAGCACGATTTGTATTATCGCGGTATATAGGAGAGAGTGTCACAGAAATGATACAGGATTTGGGGTGGAAATCATTAAAAAAAGGCGTTTTTCGTTGCGACGGAATCTTCTCACGAAATTCCAATCACCAACTTTCTCCTCCGAATGCGAAAATATTTTGTTGACACCTAAACATATAGGGCGGAACGATCACCAGATAAAATAAGGGAAATCAGAGCTCGCATGGAAAGATATAGGTGTTCATTCTATCTGTGCGCTATTCGAGATTGGAATAATAGAGAATTGTGAAGGTGGTTCCATGAATCCTCTGCCAGGCAATTAAATGTAATTTGCAGAGTATCCGTGTAGATGTAAATGTAGATTAGTATATTTCACAACAGCAAGGCTATTGCTACAAAACACAGCCTCATTTATTCACCGCCCATTGAGCATTAGTTTTCCAAACAGAGGTGTAGTATTTCTATTTATACTCGTTACATTCGTGTAATAAAGTTCTGTACAAACACATTGTAGTTATTACGAGGTCAGGTAATTGACCATACATAGCTGTCTGCAGAGTGTTATTTGCAAGGGAAAATGCAGTTGACTGTCCCAGATAGAAAGCACTAGGTAGGCCACTTCCGAATCTAAATCTGTTGCAGCAAACAAAAAATTGATACCGTAAGTTCAATCCAGAAATTTACCAAAAGAAGAAATGGATTTGTGGTTGTGAAGAAAGCAATGCTGGTTTTTGTTTCCCTTGTGTGTGTTTGGGGGAGATGTTCATTGGTGTAAGACCGGAATAACTAATATTGGGCATGTATGGTCTAAAATGAAAGTACATGAAATGTCAATGCCACACATGAATAATGTGCTTAGTCTTTTATTTCTAGGCAATACCAGCAATCAGCAGAAATTAGATTCGCAATATAGACAAAAAATTGACAGCCACAAGAAACATGTAGAAAAGAATAGGTATATATTGAATTTAATTGTAAACTGTATTCGGTTCTGTTGTATTTTGGAACTGGCTCTCAGATACCACGATGAATGTGATGCATCTCAAAATAAGGGGGTTTTTCGCAAGCTAATTCAGTTCAATGAGGAACTGGATAAAGATCTTCAAGTTCATCCATTTGAAGCATCAGTATTCAGAGGCATTTCTGAGACTTCAGAACGAACTATAGCAATGCACATTGGAAGTTAATAAAGAAGTAAAAAGTGCCGATTATGTCGCTATAATCGCAGATGAAAGCACAGATGTGTCTTGAGAATTTCAATTGGTTATTGTTTTGCGTTATCTTGTTGAGGGAAAACCTGCTGAAATATTTTGGAACTTTTTAAATCCAGAAATTCAGAATGCTCATACTATAGCTGAGAGTATTCTGAAAGAAAATGAACCATTAATTGCTGACGATCGAGCAAAACTAATAACTCAGAATTACGATGCTGCAAATGGAATAAGTGACAAGTCGAGCGAAGTTCCGAAATTAATTAAAGACTAATATCCAAATGCAAAATACATCCACTGTTACGCTCTTCAGTTCATCCTTATGTCTATGGCAGTCTCTGTTAATTGCAAAGCCCAAATCCTTTTTGCACATTTTTAAGGAAATTATTCTTTTTTTTTCTAACTCGCCACAGACATCAAAAGTGTTGCATAGCATTATTCAGAAAAGCTTGCCCAGTGTGTGTGAAGAGATGGAATTACCATTCATGAGTAGTAAAAGATGTTTTTGAAAACTGGGAAAAATCTTATTACTGTTATGGAACTCTCTGAAACAAGTGAGAGCATAAAACTATCTTCTGCTATTGAAAAAACTGGTTCATACAAACAAAAACTGCAACATAACGAATTCATTTTGTGGCTATCATTTTTCTATAAGATAATGGCTCATGCAGACGTCCTTTTTAATCAATTGCAGAAGAAGATAACAAAACCGACCACAGGAACGCAAGACAACCAGAACTTTGAAGTGGTAATGCAAAACATCAGAGATGACATTGCCTCCATCCTTAACGAGATTAGTTTCGAAAATGGCGAAACGATGCCCGCCAAGAAGCCACAGATTCTTGATGGGCATAAAAAAAGAGATGCTTTGGAAGTGTGCGATGTCGTCCTTTCTGAAATAAAATTATGTTTTCAGTTCACTGGACACCTCAATCAGTTTGAGAAATACATCACAGATTTTCCATACAAGTACGTTGAAATTAAAGACACGTATGTATTTCTGGAAAAAGAAAGTTGAAGGGTGAGCTTGAAGTCTTCTAAGCTAGACCTGAGTCGAGAGCAGTTGCTGACACAGTTCCGTTTCTTTCGCTGATTCTAGAGGATCAACTTCATGACACATTCGATGATACTGTTAAAAGTTTTCAAACTACTAATCACGACGCCCATCTCGACATTAGAAGCTGAGCGGTGCTTTTCAGTGCTAAAGAGAATTAAAACATTCCTACGAAACACCATGAAAGAAGAATGATTGAGTGCCTTAGGGATGCTATTCTGTGAAAAGTCATTCGTGTGTAAACTTGAACATTTAAATCTGAGATGACAGATTTATTTGCCAACAAGAAGAAGCGACGAATCGATTTACCATGTCGTTCCTATTAATTATTTTGAAACTGTCTTCCCAAAGTCACGGAGTTGCTGCTTTTGGTGAGTACAATGCTGCCAGTTTTAAATGCCGGTAATTTGATTAAATATGCTTTGCAAAATCCAGATTACAAGTCCGAATAATTAATGCATGCTCTATTATTTCTCGTACTGGCACTCATGTTGTAGTGGGCACTTTTCTGGCAGTCGTCCGCGAATGTAAAAGAAACGAGGAGTTCTGGCTATCGAAGGGTAAAGAGCAGAGTGGGTGACAAGACACACCTCCCTCTCACAGGGCTGGCAGCCTACGTCCGTGTTCTGACTACTGTGCTCCTGGGAAGGCAGAACCGATGTAGTAATGAACATATGGGTCGTTGATTCCATCTGATGTTGTGAGAGTCGCATTCGAACCCTGTGGCAGATCAAGATTGCTCTCTGCACTCATTTCATAATAAGAAAAGAAAACAATCGGCAAACAAAACTCAAAACAAAGTGGAGTACAAAAATCATTTGGTAACGGCTAGAGCGTAACTGTTAGCTGAGGTTGGTGGTGTCGTTACGTGGTAGTTGAGGCCCGATCTCCATCGTCGAAGAAGGGACGTCGAACAGATGTGCAGAACTATAGACCTATATCTCTAACGTCGATCAGTTGTAGAATTTTGGAACACGTATTGTGTTCGAGTATAATGACTTTTCTGGAGACGAGAAATCTACTCTGTAGGAATCAGCATGGGTTTCGAAAAAGACGGTCATGTGAAACCCAGCTCGCGCTATTCGTCCACGAGACTCACAGGGCCATAGACACGGGTTCACAGGTAGATGCCGTGTTTCTTGACTTCCGCAAGGCGTTCGATACAGTTCCCCACAGTCGTTTAATGAACAAAGTAAGAGCATATGGACTATCAGACCAATTGTGTGATTGGATTGAAGAGTTCCTAGGTAACAGGACGCAGCATGTTATTCTCAATGGAGAGAAGTCTTCCGAAGTAAGAGTGATTTCAGGTGTGCCGCAGGGGAGTGTCATAGGACCGTTGCTATTCACAATATACATAAATGACCTGGTGGATGGCACCGGAAGTTCACTGAGGCTTTTTGCAGATGATGCTGTGGTGTATCGAGAGGTTGTAACAATGGAAAATTGTACCGAAATGCAGGAGGATCTGCAGCGAATTGACGCATGGTGCAGGGAATGGCAATTGAATCTCAATGTAGACAAGTGTAATGTGCTGCGAATACACAGAAAGATAGATCCTTTATCATTTAGCTACAAAATAGCAGGTCAGCAACTGGAAGCAGTTAATACCATAAATTATCTGGGAGTACGCATTAGGAGTGATTTAAAATGGAATGATCATATAAAGTTGATTGTCGGTAAAGCAGATGCCAGATTGAGATTCATTGGAAGAATCCTAAGAAAATGCAATCCGAAAACAAAGGAAGTAGTTTACAGTACGCTTGTTCGCCCACTGCTTGAATACTGCTCAGCAGTGTGGGTTCCGTACCAGATAGGGTTGATACAAGACATAGAGAAGATCCAACAGGATCATTTAGTAATCGCGAAAGCGTTACGGAGATGATAGATAAACTCCAGTGGAAGACTCTGCAGGAGAGACGCTCAGTAGCTCGGTACGGGCTTTTGTCAAAGTTTCGAGAACATACCTTCACCGAAGAGTCAAGCAGTATATTGCTCCCTCCTACGTATATCTCGCAGAGAGACCATGAGTATAAAATCAGAGAGATTAGAGCCCACACAGAGGCATACCGACAATCCTTCTTTCCACGAACAATACGAGACTGGAATAGAAGGGAGAACCGATAGAGGTACTGAAGGTACCCTCCGCCACACACCGTCAGGTGGCTTGCGGAGTATGGATGTAGATGTAGATGTTATCTTAAACAACTATAAATCAAAACGCTCCCTGCTTACGACTGCCACGTAAAAGTGATCGAACATAGCCCATCAAAAGTGTAGAATTGTGGTGTTGATATGTTGCGCACGTGTGCATTTGTGTGTGCGAGAGAGGTTTCTGGAGTTACTGTTACATTTTATATCTCATGCAGACATGCAAAAAACATAGCTAAAGAGACCTCTTTCTTTCTCCCTCTCGCTCTCTCTCTCTCTTATACAAACACTCGCTATCATGTTCTCCATGAGTATATCACTCTCTTACAGCGCTGTTGTAGTAAGTGTTTATTTTTGTTTCTCTATACACTTTGTTTGATGGAATATCTTATGAAATATATAAATTATCGACAAATTTCCGTAATACATTCCATGCTTCGAAACTAAGCTTTTTTGGTACCACCAATGGAATGCCTCAGCGGCCACCACTGGGTACCGCGTCATAGTGTATAAAGCTACTGCTGGACAAAACCAACGTTTCAGCCACAGTTGCAGCGACCTTTTTCATTTCTTTGGTCACTTAAGGAAGAAGGAGAGGTAACTTTGTCTTTAATAGGTTACTGTGGTGGAGGGAGAGCGTAAACTCTGTCGTCTATTGGCTCTTGTATTATGTGCCATGATTGGTGGTCACTGGCGAATGAGAAGTTCCCGTTTACCAGATGCTGGATGTCAGCTGCGCGGCGGCTGTTAAGCCAGTATTACACGACGATCCGCCGCGAGCGGTACTGGTCTATCGCGACAGCCATCTAGCGGTGGAACGGGTGAAACTACGAAAATTAGCGGACACATTATCCGCAGGCTGGAAGCAAGACGTGCGTCTCGCGGTCCCCGAGGAATCGCTTCATGACATCATCAGAAAGGCTGAATGCGTGGCAGCGCTGCCTGGTGACTAGACCTGTTAACAACTCTGTTGATGTAAGTGACGTCAAAACAGCGTTTATACAGACCTGTCTTCAGCTGTTGTTTTGGAACGTCAAATCAATCCAGATTGTTTGAATGAATCTTCCGTTAACATAATTAAATGTAGAAAGAAGGTTTGAATGGGAATAATCTGGATTATGGTGACATAATAATCCGCAGCGTAGTCAAAGTTACATATTAGAGTCTTACGTGATTGATTGAAGCTAACTGATTACAAATTATTGGTCGAAAGGCAGAGTGATTTATAGCATAACACATATTACGCATTGAGGACAATGTGTCTAAATGTCTTTAACACATTAACTGCAGCTTACTAATGTAGACTAACTACCACTGAGACGTTTGCAGGACGAATTTGTCTTTGAACCCATACCAGCAGTAGCAAATGCGGAAAAACGAATCAAATATGGTAAAGGATACGTAGTGGAGTGTCCATTGCATTTTTCCAGTTTGTGTACGATATCTGTACGTAATATGCATCAAAACACGTCGGATGCTTGTTCATTTTCTATGTTTTTGTGGATGACCTAGTAGTTTTATTATTTTTTTAATTATGAGAAATGCATTAAATGTGGGAAAATACCTTTAAATATGCCGCAAACAAATATTAGGCAAAGCCACACGTCTGTCTGTTACCACAACCTATATTTCTCATTCGCTGTGTTCCACAACGCTTTTCACCCTAATCTATACCTCAGACTATGCTACAAATAAATTTATAACTCCAGCCAAGGTTTCTAGGGAAAAGGGGGGGGAGGGGGCGAAATGGCCAAGGTTTCTAGGGAAAAAGGGGGGGGAGGGAGCGAAATCCAGTATAGTGTTCTAGCCCAGATATGTGCAATTGCCCAGTGTGTGTTACCGATATCCTTAAATTTTGATCGTTGTTTTTCTGTAAACAGCTATATGCTATCTTCCTGTGTGTAGTTTCTCAAAAATCCAGTTTATGTGATCTTAAGATAAAAAGAGCTCACTGAGGGAATATTAATAGATCTAAGCAATACTGACATTTCCAAATTGTAAGACTGCTATAGATGCAAGTCACTGACTGTCAGAGTGTATCAGTGGGAGAAAACGTTTGAAGTAAATCATGAAGCTTTAGGTTAGTTCAACTATTACTCCTTAATGTAGTAAGCAGTCACAATTTTCTTCCGTATTTTGATGTATATACATACTACACAAGCAACCAAATGGTACCTGGTGGAGGGTACCTTGTACCACTACAAATCATGCTCTTTCCTGTTCCACTCGCAAATAGAGAGAGGGAAGAAAGGCTATCTACTATCCCAGCCCTGTTTTCTCATGCCCTCTAAATTTTCTCAATAGTGTTATACAAAAAGAACATTGTTTCCCCTCAAAGGATTCTCACATGAGTTTGCCAAGCATCTTCATAATACTCGCACATAGTTTGAAACTACTGGTAACCTATCTAGCGTCCAACCTCTGAGTTGCTTCAGTGTGTTGCTTAAATCTGACCGGGATCTCAAACTTTGGAGCAATACTCATGAATGTGTCACATAAGTGTTCTATACGGGTGGTGTAAGTGATCTTCCCTCATTTCCAGTCACACAAGATATTCATCTTCACAGAGGAAGGAAGTCATGACCGTGACAGCTAGAAATGTTTTTTTTATTCAAGTTCTGTTTTTCTCTCATACTTCGTACAAAGCAATGAGTACTGTCAGCCCTGCATAAAATGATAAAATTAAAATCCTGTTAATTTGAACCGTAGTGTTAACTAGCATATGCATCCTTGAGTCGAAACATTACGTTTAATTATAGTTATAGAAGGACAGGCTACTAAAATAATTTTTTTATTTTGTATTTTTTTTAATATCTTAGGATTTTCAGTTTTCTGCCTGATGGTTTGCAGCAACCTATTGAAGACTTTTGATCCGAAAGTGAAATTCCATTCTGAATCGTAGGCATGGATGTATAGTCTACATGGACATTGTTTTTACTTCCAGTATTTTGCAAGTTCATTTAACCGAACGGAGTAAAATTACCCATATTATGAACAACAAATACTATTAGGGAGTAAATATGTTGACATGTAAGTGAAAGACTCTGAAGGGCCCTGAAGAGACTTCTGTAAGAAGCTGCGCTATCGATTTTACACAATAGTTTTACTCATGTGGATAAAAAGTTCTATTGACTTGCCACATCAGATTTGAATAAAATTGCAAGCTTTTCATAACAGCCTCCATCACCATCACCAGTAATGGGACTGGTATGTAATGGTATGGTGTACTGTAGCAGCACATTAAGTGTTTCAATTGAATTGATTCTGCATTCTTTCTCTTCCCCATGTCCTTGACATTAGTGCTACCAAGTTATGTTCTTGTATGGCAATTAGTTTCCACATTATAACATGTTAAATATAGAAAGTTTAACTGTAACCAAGCAGTAGTTTTCTTTGATGACAATATCAGTTCCAGTGCACAACTGAATTTCAAAATCTGTCTTGTGGGGTGAAAATCCATTACTGCTGCTATCTTGTGCTGATAATGAGATGATTTTCATAGAAATACAGAATTATTTCATTTGTAATACAGTTTCATAGTTTTTGTAGTTGCTCATGATCTTTACACTTGCGTGCAATGGATGTAGCATCGGCATACAGAACTATCCTTGAATTTTGGGAGAAGTATTTTGTCATTTACATAAATCAACAAAAGAAAGTATCCCAGTACAAAGTCCTGGGTACCCTGTATTACATATCAGCAATGTTAGATCTGTGTGTGTCACTCACCATCCTTAAGAGTGAAAACTGATTTGTGTTAGATAAGGTTTTATTAAACTGTGAACAATTATCAGCATAATTACCCAGTTGTTTTCCCAGAGTATTTACTATCTCTCTCTACAAGCAATTGATAGAGATTAGCTAAAAAAATATCTGTACTTTCAGATGGAGGTCTTTCTATATCTAAAATTACGTTTCCTTTCCCATCTATAGCTTATCGCAGAAAGTTCAGTAACACCTTCAACATGTAAGGAATTACATCTTTGAGCACCAATTATTGCCACTTTTTGCAACATCACCATAAAGTTTGATATCCCTACTGAAAGATGAGCAGAAATTCTTTGTTCATGGGTGCATAATGAGATTCTTTTTTGGTATACCAGTGCTCAGTAATAACTGAAACATCTGGTTTATTAAAACATGCTATTATGTCCAAATCATTGTGCTTATTTCCTAGGCTCATAAAGTTTTGGAGGATGATCTTGGTTTGCAGGTTGCATTGTATCCAAATATTTATTTATTATTTATTTTTTTTCTTACCATAAATATCCCCATTAAGCAAATCAGATGTGCTTGTCAAGCTGTGGAGAGGAAACAAAAAGGCCACACATGTACAAAATCATAATAAAATGAAAGATTCCAAAAGAGTTCCTGACAGCAAAATGTAAAACTTAATTGTTTTTTGGATATATTACTTCTTATATCCTTCATTCAAAAACTTAAGAAGGCTGTTAGTTTAGTGTCTTCAAGGCATAATGCTGTTGAGCATCGCAACAATCAAGTCTGAGATAGCAGTGTACTATGATACTACCTATGAAGAAATTGATGCACTGGATGTGAAGTGCACAGTTTAGTCTACCCAGCAGGTGTTCCAGAAGATGTCCCTGCACTGTTCTATACCATCATGAATATACCTATTATTAGTGATATATTCATCACTGACAGAAAATTGATGATCACATTTTTGCTTCAAGTTTCTGAAATGGCAGTTGATGAGATCATATCTGAAGAGACAGCTATCAACCCACACTTTCAGCATGAGGTAGGACTAGCAATTACCAGAATTCTGAAATGTGGATCTTGTAAACCTAGAGTTGCTCCAGGAAAACAAGTAAGATGTGACATGTGTCCCAGATCAAAGATGAGAAAATAAAAGGTTGCTGTATTAGTTATAGCATACAAATATGCAGTGAATAACAAGTTTGAAATGACTATGATCGCCGGCCAGGGTGGCCGAGCGGTTCTAGGTGCTACAGTCTGGAACCACGTGACCACTACGGTCGCAGGTTCGAATCCCGCCTTGGGCATGGATGTATGTAATGTCCTTAGGTTAGTTAGGTTTACGTAGTTCTAAGTTCTAGGGGACTGATGACCTCAGAAGTTAAATCCCATAGTGCTCAGAGCCATTTGAACGAACCATTTTTTGAGTGTGTTCAAAGTTATGTAGAATTGTTTAATTCCTGGTTTAAGTAATTCACATTATTTCATTGCTGTTTGCTGCTGTCATCCATTAATACCTGAATGTCAACAACTACTTTGTTACTTTAAAACCTTCAACATGTTCACTGTGGCTGGCACAAAGGTCAATAAGAGCTACTAACACTGTGCTTTTAAGTGCCATCCGCACTGAATGTGCAAAACAAGAACATTTTTGCAATTTAATTGAAAGTCCTAATTCAGCTTCCTTTTTCAGGAATGTTTATTTTTAAATATTAAAACTGATGAGAGTTTCATTATTAGACCACTAATTTTGAAATCTGGATGACATCATCCCAGCACTGCAACAAAATGTGCACCATACACAACAGGTTCAATGCGATCTCTCCTCTCCACAAATTTGCACCTCAGATGTGTTATATGTCATATAATACTACAGTTAATTTTCCATATAGCTGAGCAAAATCAGTTCTTGTGTGTCCAAGTTTATCTCATTTAGACATTGCACCTTTCCCTTAACTTTAGAGTGCTTTACAATAAAATCTGTATGAAAAGTTTTCCGTGTAAATTACCTATTCTACGCCTACAGCTAATGCTTCTGTAACCCAGTATGCCATTCAGGTGGGTTTACTTTGTGTCAATATAATTATCAGGTTTGGTATGAAAGGGTTTCTTGAAATATATTCCCACATAAATTTTTTAGTATCTATTCTCAGTTGCAAAATATATTACACACTGTCAGTGCCATTTCAATGCAAAAATTTTAAATCATGCTGGGGAATATATCAATAACACAGTTCCAGCACACCTCAGAAATTTTATTTTAGTTGCTTCAACCAATGAGAATTACGGACCAAGTCTTGCACTGCCCTATTGTGTGTATTAACCCGTTGGCTGGCATGAAGGTGCCGGTGGTCACAGCAGACTGCTCTGCTGGGGCCAGCAGTGATATGGTAACATCCAGGCATCAGCAATTTTACACTTTAATCTTACTGAGGAAAAATATTTACTTATATTTGATATTCCTTGCCATTTCCAGACTATTTTTGGGTCTGCAGTATTTTTATTTAAATGTCTTACAAAACCAAACGATTAAATGACTACAAAGTTATTCATGAATTCATTTTTAGATACATATTTAACTATGTAAAGGATAATTCCTGAAACAGTAATTAGGAGTCTAGCTGTTCTTTTTAGCCACGACTGTACAGATGCATATACTTCACACTGCTTAACACATTGACTACCATGCTGCTCACAGCAGAGCAGGACACTTAATGCTGTATGCCTGACCTGGTGGTGAAACACTCATTACTAATCATGTCAGGGTCAAGAAATGCAGAAGTTAATCTCTCAGGGAGTACTGTAATCCAAAAATGTAAAATTATAACTAAAAAGGCCATTTCCAATTATGTCTACCAAGCAAATTATGCTTTCAGTCAGTGATTTCTTTTGCCATAAATGACTAGTGAACGCACATGCCTGAGGAAGGTAAATGCTCATACTTTGCCTCTGAGAAGCAGCAAAGCCATTAGAAACAGCTACGCCCTTAGTCCAATTTATGTTGAAATTATCACCTGGGTATTTTAATTAAATTTGGTCTACTACAAGCAACATGATAAAGGAATCAAAAGAAACACACACACACACACACACACACACACTGAATTAATTTCTTTATTAACAATGCTCGGATTTCCACATCACCATAGAGGTACCAAGCTTAATGTGTTACTCGTTTTTTTTACATGGCGAGTTTCCCCAGTAGGCCTATAAACAATGAAACAGACAAAAAGCTACTTCTCGCTGTCTTCTCTTCTTTCGATTATCACTTCAGAAACTGAAACATCCATTACAAAAACAGATTACATCACTCACAAATCTGGATTCAGTCACTGCAATTCATACCTATTTTACCGTAAAAAATACTGACTATGATGAACGATGTAATTTTGAATATTCAAAAGTTTTCAAATGTGCAGGTTACTGACGTTAGAATAGTTACTACACAATTTTTGATCAGGAAAAAGTTAAGATGATTGCAACATAAATACCAAACGAAGCCATTTGCTATGAGAATACGCCGTTACCACAAATAATCCACATAGATGCACTGAAAGAAACTTTACTGGGTAACATAATGCATCAGAATACTATAGGCACAAAGAATGAAATTTCTGTAGATTTTACCATACACTTTACTTTTCTTGAGCATTATAAGATTACTAACGGAAGTTACTTACCGTCCATTATCTGTAATATAAACTATCCTTTCTCCTCTGCTTTTGCAGCAAGTATTGTCAATTTTTTTCCGTGATTGAAAAGCTTTAACACACACAAATCACAAAACCCGCCATATACACCCACACCCACAAGGCATTAGCAAGTCATGTTCAAAGAATATCTGCGTTTCGAAAACTACCAGCGATTTTGGCTAGCGTGAGAGACGATGTCATGTCATGATGTGACGTCATGATTCCTCGGGGCCCGCGAGACGCCTCTGGAAGCAAGACTCAAGTTTCACACGGAATTTGCAGTCTCACCTCCACAACGGCCAAAGGCCGGTCACGTGATTCCACCTCCATGAGACGGGGCGTACTGCCAGCGCTCCTGGTTTTACTTGACTGTACTATGTTGAGTACATCATCGCACGCGCTCCTGTCTGTGATGCATCGTCAAGGGTAACGTCGTCGAACTGTTCGTGCAAATGGTTGTACTAACTTGTATAGGCGTTTACTAAACTTCGAAAATGTATTGTTGAAGCAAGAATTCGTGCTTCAAAGTCCACATTCTTTTGGGCTAGTTGCTTTGTTAAATGTATGCCGTCCAGAAGAAATTAGTTATTAAAGCGCATTTCCGTATTTCGCTATTTGAATTTCACATAGTGTCCACCAATATTTTTCGTTTCTTTAGATAAATATAAGTGTGTACTAGAAACCATACCTTCTGTGCAATGTTATTCAAAAGAACAAGTTTCCGAAACTAATAACACACACATAATTGGATATGCAATAGATACGTAAGGTAATTCATAATAATGGCAACAGAGTTTGTGATGGCAGCAAATATATGTGGTTATTGTACAAAGCTTTAAAACCATTCAGCAGTTTGCTGAGGACGACTGTATGGAAAATATTGACAGTTCAATATTTATTGTATCCTATTTGAGCAGCAAATGGGCAAAATGTTGGAAACTCATTCTTCAGCCGACTGTAAAACTCTGAAAAGTCATATCCCATGTATTGCCAAACTATGCATTAAATGTTATATCAGCCTAAGACACGGATATATTATGAACATAATGCTTGAAGTATACAGAGTAAAATCTCACAAGAACACCAGCAGAGAGCAACTTTAATAAAGAAACGAAACGAACAATGAACTGTTTGCATCTGCTAAATGTTTATGTACAAAGAAATAGCCAACTCGTCACAGCACGTTAAAGTGGAAATTTCACGAACTTAAGCCTTTTTAATTGCCGTACACGAAATTAAAGCCAACTCCTACAGCAATTTTGTCACAGACATTTTATTTTGAACAATAAAAACATCGCAGTAGAAACTCATGTTCGCTACACACGAAAGTTAATAAGAAAAATATTTATTTTGAGGCAACATAGTACACTCAAGTAAAACCAGGAGCGCTAGCAGTCACGCCCCGCCTCGTGGAGGTGGAATCACGTGACCGGCCTGTGGCCGTTGTGGAGGGGAGACTGCAAATTCCGTGTGAAACTTGAGTCGTGCACGCTGGAATAGAGAGCAGTTCTAAACTGCCGTCAAACCGCGCATGCACAGTAGGCAGCGATAATTCGCGCATACGCAGAAGGGTGTACCACGGTGCTTTCTGGTTGTTCTTTGGTTATTGTTAGGCGTTTAGTCACAGTCTAATATATACAGTCGGGACAGTCACTACTGTTAAAGTTGTTACCATTTGACAGTTCAAGTGACACTAGCACCCCTAGCGGCCAGAAAGCTCGCCTTCCTCTGACGGCAGATGCGATGTGAAAATAATGTTTGTTTTTAATTCGTTTTGTACGTAATTTACAAAATAGTTAGTATATTTTTTCCGTCACAAGTGTTAGGAGAACAGTGAGAGACATAAATGATCGTGAAATATAAGTAAGCAGAGCATGAACTATTCAATGAAGTGACATAAGCTGCAACATATTCTTGAAGAAATAGTTAAGAAGTAGCATACAATTGCACATATTCCACTGAAAGTAAGAGAATACACACTGTATATCCCACATATGAAGTATATAGATGCTCTTCCTTCTGTAAAAACGAAGTGACACATCATTTTTCGTTACGTTCTGCTTTGCAGGAAGCCTGCTTCCAAAAATACAATTTCCGTCGTATTCTTTGTGGTATCAGGTTATCTCTTTAAAAAGCATGACTGTTTTAAAACTTTATTACATCCCATTGATACGTTTAACGAAAATAAAATTAAATGAATGAGACAGTCCTAACACTTTAGCAACCCAAATCCCAAATGAGCCAGCTTCATCATTTTTATTTCCTCTCTTGCTCCTACAGACTAAGTCTTGATTCCTGAATTTAATAATGTAAAAGAGCCTCACTTGCACAAACAGTCTCATTAATAGCAGCTTGGTTTCAGCACAGCACCCAGGTGGAAAATTGGGGATGTCCATCAACATGTTCACAAAGAAAGCACCACAATTACTTATGTGAGCATATTCATCAAAAGTAGAAGTCATCTTAGTCTCACAATGAGTTAAAAATTCTTTGACAACTTCTGTAAAAATACATAGGTTTCTAAAGTTGCCTTCATAACTTTTAAAATGACAATAAACTTTGTCATTTGCATCTAAGTCTTGGCTGCCATCTATAAGTGCTGTCCTACATTTATAACAGTCATGAATTGTAGGCAGTTTCTTTAATACATAACCAAACACGTATCTCATGCTGCTTGCCTCTCTAAGGTCTGTTTGGACTTCCACATTTGGTAGTCTGACGTGTCACTGATGTCCAACAGTGGTGAAACAAGTAATTTGGGCGCTGCTTGATATCCACTATTGTCGGACCCCAGTTGATCCCCTCTCAATTGGAGGTGTTCATTAATTTGCTTAAAGCACAATTATTGAATGCAGCACAAAACTGTCGTGTTGATGGGTTGCTACAAAAACCACCTTTATACCTTATCACTGAGAAACCGTTTTCCAGTGGATATTGATTAATTTTGTGTGTTAATAAGTATAAGTTGGTTCCATCCAATACATCATCAACAAACATGTTCAAAGCGCTTATATTACCCAGAAGTCTTTAACACAGGTAATCCTAGATGAAAAATCTTTCCCATCAACATCTACAAATTTCCATGACTGTATCCATGGCTTCAGTGTCTTTAATATTTCCAAATGTCTTGAGGCACTTGTAATGCAGTTCCTTAAGGATACAGGCCCTTTAACACTACATGCATTAAATATGTCAACAATGTCGTTTACTTCTTGGCAAAAATCTGCAGTAGCAGAAGATGATATGGTGCCACAAGTAACAAGTGTCTCAATGCCTCCTGCTACTGTATGGCTCAGCACACGAACTGCAATGCTTACCTTCATTTTTGAAAATTCTGGCAGTTGGACAGCTCTTTTAGTGAGCTTGGGGGCCAACTTGTACTTTCTTTCACAATCACTTGAGTACAACTGATAAATGTCCTTCCATGAAGCAGTGCCAGTCCATCCTTCATCTGTTGTGAGGATAATGTTATACCTGAATAAATTATTACGTATGCTTCTTATCAAGTGTGGGGTGTCATAAAAAAGTAGATCTTACTCCCTTCGTGTACTAAGCATGGATTAACTGGTGTGATACCCAGTCTGTGCCTCCACTCCACAAAATTCGAGCCTTGGTCAGTAACACATGATTTTACAACCAAACCAATCTCTGTGAGTTTTTTGACAACTTCAAAAAATATGCGCTTCAGATGGGTGGCTCCTACTGGTCCTTTGGAGAAATAATATACTAGTGGCTGTTCAAAATTTGAGAAATTTGCAGTATTGGCAACCAGAGATGTACGTATGAAACCCATGTCTTGAAATCCAATAACATGATCCCTAGAGCTGTAATACACTCCTGGAAATGGAAAAAAGAACACATTGACACCGGTGTGTCAGACTCACCATACTTGCTCCGGACACTGCGAGAGGGCTGTACAAGCAATGATCACACGCACGGCACAGCGGACACACCAGGAACCGCGGTGTTGGCCGTCGAATGGCGCTAGCTGCGCAGCATTTGTGCACCGCCGCCGTCAGTGTCAGCCAGTTTGCCGTGGCATACGGAGCTCCATCGCAGTCTTTAACACTGGTAGCATGCCGCGACAGCGTGCACGTGAACCGTATGTGCAGTTGACGGACTTTGAGCGAGGGCGTATAGTGGGCATGCGGGAGGCCGGGTGGACGTACCGCCGAATTGCTCAACACGTGGGGCGTGAGGTCTCCACAGTACATCGATGTTGTCGCCAGTGGTCGGCGGAAGGTGCACGTGCCCGTTGACCTGGGACCGGACCGCAGCAACGCACGGATGCACGCCAAGACCGTAGGATCCTACGCAGTGCCGTAGGGGACCGCACCGCCACTTCCCAGCAAATTAGGGACACTGTTGCTCCTGGGGTATCGGCGAGGACCATTCGCAACCGTCTCCATGAAGCTGGGCTACGGTCCCGCACACCGTTAGGCCGTCTTCCGCTCACGCCCCAACATCGTGCAGCCCGCCTCCAGTGGTGTCGCGACAGGCGTGAATGGAGGGACGAATGGAGACGTGTCGTCTTCAGCGATGAGAGTCGCTTCTGCCTTGGTGCCAATGATGGTCGTATGCGTGTTTGGCGCCGTGCAGGTGAGCGCCACAATCAGGACTGCATACGACCGAGGCACACAGGGCCAACACCCGGCATCATGGTGTGGGGAGCGATCTCCTACACTGGCCGTACACCACTGGTGATCGTCGAGGGGACACTGAATAGTGCACGGTACATCCAAACCGTCATCGAACCCATCGTTCTACCATTCCTAGACCGGCAAGGGAACTTCCTGTTCCAACAGGACAATGCACGTCCGCATGTATCCCGTGCCACCCAACATGCTCTAGAAGGTGTAAGTCAACTACCCTGGCCAGCAAGATCTCCGGATCTGTCCCCCATTGAGCATGTTTGGGACTGGATGAAGCGTCGTCTCATGCGGTCTGCACGTCCAGCACGAACGCTGGTCCAACTGAGGCGCCAGGTGGAAATGGCATGGCAAGCCGTTCCACAGGACTACATCCAGCATCTCTACGATCATCTCCATGGGGGAATAGCAGCCTGCATTGCTGCGAAAGGTGGATATACACTGTACTAGTGCCGACATTGTGCATGCTCTGTTGCCTGTGTCTATGTGCCTGTGGTTCTGTCAGTGTGATCATGTGATGTATCTGACCCCAGGAATGTGTCAATAAAGTTTCCCCTTCCTGGGACAATGAATTCACGGTGTTCTTATTTCAATTTCCAGGAGTGTATATCAAATTTTCCATTAGTGACACCACATCCATAGACAAATTACCAATTATATCAGTTTCTGGTAACTGCTGCACTTTCTGCTTTAAAAGATGAAATATGCTATTATTTATCCCACAATTTAATTGTATGTCTTCCACATACTTTTGTAAGGTACGTGCTGAAGGAAGTCTAAAGTGGTGTGATAAAAAACTGTATGCCTGAGTACTATAATACAACAAATTAAGTACAAATAATTTAGTTTCATTTTTCCATCTCGCACCACGTTTTCCATTCAGTGGTATACTGATTTGGCTTATCAATAAATCGAGAGCATCTTTTTTCAACTACTTGGAACCAATACTTTTTAAAATGAGCTTGTCCTTTTGTACTTGTTTCCTGTGACAATGTGATTCAGTTTATTCTTACGGTGGGCATTTTCCATGTCAGCTAGTAATTTTGTACGAAGTCTACATCTACATCCATACTCCGCAAGCCACCTGACGGTGTCTGGCGGAGGGTACCCTGAGTACCTCTATCGGTTCTCCCTTCTATTCCAGTCTTGTATTGTTCGTGGAAAGAAGGATTGTCGGTATGCTTCTGTGTGGGCTCTAATCTCTCTGATTTTATCCTCATGGTCTCTTTGCGAGATATACGTAGGAGGGAGCAATATACTGCTTGACTCTTCGGTGAAGGTATGTTCTCGATACTTTAACAAAAGCCCGTACCGAGCTACTGAGCATCTCTCCTGCAGAGTCTTCCACTGGAGTTTATCTATCATCTCCGTAACGCTTTCGCGATTACTTAATGATCCTGTAATGAAGCGCGCTGCTCTCCGTTGTATCTTCTCTATCTCTTCTATCAACCCTATCTGGTACGGATCCCACACTGCTGAGCAGTATTCAAGCAGTGGGCAAACAAGTGTACTGTAACCTACTTCCTTTGTTTTCGGATTGCATTTCCTTAGGATTCCTCCAATGAATCTCAGTCTGGCATTTGCTTTACTGGCGATCAACTTTATATGATCATACCATTTTAAATCACTCCTAATGCGTACTCCCAGATAATTTATGGAATTAACTGCTTCCAGTTGCTGACCTGCTATTTTGTAGCTAAATGATAAGGGATCTATCTTTCTACGTTATCGCAGCACATTACACTTATCTACATTGAGATTCAATTGCCATTCCCTGCACCATGCGTCAATTTGCTGCAGATCATCCTGCATTTCAGTACAATTTTTCATTGTTACAACCTCTCGATACACCACAGCATCACCTGCAAAAAGCCTCAGTGAACTTCCGGTGTCATCCACCAGGTCATTTATGTATATTGTGAATAGCAACGGTCCTATGACACTCCCCTGCGGCACACCTGAAATCACTCTTACTTCGGAAGACTTCTCTCCATTGAGAATGACATGCTGCGTTCTGTTATCTAGGAACTCCTCAATCCAATCACACAATTGGTCTGATAGTCCATATGCTCTTACTTTGTTCATTAAACGACTGTGGGGAACTGTATCGAACGCCTTGCAGAAGTCAAGAAACACGGCATCTACCTGCGAACCCGTGTCTATGGCCCTCTGAGTCTTCTGGACGAATAGCGCGAGCTGGGTTTCACACGACCGTCTTTTTCGAAGCCCATGCTGATTCCTACAGAGTCTAATGATTTGCTCGTTTTTACATTTCACACGATTTTCCAACACGCGAATAATTTCACGTAATCTAAGCATTTCATCTTCAAATGATATCTGTGTTGCAGATTCTGTTGTTAGTGATTTCATATATGTCTCTCGTGTGGGAACACTTGTGGTACCTGTTTCTTCTGTGTCAGGAGACAGTTTTATTGTTTTTGCAGGAACACTTTCACGTTTGTATGGCAATTTTCTCTTCATTGTCACTAGTTGTGGCTTATTCGGCACGTCAAATAACGCAGGAACTGCATTCCATAGCAATGTCTTCTTTTCCGCGCTCATGAACTGATTTGACTCAAAATGTAACGCACAAAACTTTACGTTATTATGCAAATAAAGGACATCTTTTTGCAGCAGGGCCTGTCTTCTACTATTTATTAACCATTTCTTGCTCCTAAAAAAGGAAAACAAATTCAGTAATTCAAAACAGTTTAGAAAAAAAACGTAAATAAAGAGCGCTCTAATGTGATTTTTCATACCTCTCAGAGTCCTTAGGAAACCTGAAGAATGACAAATGTGGTGTCTTCTTCCTGTTGTTACTGCAATTGATTGCGCTACATACGCTGCCTTTCGTAAAAACCATGTTAAAATTGAATATAAACGATACTGTTTACATTTATTGAATACCTTATTCAGCAGCGTAGCTTCTCCTCCACTTGGGGCGCTGTTGTCGTGGTGTATAACAAAAATCAGCGAGAGTGTCGCGACTGTATATATTAGACTGTGGTCTAGTGGCTAATTTCAGACCTTCGTGTTGGGGATTTTTCGCGTTGGGGATCTTCTGCAGTTTTTCAGTAAACAAGTTTCACAAACGCAAAAAAGAAACTTTTTTTGCAGTACTAGCTGTTTGTGAAAGGATTATTTTCTATCGATAGCTTCGTATTCTAGAAATGAAATGGAGCAGAGAGGAATTAAGCGTTCTAAATCAGCCATACAGCGAGGAAAGGGGTATGTTTGACCCATTGTGTCATAATAAGGTAGTCGGAAATCGTTTCTTTCTGAGGAATATACATATAACGTTATACACTGATTTTCGATTTCTATCGTAATGCCTTAGTTTACGAAAGTTCAGGTTTGATTTAATTGCACCTCTTGCTTGATTTCAACATGCCAGAAAAGAGAATCTGGCTGTGAAAGGGAGAAAGTCCTTGCAGTTTGCCCCAGTGCGACAGATGAGGACTGCAAAATTCTGAGTATAGTCCAAACTTGTAAAAATAGCACAAGGTCACCTAACTATTGGTCATTTAATGTGTTGCAAATTGCAATGCATACATCCACAACGATTTCTGAAATGGTGGGCAGTGCTATTCTGTGGCTAAAAGCAAACTCTTAAAAGATTCCCCATTCGCCAGGAAGCGTAATGTTACAACCAGCCAGAAACATAATAGGGCATTCACCGGTATTTTATTAGTGATCTAGGCTGGTATGACCACAAAACATAACCATACAATTCTTACTCTCTAGAAGGTGATACAGCCTCCCTCATGACTGTGTCTACATCTACATCTACATTCATACTCCGCAAGCCACCTGACGGTGAAACTTTCTGTTTCCATCTTCTATCATAGACAGCAGCTTCCTGAAACAGGCCATGTCCATCCTAACGATGGTCTGAAATTCTTGCAGATCTTCGGGCCTCATTTCTTTCATTAACAGTGAATATATTTCCCTGCCTTCCACCCTTCTTGTCAGCCAGGGTCGAACTCAACAACGTTTGACTTTCCGCTTTCGCCGCCGTTCTGCCCTAATCCGAAGATTTACTGACACTGCCAGGGCAATAGCTCCAAAAACAAGTGGATCCTCCATGTGAAATATGCTGTATAAATGTAAATTTCGATATACATATACCTGTGTAATCAAGTGTCGTAATATAAAACTGTTGCGTCTGTAATTCAGAACAGTAATAACCTTCATTAGAGAAAAACTGTTACTTCATACATAATGGTAGAAAACAATTTCTGTATAAATAGGAACCTTGAGTTCACAAATAATTTGAACGTATGACACTTCTGTAAATCGTACAGTCGCCCTTGAGTTGCACATGGTAGAACGAACTGCTTTACAAAACATCAGGACATAACATCTATTTTATTTTCGCGCGTACACTCTGCTGCTGCGCATTCGCGCTAGGTATATCCCGCGTGAATGGTGTAATAGTGAACCAGTCTGTAGTTACAGGTATGCATTTTAGTGGCGTTGGTGCATAGGTGTACGGTTTAGGCACATCGTGTAATATGGGCTTTACTCACCGACAGTGCTCGCTTTTCATGTTGACAGCGTAGTCTGTTGGGCTCTGACTGTAAGACAGACATCAAAGCAAATATATTACAAGGAAAAGATAGTCATATCAGATAACAAAATAAAGACAATATGGGATATAGTGGAGGAGGAGATCGGTAGAACGAGACATGAAGAGGGACAAATAGCATTAAGAGTAAATTATACATTGGTGATGGATGTGTGTAGCGTTGCAGAAGTTCTTAACAAACATTTCATAACTGTTACTGAAAAGATGGAGTTAACAGGATCTGTAGATGCTGCTATGGAATACCTCAGACCAGACATTTCAAGTAACTTCCATAATATGAATTTGACCCTCACTACCCCAGCAGAAATAATATCCATCATAACATCTTTAAAATCAAAAACATCTAGTGGGTATGATGAAATATCAATAAAGCCATGGGTGACTGGAATTCGACAGTAGGAAAAGACAGAGAAGGAAACGTAGTAGGTGATTATGGATTGGGGCTAAGAAATGAAAGAGGCAGCCGCCCGGTAGAATTTTGCACAGAGCATAAATTAATCAAAGCTAATACTTGGTTCAAGAATCATGAAAGAAGGTTGTATACATGGAAGAACCCTGGAGACACTAAAAGGTTTCAGATAGACTATAGAATGGTAAGGCAGAGATTTAGGAACCAGATTTTAAATTGTAAAACATTTCCAGGGGCAGATGTGGACTCTGACCACAATCTATTGGTTATGAACTGTAGATTAAAACTGAAGAAACTTCAAATATAAGGAGATGGGACCTGGATAAACTGAAAGAACCAGAGTTTGTACAGAATTTCAGGGAGAGCATAAGGGGAGAATTAACAGGAATGGGGGACAGAAATACAGTAGAAGAAGAATGGGTAGCTTTGAGGAATAAAAAAGTGAAGGCAGCAGAGGATCAAGTAGGTAAAAAGACAAGGGCTAATAGAAATCCTTGGGTAACAGAAGAGATATTGAATTTAATTGATGAAAGGAGAAAATACAAAAATGTAGCAAGTGAAGCAGGCAAAAAGGAATACAAACGTCTCAAAAATGAGATCAACAGGAAGTGCAAAATGGCTAAACAGAGATGGCTACAGGACAAATGTAAGGATGTAGAGGCTTATCTCATGAGGGGTAAGTTAGATACTGCCTACAGGAAAATTAAAGAGACCTTTGGAGAAAAGAGAACCACTTGCATGAATATCAAGAGCTCAGATGGAAACCCAGTTCTAAGCAAAGGGAAAGCAGAAAGGTGGAAGGAGTATATAGAGGTTCTATACAAGGGCGATGTTCTTGAGGACAATATTATGGAAGTGGAAGAGGATGTAGACGAAGATGAAATGGAAGATATGATACTGCTTGAAGAGTTTGACAGAGCACTGAAGCACCTAAGTTGAAACAAGGCCCCAGGAGTAGATAACATTCCATTAGAACTACTGACAATCTTGGGAGAGCCAGTCCTGACAAAACTCTACCATCTGGTGAGCAAGATGTATGAGACAGGCGAAATACCCTCAGACTTCAAGAAGAATATAATAATTCCAATCCCAAAGAAAGCAGGTGTTGACAGATGTGAAAATTACCGAACTATCAGTTTAATAAGTCACAGCTGCAAAATACTAATATGAATTCTTTACAGACGAATGGAAAAATTGGTTCAAGCCGACCTCGAGGAAGATCAGTTTGGATTCCATAGAAATGTTGGAACATGTGAGGCAATACTGACCTTACGACTTATCTTAGAAAATAGGTTAAGGAAAGGCAAACCTACGTTTCTAGCATTTGTAGACTTAGAGAAAGCTTTTGACAATGTTGACTGGAATACTCTCTTTCAAATTCTAAAGGTGGCAGGGGTAAAATACAGGGAGCGAAAGGCTATTTACAATTTGTACAGAAACCAGATGGCAGTTATAAGAGTCGAGGGTCATGAAAGGGAAGCAGTGGTTGGGAAGGGAGTGAGACAGGGTTGTAGCCTCTCCCTGTTGCTATTCAATCTGTATATTGAGCAAGCAGTAAAGGAAGCGAAAGAAAAGTTCGGAGTAGGTATTAAAATCCATGTAGAAGAAATACAAACTTTGAGGTTCGCCGATGACATTGTAATTCTGTCAGAGACAGCAAAGGACTTGGAAGAGAAGTTGAACGGAATGGACAGTGTCTTGAAAGGAGGGTATAAGGTGACTATCAACAAAAGCAAAACGAGGATTATGGAATGTAGTCGAATTAAGTAGCATGGAGAGCTGCATGAAACCAGTCTCAGGACTGAAGACCACAACAACAACAACAAGGTACAATCTCTTTATAACCATCTTATCTCAAATAACATACTGTCAAAGTCACAGTTCGGATTTTTAAAGTGTTCTGATATTGGGAAGCCTATCTACACTTGCTTAATTCATTAGATAAAAAATTGCAGACAACTGGTATATTTTGTGATCTGTCAAAGGCATCTGACTGTGTAAATAACAACATCCTTTTAAGTAAATTAGACTATCATAGTGTAACAGGAAATGTTGCAAAATGGTTCAAATCTTATATCTCTGGCAGGGAACATAGGGTGTTATTAGGAAAGAGACATGTATCAGGCTATCAGGCATCATCCAACTAGGAACTAATTATATGTGGGGTCCCACAAGGTTCCATTTTAGGACCCTTACTTTTTCTTGTGTATATCAATGACCTTTCATCAGTAACATTACCAGATACCAAGTTCGTTTTGTTTGCCGATGATACAACCATTGCAATAAATAGCAAATCAAGAGTAGTCTTAGAAAGATCAGCTAATAAAATATTTGTGGACATTAACCACTGGTTCCTAGCTAATTCCTTGTCACTTAACTTTGAAAAAACACACTTCATGCAGTTCAGAACTTGTGAGAGGTGTCCCAAGAGTATATGTCTAACATATGATGACAAGCAGACAGAAGAAGTGGACAGTGTTAAATTCTTGGGATTACAGCTTGATAATAAATTCAACTGGGAAAAGCACACCACAGAACTGTTGTAGCGTCTTTACAAATCTCTATTTGCAATGCGAATTGTGTCAGATACAGGGGATATAAAAATGAAAAAGCTGGCATACTATGCTTACTTTCATTCCATAATGTCAAATGGGATTTTTTTTGGGGGTAATTCATCAAGCCAAGCTAAAGTTTTCTGGGCACAAAAAATTGCAGTAAGAGTTATATGTGGTGTGAACCCAAGAATATCCTACAGAAGCCTGTTTAGGAAACTAAGGATACTAATTACTGCTTCCCAATATATTTATTCTTTAATGAAATTTGTCATTAAAAATATATCACTTTTTCAAACCAACAGCTCAATTCATGGAATCAATACTAAAAATAAGAATAATCTTCACCAGGATTTAAAGTCACTTAGTCTTGTACAAAAAGCTGTGCATTATTCAAGAACAAACATTTTCAATAACTTGCCAGCAGCCATAGAACGCTTAACAACCAATGAAATTCAGTTTAAGAGAAGGCTAATGGATTTATTGGTGGCCAACTCCTTCTAATCCATTGATGAATTTGTCAGTAGAACCAACTGATTGATGTGTGCAGCCATAAAATGCTTAACAACCAATGAAATTCAGTTTAAGAGAAGCCTAGAGGATTTATTGGTGGCCAACTCCTTCTAATCCATTGATGAAATTCTCAGTAGAACCAACTGATTTGTGTGTGTATATGTATAAGTACAATATAACTTCTGCACAATTTCAGTGCAGTAATGTGTTCATTGTAAATAAGTGTGTATGTGTGTGTGTGTGTGTGTGTGTGTGTGTGTGTGTGGGTGTGTGTGGTGTGTGTGTATGTGTGTGTGTGTGTGTGTGTGTGTGTGTGTGTGTGTGTGTGTGTGTGTGTGTAAGTAAAATCTGACTGTAGCTTCCTGGCAGATTAAAACTGTGTGCAGGACTGAGACTCGAACTCGGGACCTTTGCCTTTCGCGGGCAAGTGCTCTACCACTGAGATACCCAAGCACAACTCACGCCTCGCCTTCACAGCTTTACTTCCGCCAGTACCTCGTCTCCTACCTTCCAAACTTTACAGAAGCTCTCCTGCGAACCTTGCAGAACTAGCACTCCTGAAAGAAAGGATATTGCGTAGTTATGGCTTAGCCACAGCCAGGGGGGTGTTTCCAGAATGAGATCTTCATTCTGCAGCGGAGTGTGCGCTGATATGAAACTTCCTGGCAGACTAAAACTGTGTGCCGGACCAAGACTCGAACTCGGGACAAATGCCTTTCGCGGGCAAGTCCTCTACCACTGAGCTACCCAAGCAGGGCGTGAGTCGTGCTTGAGTCGCTCAGTGTAGAGCACTTGCCCGCGAAAGGCAAAGGTCCCGAGTTCGAGTCTTGGTCTGGCACACAGTTTTAATCTGCCAGGAAGTTTCATATCAGCGCACACTCTGCTGCAGAGTGAAAATCTCATTCTTCTAAAATCTAACTTCTGCATCATTTTGGTGCAGCAATGTGTTCATTGTAAATAAATATTATAGTAGTTGTATTACACGTTTATTACCTTATAAATAAATTTAAAAATACTTTTTTATTTTAAATTCAGTGCATTAGTATTTGTAAAATGATTCTTTTATATAGTGTTCATTAAAAAATGACGATCATTCCACTTGGGACCTGTGGAATGGTACATTAACTTATTTGTTTAGGTTGTAAATATTTGTCATATATTGTTGTTTTTCTGACATGTTATACATCCTGGAGGACCTTCTCACTACGGATCCATTTGAATGAAAGTAAATCTAATCAATTTGCTGTAGCCAAGCTGGGGCAAACCTGAATCCATTCTCTCTATTCATGTTCTTAGGGTCTTTAAGTATTTCGATGGCCTCTCTAATTTTGCGTTTTGTCATAACCAGCACACAGGCATCGCTGAATTTTATTTATTTTCTGCAATCTTCCTGATGTTCTGCCACTGCGGATTTGTTCTGTTGCCCTAGACGAATATAACAGCTATTGGTATGACATATAGGTATGAGCTCATATCTGCTTCATGTTTGAATGCTGAAATTAAAGAATCAATTAAGCACAAACAAACAGTATGCAAAGTATACCCAAATATAAGATTTCTTTGCATCAATATCCTGGAAAGCTGCAATTTTACAAAACGTGGCATGCACTTGAATAGAAGAGGCAAGTCATTGCTGTGCAAAGCAATTTATGAAAAACAGAGTAACTATGAGTCAGTACCAGCCATTGTAATGAACCATGAATACACTGCTGAAAGCAATCAAACAAGAACTCTTGGAGGCAACAACTATAGCAGCTGCAGGAACCACAAATGGCTACATCATAACAATCAAATTCAACAACAACTGTGGGACCAGCAAAACTAGCAGCATCTATACCAGATCAAACAACAAGACCAGTAACAGCTGCAGAACAAGCAACAGACGCAGAAATGGTATCAACAACAACCATAGCAGTTCCACTGCAGTCACTGGCAGAAAAGAGGAAGGAAATGACAGTGAGTACTAAATCACCACCTCCATCCTAGGCCAAACTGTTATCAAGAACGTCCACTCAGCCCATTCATATAAACTATGTAGCATGTAAAACAAACAAGCACCTTGAGAAACAAACAAAGAAAAGGCCTCTTCCATCAGCAGATAAAAAGACAGCAAGCTCAGTACGTACTGTATCCCTCTCACAATGAAGTGTTATCTAGTGCATCAAATCAGCCATCACACACTAATGTGCTATTAGGTGTATCAAATCAAACATTCCAGACAGATTATGCAGGAAGTGAAATAAAAATGTCTGCCATTGATTCTCAACAGGGTCAAAAAACACTGAAGAGACATGATGATTTTTTATGGCCTGCCTCAAGAAACTCCAGCCTTTACTGACGCATAAAATTATCACCGCACCAAACATGAGGAACAGCGAAAGGCAAACCACTCTTTGTACATCGCATTGGGCTCAAGACACCATGCATCTTTCCTCCTCCAGGAAAAATCAATTTTATTTGTGGACCTAATATTAGGTCTCTGAAATAAAAAACTTGAGAACTTGGTGTTATACAAAATGGGAGCAAAAGAATAGTATTACATATTAATGGACACTGGTTAAGAGAAGAAGAGATAAAACTGTATATTTCATCATGCTTTAATTTAATTACAAGTTACTGCAAACCCAATGAACGTTACTGGCATTCCGTCAATGTATATTGTAAGTAGGCTGTTTATGTTTTATTATTGGCAACGTTACGTAGCGCTCTGTATGAAAATCACTGGCTGTGCTGTGTGCAGTCTGTGGCTAGTTTGCATTGTTGTCTGCCATTGTAGTGTTGGGCAGCTGGATGTGAACAGCGCGTAGCGTTGCACAGTTGGAGGTGAGCCGCCAGAAGTGGTGGATGTGGGGAGAGAAATGGTGGAGATTTGAAATTTGTAAGACTGGATGGCATGAACTGATATATATGTTATGATTATTGAGGTAAATACATTGTTTGTTCTCTATTAAAATCTTTCATTTGCTAACTATGCCTATCAGTAGTTAGTGCCTTCAGTAGTTTGAATCTTTTATTTAGCTGGCAGTAGTGGCGCTCGCTGTATTGCAGTAGTTCGAGTAATGAAGATTTTTGTGAGGTAAGTGATTTGTGAAAGGTATAGGTTAATGTTAGTCAGGGCCATTCTTTTGTAGGGATTTCTGAAAGTCAGATTGCGTTGCGCTAAATAT
The DNA here is from genome assembly GCF_023864275.1 of Schistocerca cancellata. Lineage (NCBI taxonomy): Eukaryota > Metazoa > Arthropoda > Insecta > Orthoptera > Acrididae > Schistocerca > Schistocerca cancellata. The sequence goes on from NC_064627.1 coordinate 446,912,757, forward strand.
ATTGTATGTCAGTTTAAGCACAGTCATGTATAATTTTTCACAGGGGACGTTTCATAATATAAGTGATAATCTATGGTTAAGATATAATGTGCTTGACTTACGTTAGGGACTAGCATGTTAAAGGTATTCTTGAATCAATCATCATGGTACTACCAACACTCTTTCTATATGCCAGTTATCCAGTAGTGATGCCAAGCCATTTGTAGAGTGTTTAGACAAACATATTCTCTGTATTTAAAAATATACCAAACACAAGACAGTAATTTTAGTAGATTCAAATTTTGAGGTAAGGAAAACGACCCCCAAAAACGCTGATTTGCTAAACTTGTTAATCTCATAACATCTTCTGTGTAAATTACAGTCCCACAATATAATTTTCTTGTCTTGATAATTATATTAAAAATGTGCGTAAAGATGGTTTTGAATTGTCATCACTTAATGTCGACTATCTGACTGATCATAAAGGTATATGAGTAAAACTAGCAACTAATGAGCCAAAGGGGGACTCTGGAGCAACTCAGTATGTGAGGCTGTTAAATGATAAAATTATAAATAACTTCAGAAATAAGCTAACGTTATTAACTGAACTATATTTATGCTTCCGACAATGTTGAGGATGCTTGCAGCAGGTTTGTTAACACTTCATCTGAAATTTTCGTTTCCTCCTATCCAATGGTTACCAATCAAAACAAAACTAAAGCAAAAAGCAAGCAAGCATGGCCAAACAACTCTACATAGTTGGTTCACACCACATTTAAGAAAGCTAAGTTTAATTGTTTTGATATGCCATGATAAGGTAAAAAAAGCTAGTGTTGACAAAGGAGCATACATTAGGTATGATAAAAGTAGAATTAGGTATAGATAGTCATTGTGTAAAAGTTACAAATGATGTCAACGTGAGTCCAGATGAATTTAGCCTCTTTTTTATCGATGCTACATACCAGAATTCTTCATGTCCTCATAAGAAGCGTTCGAAATCTAATTCACAATCTACCTATATAAACCAATTGTCACACAACTTTGCTGATACCTTGTCAACCTGTAATTGGAGAAAAGTGGAAGTATTTAATGCCATTAAATCAGTAGCAAAATTTTGTGGCACTAGTTCAGAAGATGTTTATGGCCTTTCAAATTTTGTGATTAAAAAATAATCAACTTCATATCATTTTTGCACACTCATAAACAGGATGTTTGCAATGGTATTTTCCCCAAATGTCTAAAAAAGACAGTAGTCATTCCATTACTCAATGAGGGTGATAAATTCTGCACTAATAATATCGTCAAATTTTGCTGATACCTTTTTTTTCCAAAAATAATTCAATATTGTACGCAAAAGCTAATTTGCATGCATTTGTCAAGAAACAATATATTAACTAACTCTCAATACAGTTTTAGGTCCCAGTTATCAACAATTAAAGCTGTTGAAACTGTCGTTTCTATTGTGTAATCTTATTTTGAATCCAAATTATCTGCTAAAGGCACACACATGGACTTGAGCAAGGCATTTGAATCAGTAAATCACACAATGTTCCTGGGAAAATTCATGGTTTTATGTCATTAAGGATCTTGTTCAAAAATGGCTCTGAGCACTATGCGACTTAACTTCTGAGGTCATCAGTCGCCTAGAACTTAGAACTAATTAAACCTAACTAACCTAAGGACATCACACACATCCATGCCCGAGGCAGGATTCGAACCTGCGACCGTAGCAGTCCCACGGTTCCGGACTGAGCGCCTAGAACCGGCTTTAAGGATCTGGAACTCTCCTTCATTAAATCATATGTCAGTAACAGAAAACAAACTGCAAGCTACAATGGTCAAAAGTGGCAGTTACTGAATGTCTCTAGAGGTGTGCCCCAAAGATCAGCACTTGGGCCAGTGCTGTTTTTGTAAATGACATGCCAAGCAGCATGCCATGCAAAACTGTGCTTCACACACATGATACAACTTTCACCAGGTCAGGGAAGGACGTAAATAAACTGAAGGAGTAAATTAAGGACTTCCTTAGATTATCCAATAAGTGGTTTGAAGCCAAAGAGTTAGCCATTAGCTATGAAAAGACTAAATATTTCTTTCAGCTTACCCGATGTTGATGTTGAGTCCACTTCTACAAAACTTCTTGGCATTACATACATGCCTAATTAACCTGGGAGAGTCACACAGACTATACAGGGTGTTACAAAAACGTATGGCCGAACTTTCAGGAAACATTCCTCACACACAAATAAAGAAAAGATGTTCTGTGGACATGTGTCCGGAAACGCTTAATTTCCATGTTAGAGCTCATTTTAGTTTCGTCAGTTTGTACTTCCACCTACGCTCAATGAAGCACGTTATCATGATTTCATACGGGATACTCTACCTGTGCTGCTACAACATATACATTTATAAGTACGACATAACATGTGGTTCATGCACATTTCAGTCGAAGTGTTCGTACGCTTCTCAACAACAGATTCGGTGACCGATGGATTGGTAGAGACGGACCAATTCCATGGCCTCCACGCTCTCCTGACCTCAACACTCTTGACTTTCATTTATGGGGGCATTTGAAAGCTCTTGTCTATGCAACCCAGGACCATATGTAGAGACTCTTCGTCCTCGTACTGTGTATGGCTGTGATACAATACGCCATTCTCCAAACTTCATCAGCGCATCAGCGATTCCATACGATGGAGGGTGGATGAATGTATCCTCGCTAACGGAGGACATTTTGAACATTTCCTGTAACAAAGTGTTTGAAGTCACGCTGGTACGTTCTGTTGCTGTGTGTTTCCATTCCATGATTAATGTGATTTGAAGAGAAGTAATAAAATGAGCTCTAATATGGAAAGTAAGCGTTTCCGGACACATGCCCACATAGTATATTTTCTTTCTTTGTGTGTTAGGAATGTTTCCTGAAAGTCTGGCCGTACTTTTTTGTAACACCCTGTATATCTCGTAAGCTTTCACGAGTTATCTTTCTACTGAAAAAACTACACACTTCTGTTTCTCAAAAACTGTTAATTAATTCCTATTATGCGTTCTGTCAGTGCCATATAAGTTATGGTATTGTTCTATGGGGTAATTTTCCAGGGACCAAAAATTTTTATTTGCCAGAAGAAAGCCATCAGGAGTATTTCTGGGACTACCAAATGTAACATATCAGGTAGGCCTCATTTCAAAGAATTACAGATAACGACAGTCCCATTTCTTTTATATACAGCTGCCTTTTATACGAAAATGAAAACTTTAACACTTACTACCTTAAACAGTCCATTCATAATAATGACACCCATAAAATATTAAAGATAGAACTACCTACAACTAAAGATAGTTATGAATACATTGGAATGAGACTTTTCAAGACATTAACTGTTGAGACAGATAGTGTCTCTCTTAATACTTTTAAAAGTAAGACTGAAAAATGGCTGAAAACCAAGCTTTTTACACTATCAAAGAATTTGAAAACTTGTGAAAAGTAGACCTGATTTACTAAACAACTCATAACATGGTTCATTTGTACTTGTTCCTATGTTTTTTTCTTGGTTTTTCTGGTATGCTATTCTACATATGTAATGAATATGCCAGTACTAAATAATGTTCATATCATATTTTACTATTTTACTATATTTTACAGAGGAACTTGTTGTGTATGCCCTCTTTTCTTTCGTTACGTGAAACCTATTAAGTAACTTAACAATCTTTAATTGCGTATTTAACTGTTAACCTTGCGGATAAATCTTTTTGTATCCATTGTATTATTTTATTATGTATTTTCTTTTACAATATGATGCTTTGGTTCTGTATGATACCATGGTTATATTTCTTAATATATCAATCATGCTTTATAAAAGCTCTTGTAAATTAATCATGACAACATCAATTGCATGCAAATACTTAAAATATGGATGAATAAATGAGTTAAATGCCTTCCATGAGAGCATTTCATCATGACTCAATGTTAGAAATGTAATATTTCCCAATCAGTATATAACCTCTAGGAAGGTTATGATTAAGAAACTGACCACTTAGTGCTTTGTTGGACATAAAGAGTCAAACTAACAGATGTAGTAGCAGTAGTAGTAGTAGCTTTCTTCGCCTGTAGATCTCTTTTTACAAGAATATAGGATATGTCAAAGTATTTATAAATTTAGATCAATTTAAATAAGCTAATTCGTATACACATTTATTTACAGACATCTACTTAGAGACAATCACTAAATTTACTCCTGGTATACAATACTTTTTTTACAAATAACTTATTAAATAATGTAATGCCACACTGTTCACTCGTATCTCAGTATCAGTCACTGCACACACTATACACACATTGTTTCATAACAGTTCACTCACTGCACACACACACTGTTGATCTCTTGGTCATTTTCTGTACTGCAACTTCCCATTTGTTATCCTGAAAAACTGAGTCAGTATCCCTCCATAATGAGTGAGATGTTGAGCTCAGAAAGAGGAAGATGTGTTAGTATTGTGCTGCGCATAGCTTGAGGTAAGTATTCTAGAAAGGAAAAAAATGGAAAAAAAATAAAGTGAAGCTGTTATGTGGAACGTTGGATATTTTATAATCATTATTATTATTATTTATTTGTATAACAGTTTTTATCAAACCCATACTCTGTTTTAGCTAAGTAATCCTTCAATGTACAAAATGTATTGCATAACACATACTTTTTCGCTGTCTTTTTAAATAAGTGTATTTTGGTATTACATTAGAATGTAATGTTGTATAATACATCATTTACTTCTTAAGTTTAAGTTTAATTACAATATCCACACTAGTGACTTATAAAACAACTTTGGGGCTATCCAGTATTCTCAGTGATAAATCATTGCTATAATTGATATTTGATTGGTATTTAATCCCGAGTAATAACAGAAGTTTTAAGTGGGCTACATGGGATTTATTTTCTGATAATTTGATTAACTACCACATGAGTGAGAATGAAACAAACTGTATAGGCCTTTTTTGGTCTTATTATGTAACTGATAATTTGATTAACTACCACATGAGTGAGAATGAAACAAACTGTATAGGCCTTTTTTGGTCTTATTATGTAACTGATATGCTATTACTTACGACGTGTGCTCTCAAAATTCATTGCCTAATAGGCTCTGTGCATAAAAGACAGATAATTTCTCTGTTTCACCTTATTATTTGGTTAAATCCATGTGGGATTTCGATATCACATCAATACTTTTCTTGTAAATTAATTCCGTATGAACACAACTAGTGAATATCTTGGCAAGCAATTCTGAAATAAAACCGAATTTATATATTTGTTTTGTAATAGGTAATGTGCTTTGGTTTTATTTCTGTTACAACATCTTTAATAATCTTATAAAATAGTTTTATTAACTGATAATATCAGTTCTCCGCTTCAGAATAGCATTATCTAAGTTTTAGATAACCAGAAAATTTTGTAATACTCATAATAATGCGATGATGAGCGGGTTCTCTCGGTGCCCTTTATGGTCATTGGTAAAACTGTCACGAAATCTACATGGGTGATCGTTGATTGTAGTTGAAGTTCTGCACTCAAATATATTAAGAGGTCGATAGTGTTCTGCCGGCTCAAGGGGCTTATCTTTGAGTGGTATTTCGAAGTTAGTGTAACGGATATATACGCAGTTATGCTGAATTTGTAGTGTGTTGTTTTTCTACGCTTTTATTTTAAATATATTTGAACTGCTAAGCGTGTGTTTTTTTTAAAACTAACCATGTTCCGTTCCAAGAGGGATGTCGATCGTCATGTGCAAGAGATTCTTCGGAAGTTAACTAGTGAGAAAGAGGTAAGTGCGGCACAATGTTTTCTGCCTTTGTGAGTGACGTTAAATAAATATGAAGTTGCTTGCCCGCAGACCATTTCGTTTTAATCAGAGTTCTTTAGTTGTCGTGTTAGATTGTTTTATTCTTTTTGCATTTTAGTGGCTATCATCATCTAATTGCTCTGTCATAACTGTTCTGTAACTTTCTTGCATTGTAGTTTCTGGTGTTGATTATAACCCTGACAAGGCAAATAATGTAGGCCCTACTTTCTGTCTTTCGCTGATTTCATTATTCCCTCGTTTTGTTAATTTTTCTCTTAAAATTGATTTAGTGGTTAGATATCAATGTGTAACTAATTTATAGTGGAATTCGTGTACTTGGTTTGATGGATAATGTGGAATAGCCAGTTGTATAATATGACGCAATGTAGTCGATGTCGGAATGAGTCCCTTTATATAAACAGAGGTGTGCATGAATAATAGCCGAGAAGCAGATTTCGAGTTATTACATTATTTATTGGAGTAGTATTAGTTCAAGCATTAGGCCTGATTAACTCATTTTATGGTTATCCGTATATTAAAAGTTGTCATGGTGTGGTGACAAATTGGGAGGTCTAAAAATCATGTGATCTGGGGTTTAAGCTTCAATCGGATTCCACAAGATTATTTTTCGTTCACTTGTAATAGCAGAGGAAGAATTTGTATAAAAAATGCCCAGGTCCACTGTTTCGATTCACATCAATCCTTAGCCCTCCACTGTAACTATTGTAGAAAAGTGCTGTATTGTTCAAATCAGCATTGGGCGTGACACACCTTCACTTTAATATGTTCACTACCGTAATGAAATACCACAGCCGAATCCTATTGTCATGTCACAGTTCTTCGTACTTGTGTGACCCAGTATAAACTTTAAGTGAAATACATGTTAAGTAATTATTTTTCTCGTTCAAGATCCACAAAAGTAAAATGATTTTTTAATGAAGTGACTGGCACATTTGAAAAATGTGTGGGTTCGGTAGATAGTTGATAATTTGATGAATAAATAAATGATGCCCGGAAAATAACTCATATTAAATTACATGCTGAAACGGTGTACTAAGTAGATTTTCAGTATGTTGCACGAATAAGATCATTGAAAGCTTTTTAGAAAGAATTGCTGGTTCTTAAATTGTGACTCTAGCATCTGTAATTTGTTTTGCGGATAGAGTAATCAATTTTTATAATGGTGTTTACACCAGAACAGTATAAGATTTTGGATAACAGCTCCCCCCCCCCCCCCCTTTTATTTAAAAAAAAAAAAGCCGATATGTTTTAATTACAGTGGTGTTTAGGTTGTGAGCAGTTCTTAATGGCGGGCTTTATCAAGGAACAGTACTCTCTCTTCCTGCAATTTGATAAAGAAGTTTGCGTGAGAGATTTATGGATTGGTGAGGTAGCATGACGATTTGATTGTCTTTTTTTAATTAGTGTGACCTTTGTAACATTACCGTTTGTCTGTAGACACACGTTGAATGAGTGTGCAAGCATTGTGTGGTGACATTTTACTTTAATCATAGCCTGTTACAAGTCCACTAATTTTATTCCTCCAAGTAGAAGTGAATGATTAAAGACATATCCATTGTTAAAATACCATGCAGTGGAAAATGTATGGCACGTTTATTGGTTAAGAAGTTGAGCCGTAGACCCACACGTTCAAGAATTGCACCTGCCCTCCTCATTAATTTTTGTGAATGTCTACTGAACATAATTTAGTGCGGATTAGACATTCTTAATTACTATTGTTAAAATGATAAAATAAACTGATTTCTCATGTAAGATATGTGTAAACCACCCGATGGTGTGGTGGTATCTGGAACATTGCTTGAAAACAACTCAGGCTATTTATTATTCACAGACTGTTTGTATGTGACTTCCCCTGGTAGTGTTATATATGCGTTGTAGCTGCAGCAACCCTATGTCCACACCTGTATGGTTGCCGGCCGCAGTGGCCGTGCGGTTAAAGGCGCTGCAGTCTGGAACCGCAAGTCCGCTACGGTCGCAGGTTCGAATCTTGCCTTGGGCATGGATGTTTGTGATGTCCTTAGGTTAGTTAGGTTTAACTAGTTCTAAGTTCTAGGGGACTAATGACCTCAGCAGTTGAGTCCCATAGTGCTCAGAGCCATTTGAACCTGTATGGTTGGTTGAATCACAGGCAGCGGCCTGGGGATAAAATAACCCTTCCTCCTCCTCTCCCCGCTCCTACCCCCCCCCCCCCCCTTAAAAAGAGATGAAGGAGCCGGCTGTTGCAGGCACGAAGCAGTGGACTGTGGCAACAGGTGTTGGCAGCCACTAAGAGGCTGGGCTCACCCGCTGATGGCTGGCAGTGGGAGACAGGTTCACATCTGCTGAAGTAGCTGAACTGACGGGCCATCTTTAGCTTATGATAGGAAGAAATCAGCCAACAATGGCAGCCAAAGATGTACTGGCAGGGCATCTGCGGCCAACGGGAGACGAGCTGTACCACTGCTGGCTAGTGGAGAAATAAAGCTACTGGCCGTAGTTGTGACTGCTCCAGGAGTGGCAGCAGAGAAGATGTCTTCGCAGGTGCCAGACCCAACACCTGTTCGGCATAAAAAAGGATTTTTTTGTCATCTGTGGAAGCAGTGCCTGCTGTAGCTTCTGTTGCTGCTCATGGAGGTGTAGCTTCTTCTTCCAGCATTGCATGTTTGTGACTGGAGGGAGAGAGATGTTGCTTAGGAGGTGCACAGTTATCATAGTACTGTACTTCTGTTGAGGTGAAATATAACACACCTGCAGTCTTACACTTGGAGACAATACCTTGAAGTGGGACCACGTGATGGCCTGCGACAAGTTAGAGGGTGAGCAGAGGAAGTTGATCAAGGCAGTTTGGGGGCGACACCTGACGACATGAAAGTTGTGAGATCGATTCTTGATCAACTTGCTGAGATACACAGTGAGTGCAAACTAAGTGTAGTGCCATGGAATGTTTGGGTGGTGTCCGAATTATCCGCCTGGCAAAGAGTATACGGGTATGTATACTGCAGGCATGTGGTCTCGTGCGTGGTAGGAGGTGCCTACAATCACAGCACTGTGTACTGCATCAGACTTACCGCCAGCAGTGAGGCTGGGACCATGTGATGATGCCATGGTGGCAGCTGGAAGTTTGGTCGTAAACAACCCAGGCTTCTAATGTTACTGATAACAGCGTGTACACAATCTCCTGTGGCAGTGTAGCCTGCCGAATGTTGCTGTAGCATCCTGTGGTCCATTCCTTTACAGTTAGTTGTATCACAGCCAACACTTGGGGCTCAATAATAAGTAATATAAGATTAACATTCTAATAATCTTACAGGTTCAACCAACATTTCTTACAGATGTTGCAAGCACTCATAGTGAATAATTTGATACTTTTTTGAACTTCTGTACAACATAAATTACTTTACTTGATTTATAAGTCATTTTAAGCAAGAAAAGAAGTATAACAAAATTGCTTCTTTTCATAAATTTTGGCTGATTTCATAAACATATAGGAACATATACCACTTAACATTTTCTTTACCAGTGCATAAGGAATGCTCACTTAGGTAATGTAAGAGATGCTGTCATCGGCATCTTGCTGACTCACGTTTAAGGTACACCATGTTAATGTCACCATCTTCATCATTCACTTGATGTATTCATATGTAACAATGGAAACATCACGTTCAGGCTCTAAAGGCAATGCGATAGTCAACAGACTGCTGTGTTATCCTCGGGCATCCTTGTTTTCTCTTGCCCTGCGATGCACACACACACATGCGCCTTGTTTAACACAATTTTCAGTAGCTGGCAATACATTTATGAAAGAGGGAGTGGAATCATTATTTGTCAGAATATACTTAACTATACTTTAGCTTTCTTTTCATTTTGATCGATTAATTTTGCTCTGAAACCACAAATCTTTCTGATTTCACGTGTTGAGTGTGGCCACCAAACAGACTGGGTTATGTATGAATTTTATTATTGTTTCGTTTAGAATTCTTTGACTCCTCCTGTTAGTCTCCTGATAGCTACTGCTGTTGCTTTTCTGGGTTTGGCAGGAGGGGGGGAAGTCCCTAGATCTGTTGTGGTAGACCACCATATTAAAAAAAATTGCGTGATTTTGAGACTCAGTTGACAAGTACTGGTATGTAAGATTTAATATGTAAACTTGGTGTTTGTCAGCTACACATCCAGCAAACTTCAGCTACTTTGAGACGTTTGAAGATATTATTGTAAAGTACACTATTGGCCATTAAAATTGCTACATAAAGAAGAAATGCAGATGATAAATGGGTATTCATTGGACAAATATATTATACTAGAACTGACATGTGGTTAAATTTTCATGCAATTTTGGTGCATAGATCGTGAGAAATCAGTACCCAGAACAACCACCTCTGGCCGTAATAATGGCCTTGATATGCCTGGGCATTGAGTCAAACAGAGCTTCGATGGCGTGTACAGGTATAGCTGCCCATGCAGCTTCAACACGATGCCACAGGTCATCAAGAGTAGTGACTGGCGTATGGTGACGAGCCAGTTGCTCGGCCACCATTGACCAGACGTTTTCAATTGGTGAGAGATCTGGAGAATGAGCTGGCCAGGACAGCAGCGAACATTTTCTGTATCCAGAAAGGTCCGTACAGGACCTGCAACATGCGGTCGTGCACTATCCTGCTGAAATGTAGGGTTTCGCAGGGATCGAATGAAGGGTAGAGCCAAGAGTCGTAACACATCTGAAATGTAACGTCCACTGTTCAAAATGCCGTCAATGCGAACAAGAGGTGACAGAGATGTGTAACCAATGGCACCCCATACCATCGTGCCGGGTGGTACGCCCATATGGCGATGACGAATACACGCTTCCAATGTGCATTCACCGTGATGTCGCCAAACACAGATGCAACCATCATGATGCTGTAAACAGAACCTGGATTCATCCGAAAAAATGACGTTTGTCGTTGAGTACACCATCGCAGGTGCTCATGTCTGCGATGCAGCGTCAAGGGTAACCACAGCCATGGTCTCTTGAGCTGATAGTCCAAGCTGCTGCAAAGGTCGTCGAACTGTTTGTGCAGATGGTTGTTGTCTTGCAAATGTCCCCATCCGTCGCCTTGGGGATCGAGACGTGGCTGCGCGATGCGTTACAGCCATGCGGATAAGATGCCTGTCATCTCGACTGCTAGTGATACGAGGCCATTGGGATCCAGCACGGCATTCCGTATTACCCTCCTGAACTCAGCGATTCCATATTATGCCAACAGTCATTGGATCTCGACTGACGCGAGCAACAATGTTGCAATACGATAAACCACAATCGCGATAGGCTACAATCTGACCTTTATCAAAGTCGGAAATATGATGGTACGCATTTCTCCTCCTTACACTAGGCATTGCAACAACGTTTCACCAGGCAACGCCGGTCAACTGTTGTTTGTGTATGAGAAATGGGATGGAAACTTTCCTCATGTCAGCATGTTGTAGGTGTCACCACCGGCACCAACCTTGTGTGAATGCTCTGAAAAGCTAATCATTTGCATATCACAGCACCATCTTCGTGTCGGTTAAATTTCGCGTCTGTAGCATGTCATCTTCGTGGCGTAGCAATTTTAATGGCCAGTACTGTATTTAGGGTGAAATGTCCTAGTTTGAGTTTTATCTTTACATCTGGTTATGTTTTCAGTCCTAATCTCTGTTTTGAAAATGCATAGTATATTCAGTTCTGCACATCTGGAGGTGCCACACCAATGACATGTAATGTGGCAAGGAAATTATAAATAGGGTGATAACTTAAAAAATTTAGGTGCCTATATCGATGGGAATTTAAACAGGGAAAAGCACATTTTGGAACTCTTAAAGCACCATAGTTCGGCTACATTTGCGCTTTGAAACATTGCAAATCTTGGAGAGAGACAGTAAGTAAATAAGGTGAGATAGGGAATAATGTTTTGGTGTAACTGATTGTTACAAAAGTAAATCTTCATTGCTAGAAAATGTGCTGTAAGAATATTATGTGGCGCGTACCTGTAGTCATCCTGTAGGCACCTCTTCAAGGAATTGGGCATCTTAGCTGTACCATCACAATACATACATTCTCTGATAAAATTTGTCATAAATATTCTCCCGCTGTGGGCCCGGGGGTTAGAAAAGGCTCGAGGTATTCCTGCCTGTCGTAAGAGGTGACTAAAGGGAGTCCTGCACCTTTTGGACTTTATGTGATGGTCTCATGTAGGGTTTGACCTCCATTTTTCAAAATTTCTCCCCCAAGACCGAGCCAATTGGGGAAGGGCACATTACATAGTGCATTGTGTCGATTGTGCATTGAGATCATTAGCCCAGTTTCTCATTGTGGCATTGCAGTCCTGCTCATCCTCCATCTCTTGAGCAAGGACACCTTCCTTGGTGCATTTTCCTCCACCCACTATGCAGTGTTGTTTTCTGTGCCGCTGATGAACATGGAGTTCTGTGCACCTCATATCCAGCATGGTAGCCAGTCCGTTGTGGTGGGGCCGCCATGTACCCTGTAGGTTGTAGCGCCCTGACTACAAAGGGATTGCTCTGCTGATGCCTGCACCATTAATTCCCCCCATATGCCAAGAAGTAGCTGCCCATCACCCTGGGGCATCAGGACTCCCAGCAATGACTATCTTGCCAGGTGGCCTTTGCTGCAGCTGGGTGGTGTCCATGGGGAAGGCCCCTGTTCAGAGTGGGTGGCATCAGGGCGGATGACACGGGATGAAGCGTACTACGTCATCACTTGCTGGTGATCAAATGCCAGCAGTCTCTAAGCGTTCCAAGTCTCCGTACAATGAAAGGAAGTATGATCCTAAATTGTTCCCCTTCATGGCCACACCATGGTAGGAACGCCAGGCTAAGGATGGCAGCAAACCTTTTTCTCCTTGGTACCTTGTATGTACGAGAGCTGATGGGGACTCCGTTGTCTCAATGAAGCCTCAGTATTTGTAGAGCATTTAGAGGACAAGTTTGGGGAGATGGAGGGCTTGTCCAAAATGCGGTCAGGATCAGTCTTGATAAAAACAGCATACTCTGCCCAGTCGCAGTCATTACTCGCTTGTGACAAGTGGGAAGGGGGGGTGGGGTGTTTCCGTTACCATCATGCCTCATAAATGCTTAAATATGGTCCAAGGTATTATATTCCACAGGGACCTCGTTTTGCAGTCCAACAAAGGGTTGCGTGCCAACTTAGATCGATGAGGAGTTCATTTCATCCAGCGCGTCCATTGGGGTTCGAGGAATTATCAAGTTGCCACTGGTACCTTCATCTTGGCCTTCGAAGGTGACATATTACCTGAGAATGTCAAGGTGATGGTCTACCGATGTAATTTCAAGCCATATATCCCTCCCCCAGTGCAGTGCTGGAAGTTCAAACATGTCTTCCCGCTGTACTTCCAGCAAAAGTGTTGAGATTGTGGACGACCATCCCATCCCAATACTCCATGTGCCCTGCCTCCCATCTGTGTCAACTGCGGAGAGCATCGTTCCCCTTGCTCACCAGACTGCAGTATTTTACAGCAAGAAAGGAAAATCATGAAATACAAGACCCTGGACTGACTGCCCTACACTGAGGCTAAGAGGAAATTTGAGAGCCTACTTATTGTGGCTATGAACTCCTCTTGCCGCCGCTATGAGAACAGTTGTAGCCCCATCAGTTCCGCGAGTTCCAGTCGGCTCTCAGATCTGAAAGACTATACCTGCCCCTTCACTTCTCTCCCTGTTGCTCCCGCACCACCTACCTTGGGAGCACTGTCCCCACCAACCATCAGGGATACCATCCCCACTACTCAGCCAGAGAAGAATTGGTCTTCTTTGGCTCTTGCTAGTAAGGGGTCCCGTGGGTCACTACCTTCCCAGGTTTCTGCTAGTGGGAAAGATGATACCCACTTGTGGCTGAAGTGCCCAAAAACAGCTGGTCGTAGGGCTTAAAGATTATCCTCAACCTCGGAGACTGAATCAGTGAAGCCCTCCCAGTCAGAGAAACCCAAGGATCAATGAGAGAAATCCAGAAAGAAGACCCCCAGGACCAAGGGAATTACAGTGGCACCCACATCACTGCTGCTTACAAGCTGTGTGTCTGATGATGTGATGATTCTGGCTTCCGCTGAGGACCTAGATCTTGCCTGACCCTCAGACACAATGGATATAACCTTTTCAGAAAGTAAGTCAGTGGCAGTAGGTTACCCTGAGGCATAACCTGCCTCCTTGCACACTTAATGCTTTCCCAGCCTCATGACAGTATCATCCTGCACTGGAATTGCAGTGATTTTTTTTTTTTTTTTCACCACCTGTCTGAGCTATGGCAACTCCTAAGATTTACACGTTGCCCTTCAGGAAACCTGGTTCCCAGAAATTTGGACCCCTGCACTCCGCAGCTATAGGGGATATTACAAGAACCCTAGTGACTATAATAGTGTGTCAGGTGGAGTTTGTGTGTATGTCCTAAACTCAGTATGCCGTGAACCTGTGCCCCTTCAAACACCTCTTGAAGCTGTGGCTGTCAGGATAAGGACGACACCGGAAATAACTGCTGCAACGTATATCTTCCTCCAAATGGTGCAGTACTCCTGAACACATTGGCTGCACTGATTGATCAACTCCCCAAACGTTTCCTACTTTTGGAAGATTTTAACGCTCGTATCCCCTTGTGGGGTGGCACCATGCTTACTGGCTGAGGCAGAAATGTTGAAACCTTACTTTCTCAGTTCAGTCTCTGTCTCTTAAATGCAGGTACCCCCACACATTTCAGTGTGGCACACGCACATATTTGGCTGTTGATCTCTTGGTTTGCAGTCTTCGTATTCTCCCATATGTCAACTGGAGAGCATATGATGACCTGTGTGGTAGTGACCCCTTCCCCATCTTCCTGTCACTCCCCTCGTGTCAGGCCCACGGACACCTGCCTGCACGGGCTTTAAACAAGGCAGACTGGGACACTTTCACCTCTGCTGTCACCATTGACTCTCCCACACTTGGTAAATTCGATGTGGTGGTTGAGCAAGTAACTACAATGATCGTTTCTGTGGCGGAAAATGTGATCCCTCATTTTTTGGGTGCTCCGGCGAAACACAGTCCCTTGGTGGTTGCCGGAAGTCACTGAGGCAATTAAGGAGTCGGCGACCTCCACAGTGGCACCCTTCCCTGGAGCACCTCATAGCCTTTAAACGGCTCCATGCCATCGTTCGCAAGCTTACCAAAAGACGGAAACAGGAGTGTTGGGAGAGATATGTCTCTACCATTGGATGCCATACGTCACCTTCCCAAGTCTGGACAAAGATCAAATGAGTTTTTGGGTACCAGGTCCCAACAAGTGTTCACAGTGTTAACATAAATGGTGTGTTATCTACTGACGCAAAAATGATTGCTGAGTACTATGCTCACTCCTCTGTGTCGGAGAATCCCCCCCCCCCCCCCCCACCCCCCTCAGCCTTGTGCACTCTCAAACGGCGGATGGCAGGAAAAGTCCTCTCGTCTTTTTTATTTACGAAAAGCGTACGACACCACCTGGCAACATCATATCCTTGCCTCATTATGAGTGGGGTTTCAGAGTCCCGCTTCCGATTTTTATCCAGAATTTCCTGTTGCTTCGTACTTTCCATGTCCCAAGTTGGTGCCTCCCATAGTTCCCCCCCATATCCAGGAGAATGGGATCCCACAATGCTCTGTAATGAGTGTATCTATTTTTAGCTGCCATTAACGGTCTAGCAGCAGCTGTAGGGCCGTCTGTATCACCTTCTCTGTTTGCAGACAGACTTCTGCATTTCGTACTGTTCCATCAGTACTGGTGTTGGTGAGCAGCACGTACTGGGAGCCATCCACGGCTTCCATTTTTCAGCCACAGTCATGTGTTATGCACTTCTGTCAGCATTGTACCATTCATCCAAAACCAGAACTTTATCTTAATGACAATCCGACAGGCTGGCCAAACAGCCTACACAGAAACTGCTTATGGATATCGGCATTGCAGTTACTGACCTGCGTTCATTTTTACGCTGCCAGGTTTTTCAGCTTTGGGAGATGGAATGGCATAGTCTCAGTATGCTCAACAAACTGCATGCCATTAAGGAGACCACGAATGTGTGGCAATCCTCCATGCTGGCCTCTTGCAGGGACACTGTGGTTCTCTGCTGGCTCCAAATTGGCCACGCTTTGGCGGCGCACGGCTGCCTCCTGCAACATGAAGACCCACCTCGCTATTGATGTGGCGCACGGCTGACTGTGGCCCGTTTTCTGGTGCACTGTCCCACTTTGACTGCCCTGTGACAAAATCTTCGGTTACTGGACTCATTGCCACTAATTTTATCTGACAACTCCTCATCTCCTGATTTAATTTTACATTTTATTCGTGAGAGTGGGTTTTATCATTTGATCAAAATTTTAGGGCATGTCCTTTGTCCCTCTGTATTCTCTACCTTAGTGCTTTTAGGGTGGAGGTTTTAATGTGTTGTAAAGTGACAGGCTTCTCGTTTTTATTCTCGTGGTCTGCCAGCCATGGTAATCTGATTTGTGGTTTTAATCTCTTCTACTTGTTTTCTGCATTTCTGTGGTTATTATCTCCCCTTTTATCCATTTCAAGTGTTTGTTGCCCTTCCGTCGTTCTTGTGGTTTTTGCTTTCTCTCCATTTTGTGTTGTCAGCATTGTTTGTTGTATTCTCACCCTTGTGGCATTGTTTTATTTGGAACAAGGGACTGATGATCTAGCAGTTTGGTCCCTTCCACCCTCTTTTAAACCAACCATAAATAGTCACAATTTGACAATAGTGGTATTCACACCTACAACACTAGAGGAAAAAATGACCTTTATTAGCTATCATTAAAGCTGTCAGCTGCTCAGAGATGTGATCAGTATGCATTTGTTTAAGAAGTTCAGCATTTTGGCTACTGCTTTAGAGTATATCTATTCCTTCACGAGTTTTGTTGTAAGTAATATGCTCAGTTAAAGGGAACAGTTATGTACATAATTACAATGCTAGAAGAGCAAATGACTATCAGTACACCACATTAACATTGTCTATAGCACAAAACGGGTGCAAAATGCTGCAACAAAACTTTCTGATCATTTACCCAGTTATAGAAAATCTGACAGCGAAGGAAAATTAGAAAACAAACTACAGAAATTTCTCCTTACTCACTAATTTTAAGTATACCTGTTCAATAGCCACCTTTACAAATTAGTCTGTGATGTTAATGTGAAAAAGACTCACTCCGGATCATTTCTGTTCCATGTCAGGAACAGTTTACACACACACACACACACACACACACACACACACACACACACACACACACACACACTGAAGAGCCAAAGAAAGTGGTACACGTGCCTAATATCATGTAGGGCCGCAATGAGCATGCAGAAGTGCCGCTACATGATAATGGCGTGGACTTCACTAATTTTTTGTAGTAGTGCTGGAGAGAATTGACATAAATCCGTAATAGTACGGGGGTGGAGATCTCGTCTGAACAGCTCGTTGTAAGGTATCCCAAATATGCTCAATAATGTTCATGTCTGGGGAGTTTGGTGATCAGCGGAAGTGTTCAAACTCGGAAGAGTGTTCCTGGAACCACACTGTACTAGCAGTTCGGGATGCGTGGGAGTTGGATTGTCATGCTGGACCTGCCCAAGTCTGTCGGGATGCACAATGAACATGAATGGAGTGCAAGTATGTGTCACCTATCAGTCATATCTAGACGTATCGGGTGTCCCATATCACTCCAACTGCACACACCCCACACCATTACAGAGCCTCATACCAGTTTGAACAGTCTTCTGCTGACATGCAGGGTCCATGGATTCATGAGGTTGTCTCCGTACCCATCCATCTGCTCAATAAAATTTGAAACGAGACTTGTCCGACTAGGCAACATGTTTTCAGTCAACAGTCCAATGTCGGTATTGATGGATCCAGGCAAGGTGTAAAGCTTTGTTTTTTGCAGTCATCAAGAATACACGAGCGGGCCTTTGGCTCCAAAAGCCCTGGTACTGGCTGACGGCACAGCATTGAAATCGGCATCAATTTGCGGAAGGGTTGTACTTCTGTCACATTGAATGATTCTCTTCAGTTGGTGTTGGTCCTGTTCTTGCAGGATCTTTTTGCAGCCACAGCGATGTCGGAGATTTGATGTTTTACCAGATTCCTAATATTCACGGTGCACATCTGATCTGGTTACACGGGAAAATCCCCCACTCATCACTATCTCGGAGATGCTGTGTCCCATCGCTCATTCCAACTCACTTAAATCGTGATAACCTGCCATTGTAGCATCAGTAACAGATCTAGCAGCTGCACCAAACACTTCTTATCTTACATAGGTGTTACCAACCGCAGTGCCGTATTCTGGCTGTTTACATCTCTCTGTATTTGAATCCACATGCCTATACCAGTTTCTTTGGCACTTCAGTGTATATGCCCATGTTTATAATGTACCAAACATATTTTTGGTGTATTATAAACATGAGCATTAATTTTCTTACAGTTGTGACAAACAAATAGTAGGATAATTATCTAAATTAGATTTATCAACAGAATAACTTTGAACAGAAAACTACTTGTATGAACAAAATTCCAGTTATTCAAAGGCACTAAGAGAGCATTGTGATATTTAAGTGATGGGGTGAGTAATTATTGCTAACTCTTGAGGACAATTTTTTTTTATGTTGAATATACTTGAACTCTGTCAGTTCTCTGCATTTTTAAAGTAATTTTGGCTATCAGTAAATGCAATAATAGTTCTTTCCCTTGTTCACCGCTTTTTTATCAGCAGCGAAAATTAACTTTTGAGTTCAAGGACACGTGTGCACAGAATGAACGATATTGATAGTGTAGCCTATGATGCATTTCTATACTCTAATTAAAATGTAACCTTTTTCGTACAGTGCAACAGCATTGCTGCATTATCTGTCAGCTGCAGTGTGTTACACAGGTACAACAAATAACTTCAAATGTGTTATTTCTGACATGTTTCCCACAATCTTGACAGTGTGTGCTGTGAAGTTAAACTAGTGGCCTAGCCTAACAGTGACCTTGTGGCCGGTACTGTATACTGTTACACAAAGAAGATGGTCCCTCAATTGCTACTCCTTTTCAAAATATCCCACAAATTTCACATAATTAGATGTGATCATCCTTTTTCCCTTTCAAGTGGCCTAAATTTAAACAGGCACCACATGACTGGCCCTGAAATCCATGAAATTTTTCAGGATGTCTGAGGGGTCTTACATGAAGCCATGCCAAATTGAAGCTTGATAAGTAGAATGGTGGGGCCATTAGTTGTGCATTTCTAATACCAATTTTTCTGTATCATGACAGATATGAATAAATCACAAAGTTTGCTTCACTGTTACTCATGATCTAAGGGGGCTGTCACTCTGAAACTGTGTAATTCTGCTGAATATTCTTGGTACAACAGTGTAGTTGCTGAACATATGCTCAGTGTGCATCAGAGTTATTACAATTTGCTCTCAAAGTAGTTCATAAATCATGTTATGACAAATTTGGATTATATCATGGCAGCTTGCATCTTATGATAGAATGACTTTCTGATACAGGTTTTTCATGTCCAGATAACCAACATGTCATTAGGATATAATTATAGAATATTGATTTCACAAATAATTCAGAGTTATCCAGTATAGAAGTAGATCAAAATTGATTAATAATTTTTTTAGAATGATCTACAAAAAGCTGTATTTCAAAAGGATAATCTTGGATTTGATTTTCCTTGCTCCATTGAAAAAAACTCATTTTGTTTGGTCAGGAATGTTGACTTTCCAGATATTCACATTTGAAAATGACATAAAATTTATTAAACATGTTGTTAGATATTTTTGTTTTCACTAAAAATAAAATGAAGTGAATATTCTGTCGTAATCATTTTGATCAAAAGAATCATTCAATCAGATAGAGGTTATGGGTTGTTAGTGTAGAAACAGTTAAAAACTATGACAAAGAGCAGTGATAAACCAGACCAGAAATAGTGTCCACCATGTTGAAAACAATTTGCAGCGATAAACCATTGACAGAAGTCACCTTCGTCATAGTCATAAGATGAAGTACATCCATTGGAATTACTCGACACCAAATAACTGCTGCAGGTGTCAAAGATAGCTGTCAGAGGTTATTCAAAAAGAAAGATAGTGAAGATCAAGAAGCATGACATATAACATTGCTGGTGCTTGGAACTTAGATCAAAAAGATTTTCAAGCATCTGGTTCAAGTAAGGCAAGTCCTGAATGTTTAGATCATAGACTGCTTATTAAAGAACTGAAAGAAAAGTTGAAATTGTCAAAGCAGTTGGAAGAACTACAGAATTGGACAATATCACCTGAAAGTTGGACTATTCACCAATTCAGAGTCTCGGAAAGAGTGGTGAAAGCAGCTAGTAAGTTAAAGGCAGGAAATGTCGGACACGCTGCCAAAGACCAAATGTCGCAAGATGGTTTTAGAGACTGTGAAGGAAAGAGTACAGGGATTTTATCAGAGTGAAGAATTTGGTTGAATTCATCCAGAAAAAAAGACTAACAGAAGGTGGGAAGAAATTTTAAATACAAATGTGTTTAGTGATAAACAGTTTGAAGGAAATTTTTGTTGTTTACGGACTTAAGAATGGATAGGAAATTTGATTTTCCACACTGAATTTAGACCAGAATGGTGTGGAAACACATCCAGTCTTCGTCTGTACTATTCACCAAACTGTAAAACTGAGGATTGCAATCAGGCCAATTAAAGAAGATTACAAAAGTCCAATTGCTAAAACAGTATGAGATTTTGAATCTAAAGATTTTTCACGTGAAAAAATTGCACGTCCATAAATGGAGAAAAGTGTTGTCGTTTTCAAGATGGCTCAGAAACAATCTAAATGATCAGAGAAACATTTCTTTAAAGGCAAAGGTCGAGAAAAGTAATTTTCATTAAAAAAAGATAACTAATAACACTTTTTACAGATTTTACATCATTTTCAAATGTACGTATTTGAAAATGATGTATTTGCCCACAATAGCAGACAAAGCATATTCTTGAAATTCTTTCTTGTCTTAGAGCTGGTTTCTCCCAAAAATGAAACAAACATTTCCTGGCCAAACAAAATTAAATCTTGTTGATGGTATGAAGAAAAATCAAATCCAGAATGGCCTTTTGAGATACAGCCTTCTGAACATCGTGCAAAATTGATGACTAAAATTTTTAGGTCTTCTTTGGTATTATATAATTCAATAATTATTTGAGAAATCAATAATGCTAATGACATGTTGGTTGGCTACAAATGAGGAAAAGAAAATCAGCATCAGGAAGCCATTCTATCATAAGATAGAAGCTGCCAAAAAATGATCCAGATTTGTCACAAGATTTATGAGCTACATTGACTGCAAATTATGATAGCTCTGCTTTACACAGAGCATAAGTTCAGCATCTAGACTGTTCTACCAGGAATATTCAGTAGAATTGCACAGTTTTGGGATGAGAGCCCCTGCAGATCAAGAATAACAGTGGAACAAACTGTGTGATTTACTCATATTTGTTGCGACATGGAAAAACTAGCATTTCCAAAAGCATGGCTAGTGGGTCCACCATACAACTTATCTAGCTGTAATTTGACCTGGTTTCATATAAGACTTACATGTACACCCTGTAAAAAATTTCATCAAAATTGTAGAGGGATGTCACTTGACATGGAATGATACTTTAGCCAGTTTTCATTATATTTGCGAGAGCTAGTCACAGTGCCCACCCTTCACTGGAGCTGATGATGCCTAAAAAGGTGTCTAAATTACATTTGAAACTTCGAGTGTCATTTTGACATAAATGGTAGAGTATCTGTGTATAAACAAAGACACAGGTTTACTTATTTTGACCACCCTTCCACGGGGCACAGCCTTTGGGAAATCGGTTGTGGCACTTGTGTTCTCCTTGTAAGCACCAATTATCGATATCTGATCTAGGTACAGCATTTACGACACATGGTAGTAAACTATCAAGCAATTCTTAAAGCCTGTGGAACCTAAAATCGCTTCCAGAGATTTTCTGTTGATTGTGATGTAATAACAATGATGAGAATTCAGTGAACAGTATAACAACCATTGGAAGTCTGTATTAACCTTAGACATAAAAAAGCCTCCAAATACGACCTTACTGCTATTCAGAAACTATGCCTCTGTCTAGACCAATTGAGCAGCTAAAAATGTGACCATCAGTACGACAGCTCACTGTGCAGTCTTATCTACTGCTACTCCAGTGACCTCTACAAAGATTGATATTAAACTGAGTAGCTCAAGGTCCAGTACTCCACTGACCATTAGCTCCTGGTTAAAACCATATAAGAACCATTTAACAAACAAACATGCAACACTGCTGTTACTTTTAACAGATAGTTCATTATATTTTGCAGCTGGTGGCTCTTATTTCTGTAGCCATCTGCTGTTGTATGCAATCTCTGCTGCAAACTGCTACTGCTGGCAATGAGCATAACTCACACTCTCCTTGGCCACTAGCTCTATTAATACTGGTGGCAAATCTCACAGCACCCAGGTTGTTGTTGTTGTTGTTGTTGTTGTTGTGATCTTCAGTCCAAGACTGGTTTGATGCAGCTCTCCATATTATCCTCTCCTGTGCAAGCTTCTTCATCTTCCAGAACCTATTGCAACCTACATCCTTCTGAATCTGTTTAGTGTATTCATCTCTTGGTCTCCCTCTACGATTTTTACCCTCCATGCTGCCTTCCAATATTAAATTGGTGATCCCTTGATGCCTCAGAATATGCCCTACCAACCGATCCCTTCTTCTAATCCAGTTGTGCCACAAATTTTTCTTCTCTCCAGTTCTATTCAATACCTCCTAGTTAGTTATGTGATCTACCCATTTAATCTTTAGCATTCTTCTGTAGCACCACATTTCGAAAGCGTCTATTCTCCTTTTGTCTTAGCTATTTATCGTCCACGTTTCACTTCCATACATGGCTACACTCCATACAAATACTTTCAGAAATGACTTTCTGACACTATATACTCGATGTTAACAAATTTGCTTCTTCAGAAACGCTTTCCTTGCCATTGCCAGTCTACATTTTATATCCTCTCTACTTCGACCATCATCAGTTATTTTGCTCCCCAAATAGCAAAATTCATTTACTACCAAGCGCCTCATTTTCTAATCTAATTCCCTCACATCATCCAATTCAATTCGACTACATTCCATTATCCTCGATTTGCTTTTGTTGTTCGTCTTATATCCTCCTTTCAAGACACTGTCCATTCCATTCAACTGCTCTTCCAGGTTCTTTGCTGTCTGACAGAATTACAATGTCATCGGCGAACCTCAAAGGTTTTTATTTCTTCTCCATGGATTTTAATACCTACTCCGAACTTTTCTTTTGTTTCCTTTACTGCTTGCTCAATATACAGATTGAATAACATCAGAGATAGGCTACAACCCTGTCTCACTCACTTCCCAACCACTGCTTCCCTTTCATGCCCCTCAACTCTTATAACTGCCATCTGGTTTCTGTAGAAATTGTAAATAACCTTTCGCTCCCTGTATTTTACCCCTGCCACCTTTAGAATTTGAAAGATAGTATACCAGTCAACATTGTCAAAAGCTTTCTCTAAGTCTACAAATGCTAGAAATGTAGGTTTGCCTTTCCTTAACCTATTTTCTAAGATAAGTCGCAGGGTCAGTATTGCCTCACATGTTCCAACATTTCTACGGAATCCAAACTGATCTTCCCCGAGGTCGGCTTGACCAATTTTTCCATTCGTATGTAAAGAATTCGTGTTAGTATTTTGGAGCCATGGCTTATTAAACTGGTAGTTCAGTAATTTTCACATCTGTCAACATCTGTTTTCTTTGGGATTGGAATTATCGTATTCTTCTTGAAGTTTGAGGGTATTTTGCCTGTCTCGTACATCTTGCTCACTAGATGGTAGAGTTTTGTTGGGCCTGGCTCTCCCAAGGCCGTCAGTAGTTCTAATGGAATGTTGTCTACTCCCGGGGCCTTGTTTCGACTTAGGTCTTTCAGTGCTCTGTCAAACTCTTCACACAGTATCATATCTCCCATTTCATCTTCATCTACATTCTCTTCCATTTCTATAATATTGTCCTCAAGAGCATTGCCCTTGTATAGACCCTCTATAAACTCCTTCCACCTTTCTGCTTTCCCTTCTTTGCTTGGAACTGGGTTTCCATCTGAGCTCTTGTTATTCATGCAAGTGGTTCTCCTTGCTCCAAAGGTCTCTCTAATTTTCCTGTAGACAGTATCTATCTGACCCCTAGTGAGATAAGCCTCTACATCCTTAAATTTGTCCTCTAGCCATCCCTGCTTAGCCATTTTGCACTTCCTGTCAATCTCATTTTTGAGACATTTTTATTCCTTTTTGCCTGCTTCATTTACTGCATTTTTATATTTTCTCCTTTCATCAATTAAGTTCAATATTTCTTCTGTTACCCAAGGATTTCTATTAGCCCTTGTCTTTTTACCTACTTGATCCTCTGCTGCCTTCACTATTTCATCTCTCAAAGCTACCCATTCTTCTTCTAGTGTATTTCTTTCCCCCATTCTTGTCAATTGCTCCCTTACGCTCTCCCTGAAACTCTGTAAAAGCTCTTGTTTAGTCAGTTTATCCAGGTCCCATCTCGCCCCCTGCGGGTTCGGGGGGTAAGAATAGCCCCGCGGTATTCCTGCCTGTCATAAGAGGCGACTAAAAGGAGTCTCAAACGTTTGGGCCTTAATGTGATGGTCCCCTAAGGGGTTTGACCACTACCTTTCAAAATTTTCTGTTAGTGCGTACCATTTGGGGAAGGACGCCTTACGTGGTGTATTATATATCCATCTTGCCCTAAGATCTGGCACACCCGATATTGTCATGGAGTTGGACTTCCTTCAGGCTTCCGGCAACATCGGCAGCAGTGTGTTCCGGATAGCATACATTCCCTCCATTGTGCACTTCCATATTTGCCCTCGTGATGTACATGGATATTTCGACACCCGACATCCAGCACGGTAGCCAGTCCGTTGTGGTGGGGTTGTCATGTTCCCTCTTGGTGGTAGCCCCCTGACTACACAGGGATCACACTGCTGATGCCTGAGCTGCTACCTCCCCACGTAGGCCAAGGAGTAGATGCCTATCCCTCTGGGGCATCGGGACTCCCGGCAAAGGCCATCCTGCCAGGTGGTATTTGCTGTGGCTGGGTGGCGCCCGTGGGGAGAGCCCCTGGTTGGAGTGGGTGGCATCATGGTGGATGACCCGCAATGAAGTGTGGTACATAATCTCTCGCTGGTGGGCCTCCACCAGCAGTCTCTAAGCGATCGAGGTCTAACCTCAACGGCAAGCAGTTCAATCCAAGATCATTTCCCTCCCTGGCCACTCCATGGGAGGAACGCATGGCTAAAGAAGGCAGTGGAGATTATTCACCCCAGTACCTTGTCTGTACGTGGGTCGATGGTGAATCTTTTATGCAAATCAAGCCTCAGTTTTTTGTGGAGCATTTAGAGGACAAGTTCGGGGAGGTGGAGGGCTTGTCCAAAATGCGCTCTGGGTCGGTTCTCATCAAAACAGCATCCTCTGGCCAGTCACGGAGGTTGCTCACTTGTGACAAGTTGGGGGTTGTTTGTCACCATCACTCCCCATAAAAGTTTAAACATGGTCCAGGGTATTATATTCCACAGGGATCTTCTACTGCAGTCCGACGATGAACTATGCGCCAATCTAGAACGAGTGGGTGTTCACTTCGTCCGGCGCGTCCATCGGGGTCCGAGGGATAATCTGGTAGCCGCCGGTGCCTTCGTCTTGGCCTTTGAAGGTGATGATTTACCCGAAAAGGTCAAGGTGATGGTTTACCGCTGTGATGTGAAGCCATACATCCCTCCTCCAATGCTGTGTTTTAAATGCTGGAAGTTTGGGCACATGCCATCCCGCTGTACTTCCGGCATCACATGTCTAGATTGTGGACGTCCTTTGCGTCCCAATACTCCATGTGCTCCGCCTCCCATCTGTGTTAATTGTGGAGAACACCATTCCCCCTGCTCGCTGGACTGTAGGATATTCCAGAAAGAACGGAAGATAATGGAATATAAAACCCTGAACCGCCTGACCTACTCTGAGGCTAGGCGGAAATATGAGAGGCTCCATCCTGTGCCAATGACGTCAACGTACGCCGCTGCTGTAATGCTGGTTCTTCCATCTCCTGTGTCGTCCCGTGTGGTTGGTTCTATGATTGGTCAGAATCCAACAGCCCCCTTGATTTTGGGGGGCACTTCACACCCTGTTGCTCCTGCTCCATCTTCTTCAGGAGCAACACCCTCCCAACCATCGGGGACATCAGCTCCCCCTTCCCAGCCGGAGAAGCGTAAGCCTTCTTCGGCTACTCTCGCCAGGAAGGGATCCCTTGGGGTCCTCCCTTCGCAAGTTCCAGCCAGTGGAAAAGCGGACACCCGCAAGTGGCTGAAACAACCACCAGTCCCTGGTCGTAGGGCCTCACGGTCGTCGTCTGTCCCTGAGACTGACCCAGTGAAGCCCATGAAGCCTGAACCACCGAAGGCACAGCGTGACAAGCAGAAAAAGAAGAAAGTCCCCAAGACCAACGATATTGCGGTGGCACCTGTCCCACTGCTTCCTACAAGCTCTGCGTCTGGGAACGAGGTGGAGATTCTGGCGTCCGCTGAGGACCTCGATCTCGCCGGTCCCTCGGATGCAATGGATAGCATTTGCACGGGTGCTCCATCGGAGGCAGCAGGTGACCCAGCGGTGTAATCTGCCTTCCCAGTCCCGTCACGGCTTTCACAGACATGGAAAACACCATCCTCCAGTGGAACTGCAGCGGTTTCTTCAAACATCTAGCTGAGCTCCGACAACTTATCAGCCTTCACCCTTTCTTCTGCATTGCTCTTCAGGAAACTTGGTTTCCAGCAATGTGAACCCCCGCCCTCAGAGGCTATCGGGGTTATTGTAAGAACCGAGCAGCTTATGAAAGGGTGTCTGGTGGCGTCTGCATCTATGTCCTTAACTCTCTTCACAGCGAGTCTGTCCCTCTACAAACAGCTTTAGAGGCTGTCGCTGTTAGGGTGTGGACGACACAGGCTATTACCATCTGCAGTCTTTACCTTCCACCGGATGGTGATGTCGTGCAGCATGAGCTGGCTGTGCTGCTAGCCCAATTGCCGTCACCTTTCTTGTTACTGGGCGACTTCAACGCCCATAACCCTCTGTGGGGTGGGTCAGTGGCAACAGGTCGAGGCGCAACCATTGAGCATTTATTGGCACAGCTCGATCTTTCACTCTTAAATGATGGTTTCTTCACACACTTCAGTGTGGCTCATGGCACGTACTCCGCCATCGACCTTTCGATCTGTAGCCCTAGCCTCTTACCGTCTGTCGAATGGAGAGTGCATGACGACTTGTGTGGCAGTGACCACTTTCCGATCCTTCTGGCACTGCCGCAACGTCACTCTTCTGGGCACCTCAGTAGATGGGCTATGAATAAGGCTGACTGGGACTCGTTCTCCTCTATTGCCGCTATTGAGCTTCTCTCTAATGCCGACATTGATGCGGTGGTTCACTCAGTCACCACCAGCGTCGTTACTGCTGCCGAATCTGCCATTCCCCGTTCTTCTGGGTCCCCTCGGCGGCTGACTGTGCCTTGATCACCTGCGATCGCTGAAGCGATTAAAGATCGCCGGTGGGCACTCCAGCGTCACAAGCGACATCCCTGCATTGAAAACCTAATCACCTTCAAACGGCTGCGTGCGCGGACCCGCCGCATTATCCGCCAAAGCAAGCAAGAGTGCTGGGAGCGGTATGTGTCCACCATTGGCCTCCATGTCTCTCCATCGCAGGTGTGGGCCAAGATCCGACGCCTCTATGGCCATCGGACCCCTGCCATCGTCCCTGCGCTCTCACTGAATGGAGCAGTTTGTACAGACTCAGACGTCATTGCAAACCGCTTGGCAGAGCATTTTGCTATGAGTTCCGCTTCTTCCACTTACCCACTGGCCTTCCGCTCCATTAAAGAGCGGATGGAACGTCGGAGCCTTTCTTTTCGCACCCACCATCCTGAATCTTACAATGTTCCATTCAGTGAGTGGGAATTTCGCAGTGCCCTCGCCACTTGTCCTGATACCGCTCCTGGGCCAGATAGCATCCACTGTCAGATGCTGAAACACCTTTCAGTGGACTGCCAGCGACGGCTCCTCGACCTTTACAACCACATTTGGGTCGAGGGTGAGTTTCCGTTGCAATGGCGGGAAAGCCTTGTCATCCCCGTTTTGAAACCGGGCAAGAGTCCTTTGGAGGTGGACAGCTACCGCCCCACTAGCCTCACCAACGTTCTTTGTAAGCTTCTTGAAAGGATGGTGAGCCGGCACTTGAATTGGGTACTGGAGTCTCGGGGCCTTCTGGCTCCGTCTCAGGGTGGGTTCCGTAAAGGCCGCTCTGCTGCCGACAATCTGGTGAGCCTGGAGTCGGCCATCCGTACTGCCTTTGCCCGCCGTCAGTACCTGGTCGCTGTCTTTTTCGACATGCGGAAGGCGTACGATACGACATGGCGTCATCATATCCTTTCTACGCTACATGGATGGGGCCTTCGGAGCCCTCTGCCGATCTTTATCAGAAATTTTCTGTCATATCGTACCTTCCGCTTGCAAGTCGCGGCCTCTCATAGTTCCTCCCACGTCCAGGAGAACGGGGTACCACAGGGATCTGTCCTCAGTGTCTGCCTGTTTTTAATCGCAATAAACGGGCTCGCTGTAGCGGTGGGAAATTCGGTCTCCGCTTCCCTGTATGCTGACGACTTCTGCCTTTACTACAGCTCTACTGGCATTGCAGCTGTTGAACGTCAGCTACAGGGTGCTATCCGCAAGGCGCAGTCTTGGGCTGTAGCTCATGGGTTCCAGTTTTCGACAGCCAAGACCTGCGTTACGCATTTCTGCCGGCGGCGTACTGTCCACCTGGAGCCTCAGCTTCTTTCAGTGGTGGAATCGCACAGGTTTTTGGGGGTGGTTTTCAATGCCCGGTTGACTTGGCTGCCTCATATCCGGCAGCTCAAGCAGGCGTGTTGGTGGCATCTAAATGCTCTGCGATGCTTGAGCCACACCCGCTGGGGCGCCGACAGATCTACCCTGTTACGGCTCTACCAGGCGTTAATCCAGTCTCGTCTGGATTATGGAAGCCTGGCTTATGGCTCAGCATCCCCATTTGCGTTGCGGGTGCTGGACCCAATCCTCCATAGCGGGATACGCCTTGCCACTGGTGCTTGCCGCACCAGCCCTGTGGACAGCATTCTAGTGAAGGCAGGTGTCCCTCCACTGCGGTTACGACGCTAACAGTTACTGGCTGCTTATGCTGCCCATGTTTTTAGCTTGCCCGGGCATCCAAATTACCGTGTCCTGTTCCCGCAGTCGGTCGTCCATCTGCCAGGCCGTCGGCCCCGGTCGTGTTGTCCGATCGCCGTACGCGTCAAGGAGCTTCTCTCCGGGCTTGGGTTTTTCCCTGTTCCACCTACTTTCCGGGCACCTCTGCGTACACCCCCGTGGGGTGTGCTTCGCCCTTGCCTTCGGCTCAACTTGGCACAGGGCCCGAAGGACTCAGTCCCTCCAGAGGCCTTGTGCCGCCGCTTTTATTCCATCCTGGCCACGTATCAGGGCTCTGGCATTGTTTACACTGACGGCTCGATGGTTGCTGGTCGAGTCGGTTATGCGCTAACTCTAGGGGACCATTCCGAACAACGTTCCTTGGCGGCTGGCTGCAGCGTTTACACTGCTGAGCTGGTCGCCATCTTTCGAGCCCTAGAGTATATCCGCTCCTGCTCAGGTGAGTCCTTCGTTATCTGTAGCGATTCCCTGAGTGGTTTACGAGCTCTCGACCAGTGTTTTCCTCGTTCTCGTCTGGTGATGGCTATCCATGAGTCCCTGCATACTCTTGCACGTCACGGCCGCTCTGTGGTCTTTGTGTGGACCCCAGGCCATGTTGGGATACCCGGCAATGAGAATGTTGACCGCCTGGTGAAAGAGGCCACCAGTAAACCACCTCTGGAGATTGGCCTCCCGGCGACTGATTGCGGGCACTATTACGCCGCAAAGTTTTCGATTTCTGGGACACTGAATGGCGCAACCTGCCCGTGCCAAACAAACTCCGTTGTATCAAGGAGACGACGACTGTTTGGCAGTCATCCATGCGAGCCACCCGCAGGGACTCAGTCGTCCTTTGTCGGCTCCGCATTGGCCACACCCGACTGATGCACAGTTATTTACTGTGTCGTGAGGATCCACCTCTTTGTCGTTGTGGGGCATCCTTGACGGTGGTCCATATTCTGTTGGAGTGCGCCCTTTTAACTGTGCTCAGGCAGACTTTTGCGCTGCCTAATACGCTCCCTGCGCTTTTAACTGACGACTCTGCTATAGCGGACTTAGTTTTGCGTTTTATTCGGGCAGGGGGATTTTATCGCTTAATGTAAATGTTTGTGTTTTTTGTGTTGATTCTGGCCTATGGCCTACGATTTTAGTCTGCTTTTTTAATGCGTTTTTCGGTGGTTGACTTTTCCCTTTTTTCTCTATGGTTGGCCAACCACTGTCACACTCGGTGTGATTTTAATTTGTTTTGTCTGTTCTTTGTCGGAGTATTTCTTGTCCTGTGTCGTCTGACGTCTTTCCTGTTGTTCGTTTTTATTCTCTTTGGGTGGTTTTTTTTTTTAAGGGACCGATGACCGTCGCAGTCTGGTCCCTTTAATCCCACAAACCAACCAACCAACCAGGTCCCATCTCCTTAAATTCCCACATTTTTGCAGTTTCTTCAGTTTTAATCTACAGTTCATAATCAATAGATTGTGGTCAGAGTCCACATCTGCCCCTGGAAATGTCTTACAATTTAAAATCTGGTTCCTAAATCTGTCTTACCATTATATAATCCATCTGAAACCTTTTAGTATCTCCAGGGTTCTTCCATGTCTACAACCTTCTTTCATGATTCTTGAACCAAGTATTATCTCTGATTAAGTTACGCTCTGTGCGAATTCTACCAGGCGGCTTCCTCTTTCATTCCTTACTCCCATTCCAAATTCACCTACTACGTTTCCTTCTCTTCCTTTTCCTACTATCAATTTCCAGTCACCCATGACTATTAATTTCTCGTCTCCCATCACTATCTGAATAATTTCTTTTATCTCATCATACATTTCATCAATCTCTTCATCTGCGGAGCTAGTTGGCATATAAACTTGTACTATTGTGGTAGGTGTGGCCTTCGTATCTATCTTGGCTACAATAATGTGTTCACTTGCTGTTTGTATTAGCTTACCCGCATTCCTATTTTCCTATTCATGATTAAACCTACTCCTGCATTACCCCTATTTGATTTTGTATTTATAACCCTGTATTTACCTGACCAGAAGTCTTGTTCCTCCTGCCACCAAACTTCACTAATTCCCACTATATCTATCTTTACCCTATCCATTTGCCTTTTTAAATTTTCTAACATACCTGCCTGATTAAGGGATCTGACATTCCACGCTCCAATGTGTAGATTGCCAGTTTTCTTTCTCCTGATAACAACATCCTCCTGAGTTGTCCCTGCCCAGAGAAGTAAGTGGGGGACTATTTTACCTCCGGAATATTTTACCCAAGAGGACGCCATCGTCATTTAACCGTACAGTAAAGCTGCATGCCCTTGGGAAAAATTACGGCTGTAGTTTCCCCTTGCTTTCAGCCGTTTGCAGTACCAGCACAACAAAGCTGTTTTCGTTAGTGTTACAAGGCTTGATATGTCAATCATCCAGACTGTTGCCCCTGCAGCTACTGAAAAGGCTGCTGACCCTCTCGGGAACCACGCGTTTGTCTGGCCTCTCAACAGATACCCCTTCATTGTGGTTGCACCTGCGGTACGGCTATCTGTATTGCTGAGGCATGCAAGCCTCCCCACCAATGGCAAGGTCCATGATTCATGGGGGGCACCCAGATTATAACAAAAGAAAAAACAATTACAAGCAAAGCTTATACTACTATACTTTCAATTGCTCCAACTTGCCTCTGTGAACTAACCCAGATGCTAATACAAGAAGTTACAATAAATTACCTTTGTGACACCAACTAAAACTTCTAAAAATTATCATTTATTTTTTTCTTTACACCCAGAGTTTCGGAGCATTATGTTCTACATTAATGCTGGAATTTTGTATTTCTTGTACAGAGCTGAAACATATAACCTATTGAAATTAAAAATAATACCTTTGTTCACAGCTACAACACAAGGAACTAAAAAAAAAAGGTTACTAAAGCTATCAGCTGTGCAGAAAGGACTTCAGTATGCAGCACACAAATCTCATTTCCAGATAGCATAAGGTTTCTAACATGTGATAAGCAAATATTAAATCTAATGTCAGGTAGTTTCTTCTGGAAAAACCACTATTCCTATAGTAGATACGTATGTTGGTCAATGTGTTTTTCACTCGTAATGTGGACTGATTTAAGCCATTAAGTTATGTAGCACTCTGAAAGTTAACAGCATATAGCCATAAAACAAACAGATCGCTTATACATACCCGTTAAACTAACTCGTAGCATGTCATTTCAAAGGAAATTGTGCATATTGCCCATGGAGCATATAACTTACAAGTTGGGGACAGTCGTAAGACATATTCTGTGAAGGTGATCAGGACATTTCAGGGATGTGGTTGGATGACTTGAAATATATTTTATGATATTGCCTTTTGTGCTTAGTGACCTTTGTGAAGGAGCCCAAATACTTGGGTGTTGAATGACTTGGTGTAGTGAGGTACAGAGAAACTTTCAGAAGTTTTGTGGGTCACTCCGTGCCAACTGGCCCAGTCTCCCCACTGCAGTATCTCAGATTTTGTTGAAGCTGTTTTGGTTGATTCCAATTTTTACCAAACAGAATTCCACAAATTTTTAACTGCTAATACGCTAATACGCAACATCGTAACCATGAAAATGAAGGTGAACAAAATACAGTGTGCTTTACAGTAAAGTGGTCTACCCATGAAATGCACTCAATCAGCTCTCTGCTAGTTGTTGTAACCAGTGTACAAATTGCAGGATTAAAGATTGAGTAGTCTCGTTACCATATCCACGCAAAATTAAAAAACTGCCAAGTTAGACATTTTTGAAAGTTAGACAAAGAGCAATATTTTTTGTATAAGAATTAGGCCTATAATTTGGCAACTTTTAGGAATTGTCTTTAAATGACACAGAGCAATGACTATCAAAATGCTTTTGTGGGTTAGTTTTAACTCATTGTGCGGAAGGAAAGTAAATACTTTTGAGACAATTTTTTATGTCTGATGTTCCCTGAAATGGAAAAAGACAAAAGATTGAATAATTTCCATTCTTTGTATTAGAATAGCTGATGTAGTGTGTTGGTGGTGATGTGGAATTTTGAGAGCTGAATTATGTAGTTTAACATAATTATTTGCTCACCAAATTTTCTATTTGTTGCAGATAATATTAACAAATTAGAGCTTAGATATTCTACATTATTGAACTTAACTTTGTGGGCATGAGCTTAGCTTCATGGGGAGCAGGAACTAAAAGAATGAGACTGACAGGAAAAAAACTTGCTATGAAATAAAAACAAAATTCTTAGCAAAAAAAAGGAATTCTCTTCTAAAGTACAATGTTGAAGTCACAATCTGGTGCTGAGTAATATTCAGTGCTCTGCCCCACGCTTTTTAACTTTTTTGAATCCTCCTTGGGCATGTTGTCCACAGGATAAGACCATCCAGTGTGTGAAGTGCTTTTCCAACAATGAACTGGAAGTATCAACTTCGGCCCAGCATGCTTGGTTGGCTTAATAAGTATCAGCAG
The DNA here is from genome assembly GCF_023864275.1 of Schistocerca cancellata. Classification (NCBI taxonomy): domain Eukaryota; kingdom Metazoa; phylum Arthropoda; class Insecta; order Orthoptera; family Acrididae; genus Schistocerca; species Schistocerca cancellata. The sequence goes on from NC_064627.1 coordinate 446,946,357, forward strand.
ACACTGTAGTCTATAACATTTAGTTGATTACTGCCTTCTGGAGAAAAGTGTCCACAATTCGGGAATGGGGTACTTGTGCATTATTGTCTTTGAAACAAAACATAGTCACCTAAAATATGACTGTAGGGCTGGATGAAATGTAAGAAGGTCTTGTCCTGATACTACATGGACCTCAAACTACTCAAAATGTGAGACAAAAAGCGAAAAGGGACCTCTTGTCGGAAAAGTAAAATTTTCAGTACAAGCAAAAACTTTCAATAATGTCTGATATATCCAGTTCCTTTTTCTTGTGTATATTGTAATAATTATTTCATTTTGTACATGCTTGTATCGATTTGGAAGTTGTTTCAATCCAACGGGAGTCAATGGCATCAAAAGCAATCAATGTCAGTCTTCTGAAAACATACCTCTTGTTATGCAGAAATAACATTGACCCGATGAGAGGCCCTTTCCAAAATTTTGTTGTTGCATATGTAATAGCATCTTCTAAGTTTTAGAAGCATTTTAAGGAGCATTCAGTAGATTTGCATAAAAGAACAATTTGTGATCACAAAAATGCCAGACAAGTGGTTCCTTTTTATATGAGATACATAAATGTCTACAGAGGTTGTCAATTTGCAGTTGACCATAGTGTAGAATGAAAATTTCAATATTCTGCCAAAAATGTAGCATAGGGTTCACTAATTCTCTCAATTTGGGGCCAATTTACTTAGTTTTAAATTTATGTGCATTGTAATGTCCTATAAGTCTGAATTGTAATGTCCTATAAGTCACATGTTTAATGTTAACTTTAAAAAACTCTGTACTCTTTCACAATGGACATTTTTAGCGTAATATTTATACAGAATTTGTTTCTGAAATATGTCCAGTTAAATAGTGGTAATAAAATGAAACTTTAAAACACATTATCTTAAAACAGCCCTTTTCCATCACACACATTCATCATGACATAACTCACCAAAATTTAGAGATAGATTTTTTACAAGTTGTTCAGAATTAATGTTGGATGTAAAAGTTACAATAACTCAAAAATCAAAATTTTCAGCAAGAGGTCACTTTTGCTTCCATATCACAAATAATGAAGCATATATGTATTACTGACCCTAAACATGAATGGCACATCTGCAATGCTGAACCTCTGGGACTGCATGCCTGGGTCATCCATTGGTATTTAGCTGCCGCCAACATTTTTTGTAATGATCATCAGGTGTTAGTCAAATCTTCCACTCTTCCGCAAAGAGAAGGTGATGTATTGATCTGATGTAGTGCTTCGCAGTTTTTGTGGGTTTATATTGTTGTTCATAATGAATTTCTAAAGGTGAAAGATTTTCTGGAGACAGTTTCAACTGTCTAGGCCAATAAAACTCTTAATTTACTTTCAAAACGGCAGTGTGAAATCCTGTTGCATTCTGCTGTTAACTGTCATCATACTGTGGTGCTGACTGCAGTTGACCACTGTGAGACAAAACTTCAATGTGTTCTCTCTCAATATTGCAGTTGAATGTTCAGATAATGTTGCTGTAGTGTATGCAGATTTAGCAAGCAAAGTTCTGAGCCAAGAACCCTTCTTGCAATAAGCTGATAATGTTTTCATGATCTTCAGAAAACATTGTAAATCTCTGATAATGCTGTTGCCAGCTTTCAACCAGAAATTGTGCCATTGGCACTGACGGTAAAGGCACAGTTACCTTGAACTGCGGCAATGTGGAGATATTGACATGAGACAAACAAAATAACAATACATGATTGGTCATTATATGCACGCAAAGCAGCTATATGAAGTCCACCATAACTCCTGGGAATCTTCTTTGGCTTTATGGAATACATTTGCTCCAAAAAATTGCGTGGCAAAAATTCCAAATGAAACATGTACAAAAGATATGGGAGCAAGTAAGAAATGTAATATGATAGTTAAAATCATGTGGCAAAGGATTAGAAATTGAAAAAAAAAATACATTTAGACCAATTCCATGAATAAAGTTACGTCGTTGCTCTAAGGATGAGGAAAATATTGCATCCAATGGAATTCAAACCCTCAGACTTCAGCATACCAGCCAAATAACGTAACTAATAGGCTGTGGTACTGTTTTGAAACAAATGCTATTATCAAGTCTCTAGTAAATCGTAAGAAATTCAGAGATTTTGTCACCAGCATGAATGACTGCTGAGTATTGTACCAGGGACCGTAACCTTCACAGCCATATAGGTGATCTCAAGAAGACAGTCCTACCCCTGTGTACCTTTCCTTGTAAGGTGATTGTAAGATCATGTTAATTTCCATTTATAGTGTAATTAGAGCCATATGATATCACCTAATAATTATAAATTGTAGTATCTATTAATTTTTGAAATGGCAGTATTATTGCTGTACACTCACAGTGGACAATAGTAGCTTTCTTTCTGCTTCCTTTTTTCCCCAGTACAGGAAATGCCTCAAAATATTGACTGGTATAAAATAACTGTGGTGCAGACAGAAAAAGCTATGGCAGGAAATGTTATCCATGTGAACGGATACATTCATTGTTAATTGGCCCTTTGCCAGTAACAAAACATTTTGACCTCCTGCAGATGACTAAGTAGTGACATTGTCGTACCTACTCACAACCACATCCATAGCATACAATAAGCTAGCCATATGCTCCCAGTACATTTCAGATAATAACTAACTCTGCTCTCGCAGTGCACATTAAGTGGTATGTAGATATCATGAACATGTTTTATTATTTTCATTGTGTGTAAGATATTGAAGTCTGACTGCTTGTTTTTGGAACGCTAACATTTGCAAAATCCGTAATTGTGATGGCACCCTGCAAAGAAAGTACAAATTGTCCTGGCATAGAAGTTGGTGTAGAGGAAGCATATGATAATTTAAAGGGTGGTCCAGGTCAGTCCACAATTTCTGAGCAGTTAGCAGCAAATGCAAAAAAGAAACTTCCAGTGATGGCAGGTGATTGCTCGGTTCAGTGCCAAACACTGTCACGTGGCACCTATGAGAAGTGCAGAGATTAGGAGTCAATTAGGAGGCTCAAGGAACTCTGGGTCTGAATAACACTTGTTTATTGAATTCGGACTAACTACTACAAAGAGGGCTACTTCTATGCATTAGTAAAAACAAAGCATTAATTTGTTGGCACAACAAAAGCCTATGTTACTCTGTGGGGTGAGAACTAAACAATATAGCAATCACTAAAGACAGATATTTGAGAGCACCACTCAAAGTGAGAAAACATACTTAAATCGGAAGTTACCCAAGGATGGCGTTGAGGGACATGAAGTCGGCGTCTAAATTTTCTGACTGAGAACTCTTTTGAATATGAAAATTCTGGATTTTTAAAGGATTCTGGTGCCACTTGTTTCCTCCCTATCTATAGTTGGTGCACCAGTCCACAGGCACATTTTAAGAACTGGCCAATTGATATGTGGCTCTGCACCTCCCTGTCCCTCTGGCCAACCATGTTGATGCCTGTGACAAACAGTGTTAAGTACCTTTCCCTTCTCCTACTCTGTTGGCAGGGATATCCCTGGCCTTTACACAAACTAACTCCATGCTTGGTAGCAACAGCTTTCAGCTGAAAGCTAAACGTCATCTCCTACTTTCCAAACTTCACAGAAGCTCTCCTGCAAACCTTGCTGAACTAGCACTCCTGGAAGAACGTAGGAGATGTGGTACTGGTGGAAGTAAAGCTGTGAGGATTGTGCGTGAGTCGTGCTTAGTAGCTCAGTTGGTAGAGCACTTGCCTGTGAAAGGCAAAGGTCCCAAATTCGAGTCTCGGTCCGGCACACAGTTTTAATCTGCCAGGAAATTTCTTATTATATTACTGTTCATGCTTGTAACCTAAACACTACTGTCTTTGGGAGCCACCTGCATTGTGTTTCTGGTTTCCTGTCTTGGAATACTTTAGCTGGCTTACAACAGCTTCAGCTTAGCATGTAAGTCCATAAGTGTTGACCATACAAGACAGAATAAGTAAATAAACTTACCATGTCTAGTAACCAGAAATGTGTGTTTATCAGAAGCAAGTTTATGCAAAGTCGTAAATATGCAAAGGGATAGAAAAGTTGTAACTCGTGTCCTATGTTTTAGGCCCCTACATTGCTTTTGTAGATATTCAACCATTAACTCGTTTTCCGCCATTTGTTTTTGCAGAGGAACTTACGGTGCTACAATATTGCCAAGCTCTATTATCAGGTTGGAGACTATGAATCTGCAAGGCGTTACATTTCCAGTTACCTGACTGTGCGTGAAGATTCAGCCTCAGGTCATAAACTTTTTGCCCAAATACTGGAAGCTCTTGGCCAGAAGGAGAAAGCAATAACAGAGTACAAATGCTCATTAGAACTGGAACATTCTCAGCCTGATATAATCCTCAAAGGTTGGTAGCTTGAAATAAAGCTTCTGCTGTATTGCTAATATTAATTGTACATTAAGATTTGGATTCCAAAGTGTTATTTGTTAGTATATTAGTGAATCTTTTGTCCTGTAATTATTTAGAATTAAAAAAAAACACCTTTCTAAAATGTTGATTAGACATATTGGTGGCATAATCTGTATCACTTCACACAGGGGGGGTTACCTTCATAGTCTTGGATGTTTCTGAATTTAGCATATGTTAAAATTAGAATTAAGTAATAAACACAATTAAAAAAAAAGCCTTCAAAGGTGACACTGCAAACACCTTTTTGAAGATGCGAATTTCAGATATTTTTTTAAAATGCTGTATCTCTAACAGTTTTTGATATGTTGTTAGTTTTTTTTTTTATTTGAAAGATAATTGCTTTATGACTACAATGGTATCTTCTATTTGGACATATCTGTTGTTCTTTTACTGTCACCTTTTGAATTTTTTTTTATAATTTACAGAAAAACATTTTTTTTTAAAAAAATGCCCAATCTAGAAAAGTTAATTTTTTCCTGTTGATTAGTACCATGTAGTACTAGGTTCTTTGTAAAGGAGAGCTTCCACTTTTTAAGTTGGAGAGGTTTTATTTTAAAAAATCATTTTTTTATTTTCAAGGGTAATGTATGTCTCCACTGAAGTTGTTTCTTACTAATTTCTTTGTTACAATGTTTATTTGTATTGTCTTTGTTGAAGTTAAATATCATCACTTTCTTTGTTGCAGTTATTTTTCATTTTCATTGTTGCAGATATTTCTTAGATTTTGTTGTAGTTTCTTGTGAGTTTCTTTGTTGTGGTTGTTCATTGCAGGTTTCTGTATTGTAGTTGTTCAGTGCTAATTTGTTCACTGATGGAGGCTTCTAAGAAATTTGAGACCATCCAGTGAGTTCTGTGTTTTTGTGAGAAATTTACCAGTTGACACAGTTGCAGTGTGTTTTGTGAAAAGGACTGTTTGAAACGAGTTCTGACTGGGGCCACAGGAGAGTGAAGTGTGCTGACTATTTGCATATCCATAAGAGTTATATATATGGTTATAATAGAAGGAAACATTCCATGAAGGAAAAATATACCCTCCCTTAAAACCCACATCCTTTCGTCTTTCCCTCTCCTTCCCTCTTTCCTGATGAGGCAACAGTTTGTTGCGAAAGCTTGAATTTTGTGTGTATGTATGTGTTCGTTTGTGTGTCTGTCGACCATTTTAGAGTTATATATATATATATATATATATATATATATAAGACAAATAAACATACTTTGTTCAGGTTGGAAATAAGGGTTCTCATTTGAAGAATGTTTCAAAGTAAAGATTTTTCCAGTGACGGCTTTTTGTGTTCTAAATGTCTTGACAGAATAACAACAATGATAATATCTGAAATAGGTGAAGCCTCCCATGGTGCAGGTGATGTAGATTTTGCATCAGTAGAGGAAGAATTAAATACCCTGAATCAGTCAACTGCAGAGCTGGGTGTTAATCCTGTTAAGGAACTGTGGTCAGTGAAGTTGTGTCATAATCTCTATGCATCAAGAAAGTGCAGAGAAATTATTAAAGCTATGGATGAATACAACACAGAAAAACTGACCACACTCGTCAAAGTAGAAATTCCATCTTAAGAAAAAAATAAACCAAAACACTTGCACCTCATGCCAGGAATTTTTCACAAATATCAATTCAGTTGCTGAATATTGTGCATCCTACAGTGAAAAAGTAAAAGTTTGAACTTTTATTCCAGAGACATTTTCAAAGAATACAATTTTGAACCATGTTCCATCAGTATCAAAGTACGTGGTACACAAATCAAGAAATGTGACGTCTGTAAAAGGGGTCTTTGGAAGACCAGATCCCTATTATGGTCATCCTGTAGAAGCAGCCAAAGTTCAAATAGTGAAGTCATTTTATCTGGAAGATAAATGAGACTTCTTGCCCGAGTGCCAACAAAAAAGACACTATAACTGGTAACAGTTACAGGTAAAAAAGTTGGGAAAGTGAAGAGGTACATAATGCGCAGTATTAAAGAAACTTTTGAAATTACAAAAGTAACTATACAACTTCACATAATGGAAGATAAACATTTTATGCACTACGACCTAAGTGGGTAGACCCACACCCACCTAGAGATGTCTGTTTATATGTGTATTACGCAAATTTTGAACTTTGTGTGATGACTAAACTAATTACAAAAACTGTTGCCTTTGACAGAGTTTCATTGATGCACTGAGCAAACGGTCAGTGAAAACAGTAACACACCAGCATATGAAGAAATTGCAACAACACACTGCAGGTGTGTGTGTGTGTGTGTGTGTGTGTGTGTGTGTGTGTGTGTGTGTGTGTGTGTGTGTGTACAGGCTTTAGTACTTCACTGTGATTTTACTGGGAACTGGTCTGTAACTCTCTCACAAGAAGTACAAGACTCTCATCGGAGTAATGACCAGGTTGTAATTTTTGCAGGAGTGACATATTTTCAAAACAAAACCACAAGTGTTAGGAGTTATAAGTGATGACACAGCAATGCTCAAAATTCTTCAACTGCAAACAGGGGTATCGAAGATCATCATTATTTCTGATGGTTTTCAGTGTCATTTTAAAAATCATTGCCAGCTGTTTCAATTGAGTAAGATTCTTGTGCCAACTGACTGGGTATACAATGCTATTGGTCACGGGAAGGGGCCTTGTGATGGTGTAGGCGGCCTGCTGAAGCATCATGCTACAAAACATAATCTTTCCACACAAAATACAGCTGCGTTTCAGAATGCTCGGGATTTTATGACAGTCATGAAATCTTACACATCCACAGCCCTCATTCTCTTGTCCAAAGAGGAAACTGAATAATTCCATGAACAGGAAAAAGAAGAATGGTCTAAACAAACTATTCCTGTGAAAGGAATTCAGAAGACACATTTTTGGAGTCTAAATTGATGGGCAAACTCATATTGCATGCACTTTAAAGAGCAAGAAAGAAGAAATTTCATTCGATCGGCCAACACCTTAGAAACAGCAGGATAATATTCAGATTCACAATCTGTGAAGGGGAATGTTAGTGGCGTGTGTGTGTGTGTGTGTGTGTGTGTGTGTGTGTGTGTGTGAGACTGTGACTGGTGGATTATAGACATCAGTTAAGAGTGAAACTGAATTGTAGTGAACTTCATGCTATCACATAGACCAGCTGCAGGATAAAGCTTACCAGCTGAAGGATAGCAACAACGCCATCAGTGCTCACTTCATGTTCACAATGTTTTGAAGATTGTAAGTGCTCCATTTCCTATTAGTTCAACAGGAAGGCATCACTCTATTGTAAGTGCTCCATTTCATATTAGTTCAACAAGAAGGCATCACTCTATATCAAAGGACGATACTGAAGCTGTGGAACACATTTTTAGTTCGTTGACTGACTAATTTTCCCCCCTGCGGGCCCGGGGTTAGAATAGGCACAAATTATTCCTGCCTGTCGTAAGAGGTAATTAAAAGGAGTGTCTCGCCTTTCAGCCTTCATGTATGGTCCCCTGTAGGGTTTGAGCGCCATTTTTCAACATTTTCCTGAAGAGCGACCCAATTCGGGAATGGCACCTTACATGGTGCATTGTGTCCATTGTGCATTAAGAACTCTAGCCCAATTGCTCGTTGAGGCATTGCAGTCCCGCTCATACTCCATCTCTTGGTCGAGGACACCTTCCTGGGTGCATTTTCCTCCACCCACTATGCAGTGTCGTTTTCTGCGCCACTGATGACCATGGAAGTCTTTCCACCACATATCCAGCACGGTAGCCAGTCCGTTGTGGTGAGGCTGCCATGTACCCTGTTGGTTGTAGCCCTCTGACTACACAAGGATTGCTCTGCTGATGCCTGCGCCTTTAGTTCCCCACATATGCCAAGGAGAAGATGCCTGTCACCCTTGGGTATCGGGACTCCAGGCAATGGCCATCCAGCCAGGTGGCCTTTGCTGCAACTGGTTGGCACCTGTGGGGAGGGAACCTGGTCAGAGTGGGTGGCATCAGGGCAGATGACGCGCAGTGAAGTGTACCACATCACCACTTGCTGGTGCTCGAATGCCAGCAGTCTCTAAGCATTCAAAGTCTCAGTACAGTGCAAGGAAGTATGGCAGCGGACCTTATTCGCTCCGTTACCTCATGTATGAGAGCTGATGGGGACTCCTTTGTCTCAATGAAGCCTCAGTTTTTTGTAGATCATTTAGAGGACAGGTTTTGGGGAGGTGGAGGGCTTGCCCAAAATGCAGTCAGGGTCAGTCATGATAAAAATGGTATCCTCTGCCCGGTCACAGGCATTACTCTCTTGTGACAAGCTGGGGGATGTTTCCATTACAATCACCCCTCATAAGTGCTTAAATACGGTCCAGGGTATTATATTCCACGGGGACCTCGTTTTGCAGTCCGATGAAGAGCTGCGCACCGACTTACTGACGAGGAGTTCATTTCGTCCTGCGCAACCATTGGGGTCCGAGGGATAATCAGGTTGCCACCGGTGTCTTCATCTTGGCCTTCGAGGGCGATACATTACCCAAGAAGCTCAAGGCGATGGTCTATCACTGTGATGTCAAGCCATATATCCCTCCCAATGCGGTGCATTAAGTGCTGGAAGTTTGGCCATATGTCTTCCCGCTGTACTTCAGCATCGCATGTTGAGATTGTGGACACTCATCCCATCCCAATACTCCATGTTCCCTGCCTCCCATCTGTGTCAACTGTGGAGAGCATCATTCCCCTTGCTCACCAGACTGCAGTATTTTACAGCAAGAATGGAAAATTATGAAATGAAAGACCCTGGACCGACTGTCCTAGACTGAGGCTAAGAGGAAATTAGAGTGCCTACATACTGTGGCTATGAACTCCTCTTATGCCGCTACTATGAGAACAGTTCTGCAAGTTCCTATAGGCTCCCAGAGCCGGAACACTACACCTGCCCCCATGATGGCGGGGGGGGGGGGGGGGGGCTCTTCTTTCACTACCTCTGGAGCACTGTCCCCCAACCTTCGAGGATACCAGTCCCCACTACTTAGTCGCAGAAGAATGGGTCTTCTTTGGCTCCTCTCGCTAGGAAGGGGTCCCTTGGGTCACTACCCTCCCAGGTTTCTGCTAGTGGAAAAGATGACACCTGCCAGTGGCTGAAGTGCCCAAAAGTAGCTGGTTGTAGGGCTTAAAAGATCATCCTAAGTCCTGGAGACTGAATCAATGAAGCCCTCCCAGTTAGAGAAACCCAAGGATCAGTGAGAGAAATCCAGAAAGAAGACCCCCCAAGACCAAGAGAATTGCAGTGGCACCCACACCACTGATGCCTACAAACTCTTGAGTCTGGACCGAGCAAGGAGGCGCAGTGCTTAGCACACTGGACTCTCATTCGGGAGGACGACGGTTCAATCCCGCGTCCGGCCATCCTGATTAAGGTTTTCGTGATTTTGCTAAATCGCTTCAGGCAAATGCCGTGATGGTTCCTTTGAAAGAGCATGGCCGACTTCCTTCCCCATTCTTCCCTGATCTGATGAGACTGATGACCTCGCAGTTTAGTCTTCCCCCGAAATCAACCCAACTCCAAGTCTGATGATATGAAGATTCTGGTGTCCACTGAGGACCTAGATCTCGTCAGACCCTCAGATAGAATGGATATAGCCTGTTCAGAAAATAAGTCGGTGGCAGTAAGTGACCCTGAGACATAACCTACTTCCTTGCACTCTTTATGCCTTCCCAGCCTCACAATGTCATCCTCCAGTTGAATTGCAGTGGTTTTTTCCACCACCTCACTGGGCTATGGCCACTGTTAAGCTTTACATCTGCTTTCTGTATTTCCCTTCAGGAAACCTGGTTCCCCACAATGTCGATCCCTGCCCTATGTGGCTACAGGGGATATTACAAGAACTGTAGTGAATGTAATAGATTGTCTGGTGGAGTTTGCATTTGTCCTGAACTCACTATGTAGTGAACCTGTGCATCTTCAAACTTCTCTTCAAGCTGTGGCTGTCAGGATATGGGTGACACAGGAAATAAACATCTGCAACATATATCTCCCTCTAGATGGTGCGGTACCCCTGAACGTATTGGTGGCACTGATCGATCAATTCCCTAAACCTCCCCTACTTCTGGGAGGTTTTAATGCCCATAACCCCTACTGGGGTTGCACCATGCTTACTGGCCATGGCAGAGATGTTAAAAATTTACTGTCCCAACTCGACCTCTGCCTCTTAAATACTGGGGTTGCCACATATTTCAGTGAGGGTCATAAGTAGTTACTCGGCCATTGATTTTCAATTTGCAGTGCAGGGCTTCTCTCACCTGTCCATGAGAGAACACATGATGACCTGTGTGGTAGTGACCACTTCTCCATCTTCCTGTTACTTCCCCGGCGCCATGCCCACAGACGTCTACCCAGATGGGCCTTAAACAAGGCAGACTGGGTAGCCTTCACCTCTGCTGTCACCTCTCTGCCACATGGTGCCATCCATGTTGTGATTGAGCAGGTCACCACAATGATCGGTTCAGCGGCAAAAAATTCTATCCCTCGTTCTCTAGGGTGCCCCCTGGCGAAAGACAGTCCCTTGGTGGTCGCTGGAAGTCGCTGAGGCAATTAGAGCATCGGCGAGCTCTACAGAGACGTAAGCGGCACCCTCCATAGAGTACCTAATAGCCTTTAAGCGGCTCCGTGCTCACGTTCACCTGCTTATAAAACGACTGAAACAGGAGTGTTGGGAAAGGTACGTGTCTACCATTGGGTTCCATATGTCACCTTCCCAAGTCTGGATGAGAATTGGACGTCTCTTTTTGGGTATCAGACCCGAACAGGTGTCTCTGGCATTAACATCAATGGCATGTTGTCTACCAACGCAAATGCGACTGCCGAGCACTCTGCTCGAGCCTAAGTGTCGGAAAACTAACCCCCAGCCTTGTGCATCCTCAAATGGCAGATGGAAAGGAAAGTCCTCTGAATCAGTGCACACCACAGTGAACCCTATAAAGCCCCATTTACAGTGTGGTAGCTCCTCAGCACCCTTGCACATTGCCCCGAGACTGCTCCTGGGCCGGATTGGATCCACAGTAAGAGGATTAAACATCTCTCATCTGACTACAAGCAACATCTTCTCATCATCTCAACCGGATCTGGTGCGATAGCGTCTTTCCATTGCAGTGTCGGAAGAGCACCATCATTCCGATGCTAAAAGCCGGTAAAAATCCACTTGATGTGGATAGCTATTGGTCCATCAGCCTCACTAACATTCGCTGTAAGCTGCTGGAAAGTATGGTGTGTCGGCGGTTGGGTTGTGTCCTGGAGTCATGTGGTCTACTGGCTCCCTGCTGGTTGAAGCTGGGATCTCCCCCCCCCTCCCCCCTTTCTGTTCAGTGGTCCCAGCTTCTGGTTTCTTATACAGTCGCCGTCTGTTCCTCTCCCACTCATCTTTCCTATTCTATCCTGTTCCCAGACCAAGGACGACGCCCTCCTGATTCCCGCCCTCGGGCGGGTTTACGGGTTGGGCTCCACCTTGCGTCTCTTCGCTGTGATTCTCAGCTTCCTTCTTTGTCCTGTCTCCCACATCCCCCACCCCTCCGCCTCCCTTTGGTTAGTTCTTCGGCCCTGGATTGGAATGGATCTCTGCTGAGGTCTGAAAGATTCCGTTCCCCCAATGGTGTCCCATTGTTTTTTCCGACAAATGTTATGGGAGTTTCGGGATGCTGTTGTTCTTTACACGGATGGCTCTAAACCTCTAAACCTGCTGATTGTGTGGGATATGCCTTCACGTCCTCTGTTGGCATGGAAAATCATCTCCTGCCAGCTGCATGTGGGGTGTTTATTAAAGGTAAGGGCCTGGGAAATTCCCAGTCCCCACTCAACCGCGTTTAGTTACTTACAGACTCAATAAGTGGCTTTCAGGTTATTGACCAGGGTTTCTCCCGTCATCCCTAGGTCTTGGCCATCCATGACTGTCTCGCTGATCTTCATCATACTGCTTGTTCTCTTGACTTCCTTTGGGTCCCTGGCCATGTGGGTATCCCAGGTAATGAGCTTGCTGATCGTTTGGCTGGGGGAGCAGTCACTTACCCCCCCTCCCTCCCTCTTATGTCATCCCTTCTGCAGTGGATTGACAGCTTCATATCAAATCCCACTTCGCGCAATCATTGGCCAACTCTTGGGAGGCTACCTCCCTGTCAAATAAAGTTCGTGCGATTAAGGTGACACCTGCCCATGGTGTTCTTCTTTCTGCCTGTCCCAAAAGGACTCGACCACCCTTTGTCGTCTCCACATCCGCCATACCAGGCTGACTCATGGTTTTCTTTTACGTAATGAGCCACCCCCACTTTGTGGTTGTGGAGCCTTCCAGTCAGTAGCCCACATTTTGGTGGAATGCCCCCTTCTTTTGGCTCTGCGTACTAAGTACAGACTTCCCCGCACTTTACCTTTAATATTGACAGATGATTCCCGGATGGTTGAACTGGTTCTCAGTTTCCTTCGCGAAAGTGGTTTTTATTTTTACTTCTAAGGTTTCTAATCTCCCTCTGGAGTTGTGACAATGCGGTGAGGGTTGGGGTGTCTCCCACTGTAAGCTGTGTTTGGAGATTTCTGACTCCCCTCCCTGGCTAAGATCCTCTTTTCTCTCCCTTTTGCTCTGTTTTTATCGCTTTTTAGATTTGGTTATTCTCCTTTTATAACAAGCACTTTTACATTCTACCGGTTGAACGTTTTTGAATAGCAGGTGGTCGTGCCTGTACTGCATCAGGAGGGATATTTCTTGCCCCCTAGCATAGCCTTGGGGTTGCCCACTTGCTGTCTTCCCTCCTTTTGTTTTCACCATTGACACCATGACTGCACTTTCACGTTTTTTTAACCTTTTACCTTTTATTGTTATGACTTTTGTGAGATGTAAATTCATCTGAATGGACTACCTTGCTGTTTGAACCTTAAACCCCAGTCGAACAACTTACTGGCTCCATGTCAGGGTGGCTTCCGCCAGGGTCGCTCTACAACTGATACTCTTGTGTCCCTCGAGTCTGCCGTCCGAACAGCCTTTACCAGGCGCCAGCACCTTGTTGCCGTCATTTTGATTTACGTAAAGCATACAACATGTCCTGACGGCATTATACCCTTGCCACATTGTATGAATGGGGTCTCTGGGGCCTGCTCCTGATTTTTATCCAGAACTTCCTGTCGCTCCGTACTTTCCATGTCCTAGATGGTGCCTCCCATAGTTCCCCACGTATTCAGGAGAATGGTGTTCCGCAGGGCTCTGTATTGAGTATATCTCTATTTTTAGTAACCATTAATGGCCTAGAACCAGCTGTAGGGCCGCCGGTCTCCTTCTCTGTATGCGGATAACTTCGGCATTTTGTATTGCTCTCCAGTACTGGTGTTGCTGAGCCATTCACAAGGCGCAGTCTTGGGCTCTAGCCCGTGGCTTCCAGTTTCAGCCACGAAGTCATATGTCATGCACTTCTGTTGGCATTGTACCATTCATCCAGCATGAGAACTTCATGACGATACACTCACTGTAGTGGAGACATATCGATTTTTAGGACTGGTTTTCGACGCCCGATTTACTTGGCTACATCACCTTCGTTAGCTTAAGCAGAAGTTCTGGCAGCACCTCAATGTCCTCCACTGCCTGAGCAACATCAACTGTGGTGCAAATCGCTCTGCGCTGCTGCTGCTCTACAGAGCCCTTGTTCAATCCCGCCTTGACTATGGGAGTCTGGTTTACGGTTTGGCGGCGCCCTCAGCGTTGTGTTTACTCGACCCAGTGCACCATTGTGGTGGTCACCTAGCGATGTGAGCTTTTAGAACTAGTCCAGTGACCAGTGTCTTGGTGGAGGCCGGAGTCCCTCCATTGCGGATCTGACGTGCACAACTGCTCGGCAGTTACATTGCACATGTTCATAGTTCTCCTGCGCATCTGAATCACCATCTCCTTTTCCCGCCAATGGCAGTGCATCTCCTGCATCGGCAGCCCAGGTCAGGGCTCAAGATTGTGGTTTGCTTGCGATCCCTTATCTCCGAACTGGAGTCCTTGCCTTTACCACCTCCACTTGAGGTCCATTCACGTACACCTTCATGGTGTACATCTCGGCCAAAGTTTCGTCTGGACTTTTTGCATGGCCCTAAGGACTCTGTTAACTTCGCCACTCTGTCACTTCCTCTAGATTCTTGACGTGTTCAAGGCCCTGAAGTTGTTTACACTGACGGCTCAATGGCTGATGGTAATGTTGGCTTCGCCTGTGTCCACAGAGATTATATTGAACAGCATTCCTTGCCCGCTGGCTGTAGTGTATTCATTGCAGAGCTTGTGGCCATATCTCGTGCACTTCAGTAAATCTGTTCTTGTTCTGGTGAGTTGTATCTTCTATGTTCTGACTCCCTGAGCAGCATACAAGCTATCCACCAGCGCTACCCTCGCCATCCTTTGGTAGCGAACACACAGGAGTCCATCTCTGCCCTGGAACAGTCCAGTCGCTCAGTGGTGTTTGTGTGGATCCCAGGAAACTTCAGAATCCCAGGCAACGAACGTGTCAACAGGCTGGCCAAACGGGCTATGTGGAAACCGCCCCTGGAGATGGGCATCTCTGAAACTGACTTGGCGTTCTGTCTTACACCGCTAGGTTGTTTGGCTTTGGGAGACGGAGTGGCATAACAGTGCGCAGGTCAGTAAGGAGACTGAAAATGTGTGGAAGTCTTCCCTGCGGGCTTCTTGCAGGGAATCATTTGTCCTTTGTCGGTTCCGCATTGGCCATACGTGGCTCACACATGGTTACATCCTCCGTTGCGAGGACCCACCTCAGTGTCACTGTGGCTCCCAAATGACAGTTGTCCACCTTCTGGTGGACTGACTACTTTTAGCCACTTTGCGGTGGACTTTCAACTTTCCCATCACCCTACCAGCTTTAGTTTTACGTTTTATTTGTGAGGGTGGGTTTTATTATGTGTTCTAAGTTTTTAGTGCATGCCCATTGTCCCTGTGTGTCCTCCATCCTAGGAGTTTTAGGGCGGAGGTTTTAATGTGTTGCAGAGTGGCTGGCTTCTCCTTTTTTATTCTCATGGTCAGCCAGCCATAGTAATCTGCTTCCTTGTTTTTAATCTCATCTCCTTGTTTCTTGCGTATCCCTGTGGTTTTCTTGTCATGTTTTGTCTATTGTAGTGTTTGTTGTCCTTTCTCCTATTATTGTGCCGTACGTCTTCTTTTTTCTTGTTTCCCTTGGGTAGTTGTTCTACTGGAAACAAGGGACCGATGACCTCGCAGTTTGCCTGTCTCCTCCCCCCCCCCCTCTCCTTTAAATCAACCAACCAACCAACTGGCTAATTTCAGTACAAAACAGAGTGCACTGAAGTCTTTGGACCTGTCGCAAACATTTTGGAACCATTTAAAATGCTTGAAAAATGAGTCTCTTACTCATCTTTCAAAGCTAAAATTATGTTAAATAAGGCTAGGTTTTGATTTTTATGAGCCTGTTATGTGATAATGTGGTAATAAAACAGGTTTTATGTATGGCAAAAATTTAAATTGTTTATAAAACCTGATCAACCTAAAATTGGAAGCTCCCCTTTTTTTTCAGGGAATGTGGAACTACATGGTACTAATCAACAGAAAATAAATCAAAATTTTATGGATTGGCATTTTGGGAAAAAAAATCCTTAATTTATTTAAAAAAAAAAAAGTTCAGAACACTGTAGTAAAAGAACTTTGACTGATAAGTCCAAGTGGAGGATGCCTTACCCAGTCGCTCACAAGCTGTTGGCTGGTTGCAAACCCTGTGTTCTCCTGTCTGGCACTTATAGTTCTGTTCTTGTTACCCCTCGCTCCATGAAGGACATGGCCACACAGACATGTGACCTCAAACTCAGATCTGAGGTTGTGAAATCACCCAGTGTCAAGGTACCATTGCCATCCCCCTGTCCAGCTGTGCAACAAGCCATCACACTCTCGTCTCAAGGGGCGAAGCCTCCAGCTACACAGCCGTAAAAGACAGTAGGAGTACTCCCGTGAAGATTTCCTAAGACCCTCCAGGCAAACAACATGCGAGTCTTCCTCTACTAACTGGAAAGGCTCGAAGTAGTCCAACAAAGCCTGACGGTCTTCTCCTTTGCTGCCTCGAAGGTCCTCTTCTACATTGTTACCACGTGACACCTTAGCCCGGCCCACCTCTGTGTCGCTGGTGCGCACCACCAACTATTTTTCTGCGTTGGACTCGGTAGATTGACAGCACAAGCAAGCTGATGCTTCTGTGGATCTCATTGAGCAGGATCATCCTGCTTTTGTGCTGTGTAGCAGCAAGTCTCCACAGGCTGTCACTCGACAGGTCCCGAAGTGAGAGCCCCTTCATCTCTTCCTCATCATAACTCTCCTCCAATGGAAAGTTTACGGCCACAAAGAGGATTTATGGCTGCTTTTGGCATTGCAGCATCCCCTTATACCCTGCCTTCAGGAAACAAAATTGCGCACTCACGACCACATTAAGGTTTCACGTTTCTTCCTGTTCAATTTGACCTTCCCCCTGAGGTCGGCATTCCATCTCCTGAGGGCGTCACGCTGCACATACGGGATGACATTCATAGTTAACCCATCTCCCTGACTACCCGTCTTTAAGCTGTTGCAGTTTGCCTTTTCCTTCATCACCTGACTTTTTCCCTCTGTACCATTTATATCCCTCTATCTTTCGATGTCACCAGGGCAGACCACCTTCAGGTTATTGGGCAGCTACCTCCCCCATTTCTGCTACTTGGTGACTTTAATGTGCATCACCCCCTTGGGATGTTGGAGAGGAGCCCTCTTGGTGGACCTTCTTAATCAACGTAACCTCTTCTGCCTTGACGCTGGAGCACCCACATTCACTTCTGACTGCTGGCACAACTTTTCCCATTTGGACCTATCCCCCTGCACTGCCCAGCTTGTCCACAATCTTGAGTGGTTCGTTTGGACATCTACTTGACTGAACATTTTCAGTGTGCTAACTGTTTGCTGACTCCTACCCCAACTGCATGCACATCGAAATGGCAGCTTACCAAGGCTGAGTGTCTGTTTCACACCTCCCTGGTGACATACGAAAAACAAGATCTCCCCAGTTGTGATGACCAGGTGGAGTCTCTTATAAATGTTATCCTTACTGCTGCCAAACGTTCCATTCCTTGCACTTCCTGTTTATGACACCGTGTCCCAGTCCCTTGTTGGACTGAGGCACGCTGCAACGCAATTTGCATTTGGAGACGTGCTCTCCACATTTTTAACTGCCATCCTACAATGACAAATTGCATTCATTATAAACAGGTGAGTGCAAAGTGTCGTCGTGCTTTTCAGGATAGCAAAAAAGCTAGATGGATCACATTCACTAGTTCTTTTAAAAGTTCCACCTCTTCCTATGTTGTGTGGGCCAAACTCCGGCAGCTCTCTGCGACCAAGATCCATTTGCCAATTTCTGGCCTGACAGTAGCAGATGTCATCGTGGACCCTATTGCTATCTCCAACACCTTGTGTCACCATTTTGCGGAAATTTCGGGCTCTTCCCACTATCACCCTGCCTTCCTCCATCGGAAACAAGCAAAGGAGACTAGAGTGATATCCTTCTCTTCTGAGAATTGTGAGTGCTGCAATGCTGCCTTTACTATAAAGGAGCTAGAGCATGCTCTCCATTCTTCCCGATCCTCCGCCCCAGGGCCAGACGCTGTCAACATTCAGATGTTGCAGCACCTCTCCCTTGCGAGCAAGCACCTTCCGCTTTATACATACAACCGCATGTGGGCAGCGGGAACATTTCCCGGACGTTGGTATGAAGCCAGTGCCATACCCATATCTAAGCCTGGTAAGGACGAAAACCTTCCTTCTACCTATCGCCACATCTCTCACCAGCTGTGTTTGCAAGGTGATGAAATGTATGATTCGTGCCTCGCTGGTATGGTGGCTCGAGTCTCACAATTTACTAACAATTGCACAGTGTGGATTTAGAGTGCACTGTTCTGCATTTGACCATCTCTTTGTCCACCCAGGTCATGAATGGTTTTCTGCGGAAATCCCAGACTGTGGCCGTGTTTTACGATTTGAAGAAGGCCTATGACACCTGTTGGAGAACTGGTATCCTTCATAATCTTTACACGTGGGGCTTCCGTGGTTGTCGGCCCTGTTTTCTTCAGGAATATTTAAAAGGCTGTGTTTTCAAGGTGCATGTGGGTTCTGCCTTGTCACACAATTTTACCCAGGAAACCGGGTTACCTCAGAGTTCTGTCCTGAGCGTCGTCCTCTTTACTATAGCAGTTAGCTCTATAATGGCCTGTCTGCCACCAGGCATCTTCGACTCCCTATTTGTTGACGATTTTGCCATCTATTGCAGTTCTTCAGACTTGTCTCACTTAGCGGCTTTTTCAGCGATGTCTTCATAGTCTACTCCTGGACGGAGATGTCTTGATGGTCTTACTCCTTGAGCATCAACAATGGCTTTTGGTTTTTTCACTGACAAAACCATCTGTATGAATTTCTGGCAGTGCGGTTGGTTGCTCCCACCATCTTTACATCTTGGGCCAGCTGCTCTTCCATTCGTTAAAACTACAAAATTCCTGGGGCTCATGCTTGGTGGGAAACACTCTTGGTGCTCCTATGTGTCTTACCTGGCAGCCTGCTGTATGCGGTCCCTCAATGTCCGACATGTCCTCAATAGTACTTCCTGGGGTGTAAATTGAACTACCCTCCTCCGTTTGTACTGGTCTATTCGAAACTAGACTATGGGTGCTTTGTTTATGTGTCTGCTCGTCACTCTTATGCTGTCTCAATATTGTCCACCGTCGTGGCATGTGTTTGGCCATGGTGCCTTTTACAATAGGTAGTTTGAGAGTCCGTATGCTGAAGCTGCTGAACTACCACTGTCCTGTCAGTGTGACTTTCTCCTCAGCAGGTATACATGTCATTTGTCTGCCATGCATGGCCACTCATCTGTCAGGAGATGGTATCCCTTTGGCATTGCCATTGGTCCTCCCTTCATGAGAATAAGCTCCGGATTATTAAGCCTCTCCCAGTGGCTTGAATGACCTCCTCTCGGCTCTCCCTCCGGGAGGAGGTCATTTTAACTAGGCTGCATATTGGCCACTGCCTTTTTAGCTATCTTCATTTGATAGCTAGCGCTCCCTCACCACTTTGTACATGCTGCACCCAAGTTGTAACTGTCCACCACTTCCTAACGGAATGACCATTTTTTAATCGTTTATGTTCCCGCCAGTGTTTGCCGTCTGAGCTATGTGCCGTTTTAGCAAATTACACTTGGACTGTCGACCACGTTTTATTTTTTATCCTTCAAAGTAATATGGCGAAGGCAATTTAACTTTTAGTTTTGGATCTCCGTTCCGGTTTGATGTCTTTTGTAGTCGTTTCTCCATGTCCCTGTTATTAGCTGTCTCCCCTTATGTCAGGTGGGATTGACATATAATCGTTTTTTAACTCATCTCTGTCTCCATGTTCTATGGTTTTGACTTGGGTGCGTATGAGTCCAATTTTTTTTTGCGCCCCAAAACAAAATTAAAAAAAAAAAAAGTTGGTCGGAGAGTATTTGCTGGATCCTTAAAAAGTGTTAAATGACTTGGTAATTGAACACTTCTAGCTGAAAGTGGCCTGTCAAAGTATCTTAACTTCTGGGATACAAGACATTAGATGGTTAGCCTGTTGTGGCAGAGTTCATAACACCTTTTACTTCTGTAAAGCATGGTTACATGCTCCAACATAATGGAGATGGACTCTGAGAAGTTATGTGAAGAATGGAAAAATATGGGTGTCGTTGAAGTTCAGAGTTATGTGAGGAGTGTCAGAGGCACACTGGAAAAAATTTGCAATGTTTATTCTATTGTTCAACGGTCTGGAATTCCCTGAACATAATTATTGCAGGCTCTGTCCATCTTAAGGTCCGACCGTTTGTTCCCAAACCCAATGCGATGCTTAAAATGTCAAAGTTTTGGTCATACCACCATGGCATGTAATGGGAGGGCTCCATGTCAAAGTTGTGGAGGATCAGCTCACAAATAAGGTGATTCATGTAGACTTCCTCCAAAATGTACAAACTTCTCCAGGGATTACCCACTATGGAGCAGTGAGTGTTGGGTATATAATGAGGAAAGGAGAATTTAGGAGTTGAAAGTTAAAAGATGCATGCTATATATGGTGAAGCTACACAAGTTCCCAAAGCTGTGCAACATCTGCTGTTTGCTACTTCTTTTTCATTGGCCCTTAAGAAGCCAGTTACAAAGTGGGAGCTGCCACACAAACCCGGACCACAGATTCAAGTAAGAGTACATGCACTTGTCAGTATACCTGTAAAGGGGGAGGAGTGGGAGCCACAGACATTTAAATCCAAACTTGTTCAGAAGCCATCAATGGCAAACATCGAACCCCAGCTGCATACTTCTGCACACCATCAGAAGGCTACTAACAAAGGAACGTTCCAAAGTATCAGTAAACGATCTTGATGTAACATGATAGGTAGGTAGAGTGACAGAATAGTACAATAAATGTTTTTTGTTTGTGTCCAGTTTCGCTTTTAATACACTCGGAAAGGTAATTTTGCATTTTAGGTTTAGAGGGAATAGGTGCGAAACCATGAAATGTAAAAAAGTGTTCCATGTAACAGTTGATATGTAATCAATGTTCTGTATGATCATATTTTGTAATAATTTGAAATTTTTGAAAATACCCTACCACCATTAATTAATTTTGAAAAAGGAAACTTTTATTATAACATAAATTAAAGAAGCTTTCAAGTTGCATACATCCCTGTGTAATAAAGCTTGTTTCTGAAATATAAATTTTGGAAAATAAACTATACACAGTGTACTCAGAAGATTTTCAACATACCGTATTAAAATATCTGAACATTCATTACTGTTCTAATTATTTATTTAACTTACATTTGTTTTATGTTTTAAATTATTGTTCCAAGTTTTACTTTCATGACTTTTTTACTGGTTCACATATGTGTATTTTGTTAATTGAAAAAACAAGGAAGCCATTATGATGATGGAAAAGAATTACAATAATGATAATCTGTAACAAATTGCTTAAAACCTAACATTTTTTACACCATGCACATAAAATAGGCGAAATTTCTTCGTGTAATATGCACAATGCAGAAGCAAAAGTGAAACAAAATTTAACGGTATTTCAAATTGTCACGTGTGATCTTCTCAAATATCCTGACTTGTACTGTGCATTTATCAGTACATTGCTAAACCTTGGTGAAGGGAATTGAGTATGTGCTATTTACTGTAGCTTGATTGTATTGTTTCTCAAGTAGAGATTGCCATCATAATCATTCAACAGGACTAGATCTGAGAGTCTTCTCACAAAGTTTTTTCTAACATTGAAAGCTGTACCTGTGGCCTTTAGGATCAGTAGAAGTTTGTGCAACTTTAGGCTCCAAAGTGTTAAGGAACAACCACCCCTAAAGGAAGGATAATCTTATTAGACGGGGGCTAAGAGTGGAGAGCAGCTATTTTTGGTGATGACAGATGCCATTCGTCTCCCGTTCATAATACCACAGGCATACAAGTAATGACAATGGGAGTTCTGTTAAAATTACAGTGTGTTCTTTGTATCTTCCACATCTTGGTCTGTTGGATGCAGATACACTTGCAGAACTCTCCTGGTTACTTCTCATCCGTTCTTCCTCGTGGTAGACTTCAGCGTACAAAGTGTGCTGTGGAGTTCGGCTACCACTTGCTCCAGTGGTCGAAATATGAAATGTCTCATCCATTCGGAGAATATCGGCCTTTTTAACTCTGGTCAGATCACACACTTTTCCGCAGCTGCAGGGTCATCATCAGCCATTGACCTTTGTTTCTGCTCCCAAGCTATTGTGGACTCAGTTCCACCAATTTACAGTCCAGATTACTACTATCTGGTATGGATTCATCTGGCGACTCGGTGGAAGGTCAAGAGAGACTGCAAAGATGAATGGTTCAAAGGACAAATTGATTGCTGTTCGAACAACAGGATTGTGCCCAGGAGAAGGTGGACTGTACTATCGGAGGGACCCTGCGAGTTGCTGCAGATTCCATTCCCCACTCTAGCAACCACTTCAGATGGCCTGTCCCGTGGTGGAATGACTAATGTTTGGCAATCGGAGCCAGGCCTCCAGCTTTGTGGAAAGTCAAACACTATTCAGCTACAGAAAACCTTCATGCCTTCAGATCAGTGAGAGCACAAATGATCTGACTGATAAAAGAATGGAAGAGGAATTACTGGAAAGAATTTATAACTTGGAACTCTGTCTGAAACCAGAGACACTGCTCCAGAACCTGATCAGATTTATTATGCAATGCATCATCCTCTATGCTATGAAACCCAAGGCAAGCTCCTGTCATGTTTGTCAGATTTGATTTGGTGGACAGTACCCCAAGATTGGGAAAGAGGCAATATTAATTCCATTGTGGAAACCAGGCAAGGAATGTACTAACTCTAACGGTTACTGGCGTATAGCCTTTACCAGTTGTATTGGGAAGACACTCAAATGCATGGTCAACTGCCACCTTGTGTGGCTCCTTGAATCCCAAGGTCACCTATGCCACTCTGTTTTACTATTCTGTCATTGACAGTTGAATTCTATTGGAACAGCTACTTAAAATTACTTCATAAGCCGAAACTATTTGGTTGGTGGTGACCTCAAATAAGTGTAAGACACTGCTTGGGAGGTGCAACATCCTTCACCAATTTCATGACTAGGAACTTCATGAATGTCTACCACTTCTTGTCTAATCCCTCAACAACAACAACAACAACAACAACAACTGCTGCCTGTTGATAATGCCATGTCTGATTGATTGCTAAGTTCAGAAGAATGGGTCAAACCCCATCCCCACAAGGCCGTGTACTCAGTGTCATATTGTTTGCAATCACTGTGAATGGCATTTCTTCTCCAATCAGGAAGCCTGTTTAATGCTCTTTGTGAGGACGACTTTGCAATCTTTACTCTCCCTCTGATCTTACAACCACAAGACAACAGCTGACCATCAGGTGCCAATAAAACTGGTTTTAGGTTCTCGCCAGAGAAGACTACATGCATTAGTTTTAACCATGCTCATTGAAGTTTTAATCAGCTAGATCTGACAATGGGGGATTTTATTTCACGTTTAAAGGACAGTGTGCATTTTTTGAGCCTACTATTTGACTTGAAATTAACCTGGCTCCCACACTGGAAAGACCTGTAAGCACAGGACTTCAAAATCATAGAATATTTTGAAATGTCTTAGCAGAAAGACATTGGGAGCTGACAGGTCACGCCTTCTGCTGTTTCATAGGGCATGTGTCAGGTCATGCATAGATTATGATGATGTGGTTTTTGGATTAGCCCGTATTTCTTACCTTAAGATGTTAGGCACTGTCCACCACAGTGGCACTCGGGTATCCTTCGGAGCCTCTTCGACCAGCCCAGTTCAGTCAGTGTGCAGAGGCTGGTGAACCACCACTCTCAATTCAGCAGCATCTTCTGGTTTCATACGACCTGAAAATCTCAGCATTGTTTCAGTTGCTGATATTTAGTGTAGTGGTTGACCCTGACTTCGAGCAGCTGTTCAGGAATTGGCCCCATGTGATCAAGCCATCTGGGATACATGCCACAGACTGTCTAAAGAATGTGGATGTATAATGAATACACAGCTAGGGATGGAACAACAAAGTGCACCTTCTGAAACAACTTATATGGAATTTGTGTAGCATTATGATGACACTGCAGTGGATTCACAGGCATAATCTGTTTTGACTTTCTAAGTGCACAAAAGTGGCCCGTCAAATCTATCTGGTAGATTAATTGATTCAGCTGGTCCATGACTCCTTAACAGTGGCTTCAATACCGTGGTAAGGAGTTGATCTTTTGCTGGGTACCTCTGCTCATAAAGATACAGGGAAATGATACACCCAATAAAGCAGCATGTCAGGGTGATTTGTATGTTGGATGTGCCATCCCCTTAGATGCTGTCATATTATTATCTGACAGTCAAATTGTGTCAGTGGGAAACTGAATGGTTGGAGGTGGTGGAGAACAAACTTTAGTTGCTCAAATTGACCACACAGGCATGGGCAGTCTCCATGCCCACCGCACTAAGGGAAGGAAGTGCTGCCTATCAGACTGCACATAGCACATACCACTTTAACACATGGTTTGCTCCTCCACCAAAATGTTTTCATCACTCTGAGGTGTTTGTGTTGTGCCACTTTGTTCAGCACATTTCGGATATGTGTGTCTTATATACTGATATCGGGACAGCCCTTGGGTTGGCTGGAGACATGCCAACATCCTCGCCATTACTGACACCAATGTTGCATAGGTTCTGAAATTTTGTGAACACTCAGCCCATATCCAAAAAGTGATAGGGAGGGATGGTGGACTTCAGTGCATTATAGACTACTCAGCATGTGGACACACACACACACACACACACACACACACACACACACACACACA
The DNA here is from genome assembly GCF_023864275.1 of Schistocerca cancellata. Lineage (NCBI taxonomy): Eukaryota > Metazoa > Arthropoda > Insecta > Orthoptera > Acrididae > Schistocerca > Schistocerca cancellata. The sequence continues at coordinate 446,971,160 of NC_064627.1, forward strand.
CACACACAATGGCATGCCGACTTTTCGCCGGGGGTGCTGATGACCATGATGTTCAGTGCCTCATATCCAATATCATCACCAGGATGAAAAAAGCTGAGGGTGAGAAGTAGTTGGGTCCATTTAAAGGAACCAAGAAAAATGTAACCGACATATTTACTCGTGTAATTAAAAACTGCCTTGTTGTTGCTAAGGATGCAGCCCAAGGACTGGATGCTATGAGGGCATGCTGAAAGTAAGGCCTCCAAATTATTATTTCTGTTACCAATATCAGTTGAGGTATTACTTGTCATGCATATTACTTAGTAGAATTTCCTGCTTCACCGTTGAGGAAGTTGGTACCAATCGCTGTTCTGAGGATCCAAATTGTTAACTTCTAATGTGGCAGTGTGTAACATAACTATGTCAGTGGATGGGAAACAGTGTGCTGTAATCGAATTTTTAACTGCAGAAAATTGCGTCCTCACATGGAGCACCATCTCCTTCAACATAACAGTGTCAGACCACACAAGAGTGCTGAGACATCTGCAACAATTAGACATAATTTCTCATCCTCTGTACAGCCCTGGCTTGGTCCCATCCGATTTTCTTCTGTTTCCAAAACATAAAAACCAACTCTGTGGCCTTCACTTTAATAGTGACGAAGCGGAGCAAGCAGAGGTGAGGTTTAGGTCCTTCAACAAAATCCAACTATAGTGACGCTATAAACAAACTGGTCACTCGTTCAGAGAAATGTTTGTTGCCAGGGTGACAATATTGAGAATTAAACATGTAGATATGAACAATACAGATGTAGAATGTTAATAATGATGGTTTTATTTAAAAAGTTGTACCCATAATAAAATTTAAAAGCATATTTTTTCAACACACCCTCGTATTATGAGTAACATGATATGTCAGTTGCATAGAGAATTGATAGAAATGCTCATTTAGTTTCTCGACAGCAAATGGTTAGACACTACAGTCAGATTATATGGAGGAGGCCTACCTGTCCTAAACCCAGGGAGGCATAATACCTCTCAAAGAAGTTAAAATAATGTTGCTTGCAGGCTGCCTATGAAAGACTATTCCATCAGATGGTGAACTGCTGTAGATGTATGGCTGCTACAATAAGAAATTCCTTGTTGGCATCTGCACATTGTTCTCAAATGAAATGAGTTCAGTTTTCGGTTGATGGATGGCTAATGTGTCGAAAAAATTGTAGCCTGACCTATACTCCGGTGTGATTTCCCCCCACCCTCCTTTTTCCATTAATGTTGCATCCTGAGCTATGCTCAGGCTTGGTCGTTAAAGTGTAGTTGGGCAAATAATTTTGGTGCCCACCATCATTACTTACCATATAGCATATGAAATTAAATGTAGGTATGACTGGGAGACCACTTTGAGATGTTCAGCTGGCTTAGTGCAAGTCCAGCAAAAAAAAAAAAAGCCTGCTGAACTGTTAATAAGTTGCAAAACTGTTATGGATAGAGGCGAAATGGCTCATAATCAATAACCACATATTAGTTACTAAGGGTCACTTGCTTTATTTGTAGAATTAATCACCTTGCTTACCCAGGAGACTCCGAATACATTTTAAATTATGAGAGTAGGTCAAAAATTACCTGAACTTCCTTAAAAAACTACTCTTGCATCATCATCATCATCATCATCATCAGCAGCAGCAGCAGCAGCAGCAGCAGCAGCAGTAGTGTGTTCTGCAAATGCATGCTTGCAGTTGGTGCTACTGTTATGATGTGCGCCTCGCTTGACCTTCATCACAGCAGAAGTCAGCTGGCAGTGGCAGTGTAAACATCTTCACTTCACTTGCAGTTTGCATGGGATGAGTTGGTCGACATTCATAAGCAACTGGAAATCGCCTCGACTACAGTCAAATGATTGGCAGTTGCTGTGAATCAGTGTCTTGGAAGAGCTCCGAAGAGTTGTGTACTTGCGATACCTGTACGAGAGGTACCTCAAGTACTACACTCTAGTGGATCTTGTCTTCTCTGCAGAAAGAACAGGATCTGTCATTACTCTTCAACTTGACAGTGAGTGGTATGTCAATGATAGAGATCTGCGTCCTGCACGGGTTGTCAGGGACCAGGGAGGACTCGAGGTATTATAGTGATCTCCCTAACCAGCAAGTTTGAGGTTCTGTCTTTCACTGAAATTGAAACTGAGCCAATGGGGCTCATTTCGCCTGTTTTGTCCGGTGTCAATAAGAGAGAAACATGCAAGGGTAGAGGTCTATTAATCGTTGGCAGTTCAAACATACAGCTAATGATGGCACCCCGTAGGGAAATGGCAGCAAGGGACGGGACGGGACGGGACACGACACGACACAAGGTGCACTCAGTGTGTTTGCCTGAGGGCTTTACCCAACATGTTGAAGAGGCTATTCCAGCAACCATTTAGGGAACATGGTGCAAGAAACTCCAGATTGGGGTGCACGAAAAAATGATGTCCCTCATTTGGTCTCTGAGGTCATACTTGGGTAATTCCAGCAACTGACAGAGCCAGTTGAGAAGACCAGCCTTGTGCATTGAGTTTTAATGAATCTCACAGTTTGCAACATTGTCTCCAGAACTGATCATGGCCATTTGTTCCCAGTCAAGTGGAAGGATTGGACTAGAGACTTTGAAGCTTCTGTGTCAAGCTAGGCTGAGACTTCCTGGACTTGCGCCATAGGGTTGAGAACTGTTGGGTCTCCTAAATGGGTCAGGTGTGAACTACATATCAGAGGCTGCTACTCAGTTAGCAGACTGTGTGTGTGGGAAATACACAAGGGTTGTTTTTAAATTAGGTGAGTCTCTGGCCAATCCAGTTAATGAGAGCTGTAGGAAACATGCAAGTATCGGTGTAAGAGCGAAAGAAATGGCTCCCACAGGCGAGAGTATAAAGTTTCTAAGGGTAAACTGCCAAAGCATTTGCAACAAAAGAGTTTGAAGTGCTCATGAAAAGGAATGTAGATCACATAATACCAGATACAGAAAGCTGGTTGAAACCTGAAATTGAAAGTAAGATTTTTGGGAAAATTTAAGTGTATATCGAAACAATAGGCAAATGGAAAATGGAGGTGGTGTATTTGTGCAGTAGACAAGAAACTCCAATCTGCTGAGGTATAAATTGAAGCTGCATGTGAGATTGTTTGGGCAAGACTCATTATCTGGGTTGGGCATAAAATGATGATTGAATCTTTCTATCACCCACCAGACTCATCTCGTGATGTATCCGAAAACTTCGTCGGTGGAGACTTAAATCATCCATCAGTTAATTGAACAAATCTCAGCTTTTTTTATGTTGGGCATTACAAAACGCACTGTGAAACATTACTAAATGCCTTCTCTGAAAACTGCGTAGAACAGGTAGTTAGGGACCCCATTCATGATAGAAGTATGTTGGATCTAATGGCAACAGATAGACCTGACCTCTTTGAGGATGTCCTCATTAAAATTGGTGTCAGTGACCACGATGTGATTGTGCAACAATGTTTATTGAAGTACAAAGGACACCAAAAACAAGCAAAAAAAAAAAAAAAGTTCAGTAAACTAGACAAAAGATCAGTAGTGTTGTATCTCAATAGGAACTTAAATTTCCAGCACAGGGCAGGAGCATGTAGAGGAGTTCTGGCTCAAGTCTAAAACAATAGTTGAACGTGCACTGGGTAGGTATGTACCCAGTAGAACAGTCGATAATGGGAGGGAACCCCCATAGTATAGAGTCACTGTAAAGAAACTTCTAAAGATACAGAGATTACTGCTTAATAGGTTTAAAACAAAGCATAGGGCTATAGATAGAGATTCTGTTTGGCTGTCAAGAGAGCAACACAAGACTTCAGTGACTACCATAGCAGTTATTGTCAAATGATATTTCAGAAACCCAAAGAAATTCTGGTCATATGTAAAGGCTGTTAGTAGCTCCAAAGTTAGTGTCCAGTCCCTAGAAAATAAGACAGGAACTGCATCTGAGGGTGCTGAAATGCTTAACTGAGTTTTCAAATGCTTCTTTATAGAGGAAAGCAGAGGACAATTGCCCCAGTTCTCCTCTGGACTTTACTCTTCTTTAATGATAAAAAGCATCGGTTTAATTTTCAAATTGCAGCTTGTATTGGCACAGAATAGCAATGTGAGATGGTCTTCATTGGCTTGTGACCGGGCAGTACATTCTCCTCTGCTGTTATAAAGTTACACTTCAGTATCTTTTTCCAGTATAGACTTGTCTCATCACAATTAAAACCCTCTTATGGCAGAGCATCTTGAAGTTACTGATGAAGTTCTCTGCTGTCTTTGTATCGGAGCTGGCTGCTTCGCCATGCCTCACAATGCTGTGGATGCCAGTTCTTTTCTTAAACTCCTCGAACCGCCCATGACTTCTCTTAAACACTTCTTCGGCCACAGATGATCCTAGAGTTGTCTTAACGAGGCCAGTGAAAATCATTCTCACCTTTTCACAAATGATTTTCTCACTAATAATGTCGCCTTGCAATTGTTTCTCATTAATCCATATAAGGAGCAATCATTTGACATCGTCCAGACCACAAAACCATTGTTTGGATACTCTTGTCATTCCCTTTGAAGCATCTATCTCCTTAATCTTGTCCTTGTTCTTGAGGATAGTGCAAATAGTTGATGTAGACCAGTAGTTGATGTAGACCAATTGTATGTGCATGCTAAATCAGCAACAGTCACATCACGTGTGCGTTTTTCAGTGATTGTACGTTTCGTTTCTAAGGTCATTCTCATTCTCTTAATGGTCGTCATCTCACAGTTTTATCTTTGCGGGCATTTCTACAAATGTTGTTAAAGTTTGCACACAAAAAAGTGTGAACACATGTCTATAAAAAGGGTAATCACTAGCTTCACCAAGATGATAGCAGAAAGAGTGCTAAACCAGGCTGCAGTATGTCCTAAAGACATTGTTCATATGCAACTGTCGACAATAAAAGAGTTCATTTTGTTGAATATTGCCCCGGTGGGCACAAACGGCTGGTGATGTCACACTAAGTCATCGTCACTCTTTATTCAAAACTCTGTCATTGAGTCATTTTTTACAATTTGTTCTGCGTAATACTTTTTATTGTTATCCAGATTTTATTGATCTTTGATGCACAGTTTCCATTTCTGCTTAGAGGATGCACCAGTGTACTCATTTGTAACAGTCCAAATTTACCAATTAGGCAAGTCATCATACCAGTGATAGACAGAGAAAAAAACTGCTATAATTAGCCATCTTGATGGTATCCGGCATCAAGACACTGAAAAGCTTGTGAGCAACTGCTGGCCTCTAAATGTTATCACTACAATGTGAGAGAGATGATTCTACTTCCTCTGAGCAGGCCAATCATAAATCTTCTGTTTCTTCTGATCCAGATCAGACACATTACTATTGCTGCCTTGTGTGTAGTTTACCTAAAAAGTGCGTGTAGATTTACAGATAGAAATTAACTGTGATTGTGTATTGTTATCCCAACAGACAATTGTTAGCAAAATTAGCTATTTCTAATTTGTATCTCCAAAACAGCGTCAGCATTAATTTTTAAGCACTTGTCATAGATGTCACAATTTGCAACAATCAACTTGATACAGTGTTCAGAGTTACTCTACCCAACCAAAACTCTTACTGTGAGAATATTAATTGTAGTCTGATTTTACTTCAGATGCTTAAATGATTAAAATGACAGTTCTTTTCAGCTTTTTGTTTTTGTATGTACCTGTATGTACCTATATTTGATTGACTTAAGTTTTGTTGAAATTAATGTTGTCTGTATAGTTTGTGATCTTCTGGGAGAGAGTGATCTTTCCATTGACTTGGGTCGTGTCCGATACTGGTGTGAACGTGCTTCACAGCTATATCCTCATCATCCTGCTGTATTTAGGCTGAAGGAACGACTTCTGTCTACAAAAGGAGAGGAGAGTCTTCACGAGTTAGAAGCACTGATATCATGTAAGTTTCAAATTATCTTTAATGTGCTACAGATACCGAGAGCCCTTTTACCAGTTAGGAGGAATGGAATAACGAGGATGTGGTTCAGAGAAACAAGTTGAAAAATATGGTTAAGCCTTCAGTTTGATTCATTGGGACAAATGTGTGGAACAGAATAAGAACACATGGAGGTTACAAAGAGAATGAAAAAAGACTTCCAGTACTGGATCTCCAGTGGCACATAGTGCAGGCCATCCATTATTACTTTCTATTTATTCCTTGTAACACATCTGTCTCCCGGGTTTGGTGCAACACCTTCCTTAAACACTCGACTTAACAACTTTCGATATTCCCCTCATTGCCGTGATGCAAAGGTTTTGATTAGCCAATACTAGTTTCAGTGGTATTTTTAAAGTCTTTTATTTCTGTTTCATTATCTAGTAGGATTTAGTAAGTAGACATTCAATGCTCTCATAGGTGTCCTTCATGGTCACCTTATACTTTTTCACTTTGAATAAATATATTCATTTTTCCTGACAGATAGAGAAGCTAGTAACCATTAACAGTGGCAAAGGATGTGTGATTAGCATTTGTTTTTTGGTCTCTTATGACAGCAGTTTTGTCTGCACAATCTGATAAGCAATTTTTTCCTTAATAACATCTCACTATAATTATTTGCAGCGGAAATGTCAGCAAGACCATCAGATGTGTCTCTGAGAATCCGTCTTATCAAGCTGTATCGAGAAGCAGACAGACTTAAGGATGCTTATGATCATATTGTTGAAGTTGAGCGAAGATCATTGTTTAGAGAGAACTTGGAATGGTATGAATGCATCAGTGTTGTTTTGAAGGTGAGAAAGTATTTTATTTTCCTAATTTAAATGTCAGGGCAAGTTGTAGTGATACATAAAACCTATTTTTAAGCAAACTCCTTGATACTGTATAAAATATAATTATCTCGAGTAGTGATAGTGTGTTTGCTTATAATAAGATTATGAAAGTCTGCTACCTATACTGTGTGTGTGATATATATATATATATATATATATATATATATATATATATATATATATATATATATATATAAAAAGAAAGATGATGAGACTTACCAAACAAAAGCGCTGGCAGGTCGATAGACACACAAACATACACACAAAATTCTAGCTTTCGCAACCAACGGTTGCCTCGTCAGGAAAGAGGGAAGGAGAGGGAAAGACGAAAGGATTTGGGTTTTAAGGGAGAGGGTGAGGAGTCATTCCAATCCCGGGAGCGGAAAGACTTACCTTGGGGGGGGGGGGGGGGGGGGGGGAGGGGGGGGACAGGTATACACTCGCGCGTGCGCGCACACACACACACACACACACACACACACACACACACACACACACACACATCCATCCACACATATACAGGCACAAGCAGACATTTGTAAAGGCAAAGAGTTTGGGCAGGGATGTCAGTCGAGGCGGAAGTACAGAGGCAAAGATGTTGTTGAAAGACAGGTGAGGTATGAGTGGTGGCAACTTGAAATTAGAAATTAGCGGAGATAGAGGCCTGGCGGATAGCGAGAAGAGAGGATATGCTGAAGGGCAAGTTCCCATCTCCAGAGTTCTGATAGGTTGGTGTTAGTGGGAAGTATCCAAATAACCCGGACGGTGTAACACTGTGCCAAGATGTGCTGGCCATGCACCAAGGCATGTTTAGCCACAGGGTGATCCTCATTACTAGCAAACATTGTCTGCCTGTGTCCATTCATGCGAATGGACAGTTTGTTGCTGGTCATTCCCACATAGAACGCTTCACAGTGTAGGCAGGTCAGTTGGTAAATCACGTGGGTGCTTTCACACGTGGCTCTGCCTTTGATCGTGTACACTTTCTGGGTTACAGGACTGGAGTAGGTGGTGGTGGGAGGGTGCATGGGACAGGTTTTACACCGGGGGCGGTTACAAGGGTAGGAGCCAGAGGGTAGGGAAGGTGGTTTGGGGATTTCATAGGGATGAACCAAGAGGTTACGAAAGTTAGGTGGATGGCGGAAAGACACTCTTGGTGGAGTGGGGAGGATTTCATGAAGGATGGATCTCATTTCAGGGCAGGATTTGAGGAAGTCGTATCCCTGCTGGAGAGCCACATTCAGAATCTGATCCAGTCCCGGAAAGTATCCTGTCACAAGTGGGTCACTTTTGGGGTTCTTCTGTGGAAGGTTCCGGGTTTGAGGAGATGAGAAAGTGGCTCTGGTTATTTGCTTCTGTAACAGGTCGGGAGGGTAGTTACGGGATGCAAAAGCTGTTTTCAGGTTGTTGGTGTAATGGTTCAAGGATTCTGGACTGGAGCAGATTGGTTTGCCACGAAGACCTAGGCTGTAGGGAAGGGACCGTTTGATATGGAATGGGTGGCAGCTGTCATAATGGAGGTACTGTTGCTTGTTGGTGGGTTTGATGTGGACGGACGTGTGAAGCTGAAGCTGGCCATTGGACAGGTGGAGGTCAACGTCAAGGAAAGTGGCATGGGATTTGGAGTAGGACCAGGTGAATCTGATGGAACCAAAGGAGTTGAGGTTTGAGAGGACATTCTGGAGTTCTTCTTCACTTTGAGTCCAGATCATGAAAATGTCATCAATAAATCTGTACCAAACTTTGGGTCCGGCGGACAAGGGTTCCACGACTATGGTACTTGATCGTCGGGAGTATGTGGCTGAGGGACTGCGTCAGCTTTCAGACAACACTACTTACAAAGTTTGCCAAGGTAATCCCATTCCTAATGTCCAGGCGGAGCTTCAAGAAATCCTCAGAACCTTAGGCCCCCTACAAAACCTTTCACCTGACTCCATCAACCTCCTGACCCCACCAACACCCCGCACCCCTACCTTCTACCTTCTTCCTAAAATTCACAAACCCAATCATCCTGGCCGTCCCATTGTAGCTGGTTACCAAGCCCCCACAGAACGCATTTCTGCCTACGTAGATCAACACCTTCAACCCATTACATGCAGTCTCCCATCCTTCATCAAAGACACCAACCACTTTCTCGAACGCCTGGAATCCCTACCCAGTCTGTTACCCCCGGAAACCATCCTTGTAACCATTGATGCCACTTCCTTATACACAAATATTCCGCATGTCCAGGGGCCTCGCTGCGATGGGGCACTTCCTTTCACGCCGATGACCTGCCACCCTACCTAAAACCTCTTTCCTCATTACCTTAGCCAGCTTCATCTTGACCCACAACTTCTTCACTTTTGAAGGCCAGACATACCAACAATTAAAGGGAACAGCCATGGGTACCAGGATGGCACCCTCGTACGCCAACCTATTCATGGGTCGCTTAGAGGAAGCCTTCTTGGTTACCCAGGCCTGACAACCCAAAGTTGGTACAGATTTATTGATGACATCTTCATGATCTGGACTCACAGTGAAGAAGAACTCCAGAATTTCCTCTCCAACCTCAACTCCTTTGGTTCCATCAGATTCACCTGGTCCTACTCCAAATCCCATGCCACTTTCCTTGATGTTGACCTCCACCTGTCCAATGGCCAGCTTCAGCTTCACACGTCCGTCCACATCAAACCCACCAACAAGCAACAGTACCTCCATTATGACAGCTGCCACCCATTCCATATCAAACGGTCCCTTCCCTACAGCCTAGGTCTTCGTGGCAAACGAATCTGCTCCAGTCCAGAATCCTTGAACCATTACACCAACAACCTGAAAACAGCTTTTGCATCCCGTAACTACCCTCCTGACCTGGTACAGAAGCAAATAACCAGAGCCACTTTCTCATCTCCTCAAACCCGGAACCTTCCACAGAAGAACCCCAAAAGTGCCCCACTTGTGACAGGATACTTTCCGGGACTGGATCAGATTCTGAATGTGGCTCTCCAGCAGGGATATGACTTCCTCAAATCCTGCCCTGAAATGAGATCCATCCTTTATGAAATCCTCCCCACTCCACCAAGAGTGTCTTTCCGCCGTCCACCTAACCTTCGTAACCTCTTAGTTCATCCCTATGAAATCCCCAAACCACCTTCCCTACCCTCTGGCTCCTACCCTTGTAACCGCCCCCCGGTGTAAAACCTGTCCCATGCACCCTCCCACCACCACCTACTCCAGTCCTGTAACCCAGAAGGTGTACACGATCAAAGGCAGAGCCACGTGTGAAAGCACCCACGTGATGTGGGAATGACCAGCAACAAACTGTCCATTCGCATGAATGGACACAGGCAGACAGTGTTTGTTGGTAATGAGGATCACCCTGTGGCTAAACATGCCTTGGCGCACGGCCAGCACATCTTGGCACAGTGTTACACCGTCCGGGTTATTTGGATACTTCCCACTAACACCAACCTGTCAGAACTCCGGAGATGAGAACTTGCCCTTCAGCATATCCTCTCTTCTCGCTATCCGCCAGGCCTCAATCTCCGCTAATTTCTAATTTCAATTTGCCGCCGCTCATACCTCACCCGTCTTTCAACAACATCTTTGCCTCTGTACTTCCGCCTCGACTGACATCCCTGCCCAAACTCTTTGCCTTTACAAATGTCTGCTTGTGCCTGTATATGTGTGGATGGATATATGTGTGTGTGCGAGTGTATACCTGTCCTTTTTTCCCCCTAAGGTAAGTCTTTACGCTCCCGGGATTGGAATGACTCCTCACCCTCTCCCTTAAAACCCAAATCCTTTTGTCTTTCCCTCTCCTTCCCTCTTTCCTGACGAGGCAACCGTTGGTTGCAAAAGCTAGAGTTTTGTGTGTATGTTTGTGTTTGTTTGTGTGTCTATCGACCTGCCAGCGCTTTTGTTTGGTAAGTCTCATCATCTTTCTTTATATATATATATATATATATATATATATATATATGACTATAATAGAGGGAAACGTTCCACGTGGGAAAAATATATTTAAAAAGAAAGATGATGAGACTTACCAAACAAAAGCGCTGGCAGGTCGATAGACACACAGACAAACACAAACATACACACAAAATCTAGCTTTCGCAACCAATGGTTGCCTCGTCAGGAAAGAGGGAAGGAGAGGGAAAGACAAAAGGATTTGGGTTTTAAGGGAGAGGGTAAGGAGTCATCCCAATCTCGGGAGCGGAAAGACTTACCTTAGGGGGAAAAAAGGAAGGAAAAAAGGACAGGTATACACTCGCACACACACACACATCCATCCCCATATACACAGACACAAGCAGACATTTTCAACCCTCTCCCTAAAACCCAAATCCTTTTGTCTTTCCCTCTCCTTCCCTCTTTCCTGACGAGGCAACCATTGGTTGCGAAAGCTAGATTTTGTGTGTATGTTTGTGTTTGTCTGTGTGTCTATCGACCTGCCAGCGCTTTTGTTTGGTAAGTCTCATCATCTTTATATATATATATATATTTAAAAAGAAAGATGATGAGACTTACCAAACAAAAGCGCTGGCAGGTCGATAGACACACAAACAAACACAAACATACACACAAAATCTAGCTTTCGCAACCAACGGTTGCCTCGTCAGGAAAGAGGGAAGGAGAAGGAAGGTTGCGAAAGCTAGATTTTGTGTGTATGTTTGTGTTTGTTTGTGTGTCTATCGACCTGCCAGCGCTTTTGTTTGGTAAGTCTCATCATCTTTCTTTTTAAATATATTTTTCCCACGTGGAATGTTTCCCTCTATTATATATATATATATATATATATATATATATATATATATATATATATATATATTCTTGCAGTGATTTTTCAATATTTGTGTATCAGTGTTACTTTTCTTAAGATAAGTTCTTGTCAGATTCTAAATTCTGGAATTGAACATCGTAGATACACACGGAGGTGATGAGCCATGGGATGGTGATACGCACGTGTACAGATGATGTAGTATAGCCTACACAAGTTATAAAAGGATAGTGGATTGTTGGTTGTTGGAGCTCTCACTTGTACTCAGTGATTAATATTAATAAGTTACTGAAGTAATTACGGCTGCACATTGGTAATTAACAGACTTTGAATGCTGAATGGTAATTGGAGCTAGATGCATGGGACATTCAGTTTCAGAAATTGTGGGGAATTCAATGTTTCGACATCTACAGTGTCGACATTGTGTGGAGGGTACCAAAAATTTCAGGCATTACCCCTCACCACTGGCAATCAGACAGGTTCTGATTTCAGTTGGTAATAGCTGATGGTAGCATCAGTGTGGCACAGACCACATGAAGCCGTAGACCTAAGTTAAGAAAAAGGTATGTTGCAAGATGGTGGTGGCTCTGTAATGTTTGTTGTGTTTACATGGAATCGACAAAGTCCTCTGGTCCAACTGAACTGATCATTGAATGGAAATGGTTATGTGTGGCTACTTGTAAACCATTTGCGGAGACCATTTGAAGCCCTTCGTGGACTTCATGTTCCTAAACTAAGACAGAATTTTTATGGCTGGGAATGAGCCATGTCAGCAGGCCAGAATTGTTCACAATTGGTTTGAAGAACATTCTGGACAATTCAGACAAATGATTTGGCCTCCCGGATTGGCAAACATGAATCACATCAAATATTTATGAGACATAATTGAGAGGTTATTGCATGCTCAAAATTGTACATTGGCAACACATTCACAATTATGGACCGCTATAGAGGCAGCATGGCCCAGTCTTTCTGCGAGGCAGCACGGTCCAGTCTTTCTGCAGGGAACTTTTGATGGTGTGTGCATGCCACATAAAGTTTCTGCACTGTGCCTGGCAAAAGGAGGTGTGGCACGATATTATGAGGTACCGTATGACTTTTCACCTCACTGTAAAGCCTTACCAACATTGATTTTATTTCATAATTAGAACAATTTCAAATATATTAAAACGAAGCCCATTGAGAAAATGACTAATGAATAAGTCATAAATTAATGTTCGCACCTGTATACATAATGCATCACCAGTTGGAAAGAGCAAAAGAATATATGGCATTGCAGTACTTTTGAAACATTAGAGGTCATTGTTATTGTTAATATACCTATTACATACTTTGTGCAGCAGCATGACATTTTTTTTTTTTTTTTTTTTTTCAAATAACTCAGTTGACATAAATACATGGTCTGTTCAAAAAATTTCGGAACATTTGTAATTTTGTGCCAATGTGTGTTTAGAGGGAAATCCATTTGTCATCTGTGCACACGCCTGTGTTTAATGTGTAACTGTTGGAAGTTTCATTGCTGTAAGTCTGTTAGGCATTATTCAGTGCTGTATTAAGGAGACCATTGTGTTGCACAGTTTGGGAATTTTCAGATGGCACAGTTAGAGGAGGAATGTCAGCATTAAATTTTGCGTGCAACTCAAGAAAACCAATAAAGAGAGAGACCAGATGGTGCAGGAAGTCTACAGTGATGAGTGCTTAAGCTGTACTCAATGTTAGGAATGGTTAACACGGTTTAAAAGTGGCAGGACGGAAGTAGAGGTGACCTTCATTCAGGACACCTTTCAATCTCTACTGATGATGATCTGTCAGTAATGTCAACTGAAGACTGACTGTGAGAGAGATTGTAAAAGAACATAACCTTTCAGTTCGATCATGTCATGAAGTCCTGACACAGCATCTTGAAATGCATCATGTGGATGCAAAGTTCGCCCCACGGCTCATGAGTCAACACCAGAAAGACCTTCCTCTCGCAATCTGTGTAGAGCTTTTGGATCGCCCAAATGAGAATTAGATGTTCCTAAAGAGAATCGTAACTGGTGATGAGACGTGGGTCAGTGATGAAGATGCTGAGACCAAGGTTCAGTCTTCACAGTAGGTCAGGAAAAGTTCTCCATGGCCAAAAAGCTCATCAGGTCAGGTCAAATGTGAAAGCCATGCTGATAGTTTTCTTTGACTCTGAAGTATTGTACCACAGAAACAAACTGTTACTCGATGACATTATCGGCACTTGTCATGATGCCTGGGAGAAAATGTGAGCAGGAAATGGCCTGAAATGTGAGACAATTCATGGCTCTTGCATCACAATAATGCGATAATTCACCTGCACATTTATCCCATTGGTGCGTGACTATTGCACAGGAAACCAAATCACTGTGCTGCCTCATCCTCCAGATCTGGACCCTGCAGACTTTTATTTCCGAAGTTGAAAACCATTGAAAGGATGAAAATTTGCAACGATAGACAAGATCAAATGCGCAGATGACACTTAGCGCGATCCAGCAAGAGACGTACCAAGACTCCTTCCGGCAGTGGAAACTGCATTGGAAGCAGTGTATCAATTGTGGAGGAGAGTATTTCAAAGGAGACCATGTACAATAAGTAATAGGTAAGCACAGAAAAATATTGTGTACAAAGTTCTGGAATTTTTTGATCATACCTCATATATTGCAAACTACGTAGTAAATAATTCAAACATTACTGTAAGTTGTGTTTTAAGGTATCTTAGAAATTTGATTTCCATTAAAATGACCAACAAATTAAACAATATTGTTGAAATTCATATTGCCATCAAGTTATGGATGGAATCTGTCCTGAACATGGAACGCTTCTCCTGATTTCGATCTGACTTGAGATGAAGCAGAATAATTACAGTGCAATACTTAATAACAGTTGTTCTGAATACAACTGCAGAATTAGATTACGAACAGAACTTTTCATTGTTTACAATACCCCATTTAATCCACTTATGAATCTGCTCAAAACATAACAAATATCTGTTCCTTCGGTGTTCATAACTTCAAATTCTGAATTGTGTAGTGACAAGATAGTAAGTGATAGTTTTTACACATACTCTATATATGGCACTGTTAAGTTGCTACTGTAATAGGTGTGGTGGTGGTGGTGGTGGTGGTGGTATGTCAGTTGTAAACCTCTGTTAGCATTACTTCCAAATACAGTTTTAAATAGTGCAAGTCACAGTTTAAGTAAATGTAGAAGAAACGTAGAATCACAGACAGGCACAATAAAAAACAAAAAAAAAAAACTATTATATGCTTTAGCTTTTTGCCAAAAGTGCTTCCGAAGTAAAAAGCACCCAAGTTCACATAAGCGTAACTCGCACACATATGGCCACTGTCTCTGGCCGCTGCAGCCAGACTGAATTATAGCTGCAAGTGGTGGGAGCAGCGAGCTGGTGGGTTGGTGAAGAGGCGGTGTGGGGGTGGAGATGAGATAGGGCTGGAGATGCAGTTTGGGGGAAAGGGGGGGGGGGGCAGGAAGAAAAATATATTGAAGGGGAAAAGGACTACTGGGTGCATTGGTGGAGTGGAAGTATGTGTTGTGCTGGAGTGGAAGCGAGAGTGGGATAGGTAAGTGGAGGACCGGTACTAGCAAACGCTGAGACCAAGGGGGCTTACGGGAATGTGGGATATATTGCAGGGAGAATTCCCTACTTTGCATTTCAGAAAAACTGGTGTTTGTAGGTGGGATCCTAATGGTGCAGGCTGTGAATCAGTTGTTGGAGTGAAGACATTGTGTTGCACGGCATGTTCAGCCACTGGATATCCAGCTGCCTTTTGTCCACAATTTATCGGTGACCATTCATGCAAACATACAGCTTCTTAATTGCCGTGCCCATGCAGAAAGCAGCACAGGGTTTGCAGCTTGATTTGTTGATTGCAGGACTGCTTCCACAAGCAGCTTTGCCTTTGGGGGATGAGAGATGCCTGTGAGGAGACTGAAGTAGATGGTGTTGGGACAGTGTATGGGATAGGTCTTGTGTGAGAGGGGTGGGAAGGATAGCAGCTAGAATATGCTTCATGGAGGGAGGGAGAGGGGGGGGGGAGGTGGTAGGTGACTGCAGAGACAAAGAATGGGAGATTTGTTTCTGTATAAGGTTGGGTTGATAATTTTGGTCTGTAAAGGCGTCAGTAAGACCCTAGTTCTATTCGGCGGAGGACTGCTTGTCACTGCATACGCAGTGACCACAGGTGGCTGGGCTGTGTGGGACTTCATGGTATAAGATGACAGTAGCTGTTGAAGTGGAGGTACTGCTGGTGGTCGGTAGGTATAATATGAATGGAGGTACTGGTGTATCCATACTTGCAGTGGAGCTCCACATCAAGGAAGGTGGCTTGGTGGGATGAATAGATCAGTGTAACATGGGGCCATGTGAGTGCCCATTGCTGTACAATGAATTTGTTTGTAGATGTTGCCTTCAAAGGAGAACCAATTATGGGAGAGGCTATAGTTGATCATTGTGACTTGGGTTTATGGATATGAGGAAGCACGTAGACGATAGGAGTGCAGGGATGAGGGGAGAGGTCCACTCAGCGGAGAGGTTCTGGGATGGACCCAAGGATCTGTGGAGGCACTGGAAATCTTGCTGGTTTTTTGGAATGGGGTCGCTGTGGCATGGTTTATAGATGGATGAATTCGATAGCTGATGGAGGCTCTCCATCCTGTGATCTGTATTGTTAAAGAAACAGAGGTGGAGAGTTTGTTGGCAGTTAGGATTATAATGTTGGGATCAGTTCTAAGGTGGTGGATTATGGTCCGTTAGGTTGGTTTCCATGGCGAGTGGCGCCTTCATTTGATTCTCTTTTCATCTGGTAAGTCTCCAATGACTCAAGGTACTGGGTGACTTTTCCAAACTCTTCCCATTTCCTAAACATCGCTAGTCCCCCTCCTTCATCCCTCTTCCTTTCCCTTCAACCCTTCAATCAGAAAGAGTCACTGGCTCGGAAAGCTTAAGATTTCCTTGATCTTTAGACGTGTGTGTTCTCCTGCTGCCACTTGGTGACTATATGTTTAATCTGTCCAGTTATATTATCATCAAATACATCACAGAAAAATAACTTGGAACTAAGTTTCGCTCTCTAAATTGCTTTATGGTTTAGGATACATTGGTTTGTCAGATGTCACTTATTCTATATCAAGAATTCTGTGCTCAAGAATCTTAGCATTTGTGGGAAGCAGGAGTTGGCAAATGCTGTCCGTAGTTGAACCTTTGGAGATAAAATATATAGCTGCTTCAAGAACATATTTCCTCCACCAACAAATCTATACCAAATTTGTGGCTGAGTTAGCCCTCTTCTAACTACAATGTATCGTAGATCCCTCAAACAAAAAAACTATGCCCAGTTCTTGGAAAAAGGCTCAGATCACACCAGTCTACGACAAGAAGTGATCCATAAAACTGCATTCCAATATCCTCGACATAGATTTGTTGTAGAATCTTGGAACATACTCTGAGCTCAAACAAAATTAGGTATCTTGAAAAAGAATGACCTCAGTGCCAGGCAGCATCCTACATGTGAACCCAAATTGCACTTCTCTCGCATAACATACTGAAAACTTTGGATCAAGGCAGTCAGGTAGATCCTGTATTTCTTGATTTCAGGAAAGCATTTGACTCGGTACCACACCTATACTTACTACCAAAAGTATGATCGTACAGGATATCAAGTGAAATTTGTGACTATTGAGTACCTTGTGTTGGGGAGCATGCAGCATGTTATCTTGAATGTAGAAGTTACTTCAGAAGTGGCCCATACAAGTGTGTTGGGACCATTGCTGTTCATATTGTATATTAATGATATTAAAAGACAATATTAATAGTAAAATCAAACTTTTTGTAGAGGATGCAATTATCTGTAATGAAGTACTGACTGAAAGTAGCTGTACAAGTATTCAAAGTGTTGCAGGGATTGGCAACTTGCTTTAAATGTTGAGAAATATAAAATTGTGCACTTCACAAAACAAAAAACACAGTAACTTGTACAAATACCTGGGTATAACACTTCATAGGGGTATGAATGATCACATAGTTGCAGTCGTGGGTACAGCAGTTGGTAGTCTTTGGTTTATTGGTATAATACTGGGGAAACACAATCAGTCTGCAAGTGAGATAGCGTACAAATCACTTTAAATGATGACTCTAGGAATACACAACTTCCTACATTTCACTCATGTAGGGATCATGAGGATAAGATTAAAATAATTCCT
Source organism: Schistocerca cancellata (assembly GCF_023864275.1). NCBI lineage: Eukaryota > Metazoa > Arthropoda > Insecta > Orthoptera > Acrididae > Schistocerca > Schistocerca cancellata. Next base: position 446,988,941 of record NC_064627.1, read on the forward strand.
TCTTGAGCAGAGACATTCAGTCAGTAATTTTTGCCCTGATCCACACATGAATGGAACAGGAAGAAATCCTAATAACTGTTATTATGGGAAACACTCTCTACCATGCATCTCATGGTGGTTTGCAGAATGTAGATGTACAGTGGAACTTCAATTTTACATTTTTCGTGACTCTGCGCCATAAATTCATAGCCCCTGTGAAAAGTCCATAAGATCAATGCTAAAACTTCTCGATTTTACATTTCTACCGAGTAAGGTTTACCTCGATTTTAAGTTCTTATTCAAATGAGTTAAAAGTGGCACAAAAGGCAGATGGTTTGCACGACAGGTGACGGTGGAGTTAAGGGAATATTTTAGGCTGCTATGGAGAGGGGAAACATGAGAGAAGAAATACTGACCTAATACGCGATCGGTGTTGCCAACAAATCTTGCAACATTTAGCTTCATCACGCAATTATGATACAACTACCACTTGGTTGAAGCGCTAATGGAAAAACAAGACAGTTGACGCGATGTGTTCCGGACCGAGCCAGTATGTGACGAAGGTGCCCAGCCACCATTTTTTCTTGTGCCACTTATCTCAGCCTCATCTCTTTGCATGTATTTTTGATGTTCTGTATTCAGCCACAATATCTATCGACAACCTTTTTAAGTTCAAGCACTGAGTCTTGAAGAACATGCTCGGTCATAATCGAGGAAGCATCGCCCATTTCTCGACCTCCACTATTGGGTGGAGAAATGTTGGGTCCCCCTGAAACGCAGGAAGCGGCTACAACGGTAGCAGAGTACGTGTGGAATGCACATGTGAGTTTTTACGTTAGAGAATACCCTCCCTAGGCCCGACAAGATGCCTCCTGAGATGCGGCAAGGTAGGAGTAGGCAAAATGCAACAGGGAATAACAATATTAATGTGCTAATAGTAAACTGCAGGTGGGTCTATAGAAAGATCCCATAACTGCACTCATTAATAAACGGTCACAATGCCCACATAGTACTGGGGACAGAAAGTTGGCTGAAACCAGATGTAAACAGTGATGAAATTCTAAACTCAGATTGGAATGTATACCGCAGAGACAGGCTGGACAGTGAAGGGGGAGGCGTGTTTATAGCAATAAGAAGTGCAATAGTATCGAAGGAAATAGATGGAGATCCGAAATGTGAAATAATTTGGGTGAAGGTCACTGTTAAAGCAGGCTCAGACATGGTAATTGGATGCCTCTGTAGGCCCCCGGCTCAGCAGCTGTTGTGACTGAGCAACTGAAGGATAATTTGGAAAATATTAAGAGTAGATTTCCCCACCGTGTTATAGTTCAGGGTGGAGATTTTAATTTGCCGGATATAGACTGGGAGACTCAGACGTTCGTAATGGGTGGCAGGGACAAAGAATCCAGTGAAATTTTTTAAAGTGCTTTATCTGAAAACTACCTTGAGCAGTTAAACAGAGAACCGACTCGTGGCGATAACGTATTAGACCACCTGGTGACAAACAGACCCAAACTATTTGAAACAGTTAACGCAGAACAGGGAATCAGCGATCATAAAGCGGTTACTGCATCGATGATTTCAGCTGTAAACAGAAATATTAAAAAAGGTAGGCAGATTTTTTTTGTTTAGCAAAAGTGACAAAACTCAGATTTCAGGGTACCTGACGGCTCAACACAAAAGTTTTAAGTACAGATAGTGTTGAGGATCAGTGGACAAAGTTCAAAACCATGGTACAATATGCATTAGATGAGTATGTGCCAAGCAAGATCGTAAGTGATGGAAAAGAGCCACCGTGGTACAACAGAGTTAGAAAACTGCTGCGGAAGCAAAGGGAACTTCACAGCAAACATAAACATAGCCAACGCCTTGCAAACAAACAAAAATTACGTGAAGCGAAATGTAATGTGAGGAGGGCCATGCGAGAGGCGTTCAATGAATTCGAAAGTAAAGTTCTATGTACTGACGTGGCAGAAAATCCTAAGAAATTTTGGTCTTACCGTGTTTACTCGAATCTAAGCCGCACTTTTTTTCCGGTTTTTGTAATCCAAAAAACCGCCTGCGGCTTAGAATCGAGTGCAAATTAAGTGGAAGTTCTGAAAAATGTTGGTAGGTGCTGCCACAACTAACTTCTGCCGTCGAATATATGTAGCGCTACACAGGCGTGCTTTGCAGGCAAAAAGATAAATACTGGCGCCAAAACCTTTGAGTCAGTAAATCAATTTAAAAAAAAGGTGGAAGACAGGCTTTTTTCTCTGCCCCGAGTTTTGACCACTGCATTTTCATACATTATCCAACGAAGTAAATACAAATTCCGTATTGTTCATCTTCGAATGTAGCAGCATTCCAATGTACTACGAAAATCCGACTGGCGAGACTGTTTGGGATGTTTGTCAATATGGCCAACTCTTCATTCTGAATTTTTTCCTACCTGTGAGAAGAGGTGGTTGCTAATAGGAACTTTCATGAATTGAGAATCACATGCAGTATTTTCTTCACCATAAGAATAATACAAATATGAACATTTTGCCTTGTATTCTTTCGTGTTTGCTGCTATCTCATTCAAATCCTGTCTGCCTAATAAACTACGAAACTAGTGAGGCAACAACAAACGCGGAAGAATGTACATATCATGTCATGTTTGTATTTGTATTATTCTCATGCTGCATAGTGATACAGTCAGAAATGAAGCACGGCAATTGTGGAAAATGCAATGTACAAAAGAGGCGTCTGCAAAGATTTTCAAACGGCGAAAAATTTTAGCTAAACTCTCGTGCAGAACATCTTCTATCATACGCAGTCTATTATTTGGTTCTTGTTGATCATTATCAAAGAAAGCAGCAGTGTAAGTAACAACAAATAGCAGTCTCTTGCCATTGTTTCACTAATGAGACAATTCCTCTCTTTTTTTTATTGTACGCGGCGGTAGCACGCACAAAAGAAGCCATGCCGCGAGTGGCGACAGGTCGTAAACACACATTATCAGAATGCGACAAACAATGCATGACACAGTACAATAATTCCTTTTCAGCTTAGAGTGACGTAAACACCTATAACAAAGAGAACAGCACTTATCCGATCAAAGAAAAATAAGCAATCGATTCAAACCAGACGAAGCACATGAAAAAGGAAGGGTACCCGTATAAATACGGGCCTGATGCATAACAATGGCTACCTGGTAAGGCTTAACTGCTAAGCTTACGATTCGAATCAAACTACTGCAGCTGTATCGTCATTCATTCGACCTAAATTGTGTCTCATATTGCAATGGACCAATTTTGTTTAGATTTGGAGGTGCGGCCTAAAACTTTTCTCTCCCTTGAATTTCGAGTCTCAAATTTCAGGTGCGGCTTAGATTCGGGAAAATTTTTTTTCCTTGATTTAGAGTCTCATTTTTCAGGTGCGGCTTAGATTCGAGTAAATACGGTATGTCAAAGCGGTAGGTGGATCAAAACAAAATGTCCAGACACTCTGTGAGCAAAATGGTACTGAAACAGAGGATGACAGACTGAAGGCCGAAATACTAAATGTCTCTTTCCAAAGCTGTTTCACAGAGGAAGACTGCACTGTAGTTCCTTCTCTAGATTGTCGCACAGATGACAAGATGGTAGATACCGAAATAGACGACAGAGGGATAGAGAAACAATTAAAATTGTTCAAAAGAGGAAAGGCCGCTGGATCTGATGAGATACCACTTCCATTTTACACAGAGTACGCGAAGGAACTTTCCCCCCTTGTTGCAGCAGTGTACCGTAGGTCTCTAGAAGAGCGTAGTGTTCCAAAGGATTGGAAAAGGGCACAGGTCATCCCTGTTTTCAAGAAGGGATGTCGAACAGATGTGCAGAACTATAGACCTATATCTCTATAATTTCGATCAGTTGTAGAATTTTGGAAAATGTATTATTTTAGAGTATAATGACTTTTCTGGAAACTAAAAATCTGCTCTGTAGGAATCAGCATGGGTTTCGAAAAAGAGGATCGCGTGAAACCCAGCTCGCGCTATTCGTCCACGAGACTCAGAGGGCCATAGACACGGGTTCCCAGTTAGATGCCGTGTTTCTTGACCTCCGCAAGACATTTGGTACAGTTCCCCACAGTCATTTAATGAACACAGTCAGAGCATATGGACTATCAGATCAATTGTGTGATTGGATTGAAGAGTTCCTAGATAACAGAACGCAGCATGTCATTCGCAATGGAGAGAAGTCTTCCGAAGTAAGAGTGATTTCAGGTGTGCCGCAGGGGAGTGTCGTAGGACTGTTGCTATTCACAATATACATAAATGACCTTGTGGATGACATCAGAAGCTCACTGAGGCTTTTTGCGGATGATGCTGTGATATATCGAGAGGTTGTAACAATGGAAAGTTGTACTGAAATGGAGGAGGATCTGCAGCGGTATGACGGATGGTGCAGGGAATGGCAATTGAATCTCAATGTAGACAAGTGTAAGGTGCTGCGAATACGTAGAAAGAAAGATCCCATATAATTTAGCTACAGTATTCAGTTAATTCCATAAATTATCTGGGAGTACGCTTTAGGAGTGATTTAAAATAGAATGATCATATAAAGTTGATCGTCAGTAAAGCAGATGCCAAACTGAGATTCATTGGAGGAATCCTAAGGAAATGCAATCTGAAAACAAAGGAAGTAGGTTACAGTACACTTGTTTGCCCACTGCTTGAATACTGCTCAGCAGTGTGGGATCCGTACCAGATAGGGTTGATAGAAGAGATAGAGAAGATCCAACAGAGAGCAGCGCGCTTCATTACAGGATCATTAAGTAATCGCGAAAGCGTTACGGAGATGATAGATAAACTCCAGTGGAAGACTCTGCAGGAGAGACGCTCAGTAGCTCGGTACGGGCTTTTGTTGAAGTTTCGAGAACATACCTTCACCGAGGAGTCAAGCAGTATATTGCTCTCTTCTACATGTATCTCGCGGAGAGACCATGAGGATAAAATCAGAGAGGTTAGAGCCCACACAGAGGCATACCGACAATCCTTCTTTCCACGGGTACTCAAGGTACCCTCCGCCACACACCGTCAGGTGGGTTGCAGAGTATGGATGTGGATGTAGATGTAGATGTAGTAAATTGTTATTGACTGGCGACTTGTTAAGTCACTTAAATAGCCTGCACAGCCACCACACTACACTAACATGTGTAAAATGAGCTCACCTACCGGGTGCGTGGGGAGGGTGAGTGGCCCTTCAATGACGGGAGTGCGCAGGTATGGGTAAAAGCTTTTTGTGAAGTGCTTGAAATATAATTTTCATGCAGATGATGTGCTATGAACAGAGATGTCACATGGAAATAGAACAAGGGTTATGTGATAAAACATTTTAAAGACCTTGTTCAAATCTGATACGATACAGTTGCAACAACTACATACACTACTCATGTATATTCTTTGTTCATACTCATACCACACACTGTAGATCGTAAAGACTGATAGCAGTGATAGAGGGCACAAAGCGGAACTATAGCACCCAAGCTGTCCTTCAAATTTACGTGTCACGCAGTGTACAGAAATTCACTGAGCCAACTTTTAATAAGCTTGTAACATCAATTGGGGAAGTAAACTCATTTTTTCATGACTCTTTCTCTCACCGAGTCTAAAATAACACTTTAATGGTGGTGGGCATATGAAGTGCAGCTCGTAAGGAAAGCTTAAACAAAAACAGCATTGGTGACAGTTTGTTGTTCTGTGGATGTCTGCATTTACGCTTACGGTTTAACTACTTAGCTGCTTTGATGATTTTGGTTTAATTCAACATGTTCATCAATTTTTGCTTTTCTCTTGGTGGGCACAAAGGATAATCTCTCAAAAACGCGTGTTTTGAACGTATAATTTGTGGTTGTAGCTTGTTGCAAAATAGCCCAAATTCATTGTACCCAGATACCAATTCAAGTTTTTTGCCGAGTTTTTACTGCTGTTACACATGTGATTTTTGAAGAACTGATGAAATTCACTACCGCAAATGGTTGTATAAACATTGTAGTGTACATTTCATTTCCTTTATGTCAACAGATCTGATACAAACTATTGGAGAGAATTGCAATTTTTAATAATATATGCCAATTACATGTGTTTTTGCTTGCGTTTTTGGGGGTTTTAACATTTTCCTCATTTCTGAATTTTCCTCAGTATTGTGTTTTTTATAGTCTGGCCAGTACAAATATGTAAAATAGTAGATGTAAATCATAGTGCCACTATGAACCAGCTGCTGACATCACCTGAGCACTTAGTATCACAAATGCCTACACCAGGGGCGGGCAAACGTTGCACACGGCTCACGAGCGCACAGCGCTGCACGTGTGCTGCTCGCGTGCACTCGTCGAATGGGGCAGTGGTGACAGCCGGCAGGTTGCAGCAGTGTAGTACCAGGCTAAGCTGCGGACGTCGATGCGTAGCGACCACTACATAGTGAACGTTGTATTTCAATAACCGGAAAATGCAGAGTGAAGCAAGGAAACGGAGAAGTGGAGATTTGCTATCTTTTAAAAAGTAATGTGAGAATCATTTTTTTCTTTGTGCAAAAACGTGAAAATTCAAAATGTTTAATATGTGGCAGTATTCTCGCTGGTCAGCGGAAGTTTAGTATTGAAGGCCATTATAACAAATTTCACAAGGACGAGTACAATTTATTGTCGGATTCTGAGCGGATGGGGAAATTGACTGAGCTTAAGAAGAGCGATCCGACGATACTAGATGAATCTGTCGTAGTTGCTGTGGTCATGAGAGATCTGCGACGTCCTTTCGTCATGTCGCTCATCTAACTGATTTAACATTTTATGGAGCACTGTTTTCAATTTTTCAGGACGACAACAATAATAGCCCAGCGGTACGTGCAAGTTATAAGATTACGCTTAATATAGCGAGAGCTGGAAAATCATTTGCTGAATTAGTAAGTGTCGGTTAAGAGGAAACATCAGTGATGAAAGTTTAAGTAACTGTTTGCGTTTGTCTGTATGTAGAAATTTTGTTCCACTCCACCTGTGATAATTAAATAAAATGTATTGTAGGTAATAGGTACTCTTTCAAACCACGATATCTTTCAAGCACTCCTACTAATCTTATTCCTTCATTCAATAAAGCAAGCTAGGAACCAAAACGAATTGCATGGGAAAGAGAGGAAAGAAGGTATGGTGGGGAGGGGAGACAAGCGGGTGGGCAGCTTGCCCCTGTGTGCACGCGGAACACCTGTTAACTGCACGCGTGCAAGTGCACCGCACACGTGCAGGATTCCTGCCCGCCCCTGGCCTACACTATCACATCCACTTCTTCTTTTTTTCCAGAATTACTTGGGAGTTACAATGTTAGGCATGTAATGGGGACCATTAGGGATATGACTGCCATGAAGGCCAAGGAAGAGCACAGGATGCAGCCAACTGCAGACGGTGGCTTATGTCAGTATTAATGATTTCTCTCTCTTTGGACCTAAAGAGATTTTCACTGGCTTTGGGAGGGTAGCTTAAGACTCCAGTAGTGATTGGGGATATGTAGGTGACCCCACTCGTACAATTATAATTGGTGGGGATTACAGTATACACTTGATATGGTGCTGAAAAGACGTGTTTACAACCAATGGTAGGCATAAAATTTCGTCTATAATCTTACTGAATGCTTTCTCAGAAAATTGTTTTGTACAGTTAGGTCAGGAGCTCACTCAGAGCGTAAATGGCTGCAGAAACATACTGGACCTCTTTGTGACAAATAATCCTAAGCAGATAGATAACATCCTGACGTATAGATGGATTAGTGACCACAAGGTTGTTGTAGCTAGACTAAATATTGTAACATCCCGCTTTGCGCTTTCCTAAGAGACGATCTTCACTTCTTCCAATCTGGGATGTAATCGTGGACCGGATGTGGTTTGAACTCACAGAAATAGTATCAATGGAAATTGAGAGGTTTATACCAAATAAATTAATGAGAGGGCATACTGATGGCCCTCCTCCTCTCCCCCTGCCCATGGTGCACAAAACAGTTGGGAACAATATTGCAGAAGCAACAAAAAGCGCATGCTAAATTTAAAAGCACACAACCCCCCTCCCAGATTGGCAAAGCTTAACATAAGCTTCAAAGCAAACTTCAATGTGAGATGCTTTTAATAGTTTACACAGTGAAATTCTGTCTCAAAATCTGACAGAAAAAAACAATGTGTTGCTCATTGTATATAAAGTACACCAGTGGCAAAACACAATAACTTCACTGCACAGTAAAAATGATGATGTTACTGATGACGTTGCCATTAAGGCATTGTTACTAAACATGGTTTTCCGAAATTTCTCTACAGGAGAAGACAAAATAAATATTCCAGAATTCGAATCAAGAACAACTGCTAACATGAGCAACTTAAGTAGGTATCCTTGGTGTAGCAGAGCAGCTTAAATTACTTTAATATAAGCAAAACCTCTGGTTCAGATTGTATACCAGTCAGGTTCCTTTCAGAGTTGCTGATAACAGTAGCTCCACACTTAGCAGTCATATACAATAGCTCACTTGTAGAAAGGTCCATACCCAAAAACTGGAAAGTTGCACAGTCACACCAATACATAAGAATGGAAATAAAAGTAATGTGCTGAATTACAGGCCCATAGTGCTAATGTTTATTTACAGTATGATTTTGGAACATTTACTGTATTCAAGCATTATGAATTACCTTGAAGAAACAGATTTATTGACAAATAGTCAACACGGATTTAGAAAATATTTTCTTGTGAAACACATCTAACTCTTTATTCTCACGAAGTAATTAGTGATATTGAAGGGGGATGTGAAGTTGATTTCATAGTTTGGTTTCCAGACAGCCTTTGACGCCATTCCTTCCAAGTTACTTCTAGTCAAAAATTGCGTGCTTATGGACTATCATCTCAGTTCTGTGACTGGATTTCTGATTTCCTGTTGGCAAGATAACAGTTCATAATAATTGACAGAAAGTTGTAGAGTAAAACAGAAGTAATGCCTGGTGTTCACCAAGGAAGTGTTATAGGCACTTTGCTGTTCCTGATATATATAAACAGTTAAGGAGACGATCTGGGCAGCCCTGTTACCTTTTATGGTGGAGCATGCTGACACTTATCATCTTATAAAGTCATCAGATGATCAAAACAAATTGCAAAATGATTTAGGAAGATATCTGTGTGGTGTGAAAAGTGGCAGTTGACACTAAAGAATGAAAAGTGTGAACTCATCCACATGAGTATTACAAGGAATCCGCTAAAGTTCTATTACACAATTCACACAATTCTAAAGGCTATAAATTCAACTAAAACTTATCAATTAGAAATACAAATAAATTAGAATGATCTCGTAGATGACATTGTGGGGAAAGCAAACAAAGGAATGTGTTTTATTGGCAGAACACTTTAAAAAAATCCAACAGGTCTACTAAAGAGACAACGTACACTATGCATTTTCACCCTTTTCTGGAGTATTGTTGTACAGTGTGAGATATGCATCAGATAGGATTAATGGAAGACGTTGAAAAAGCTCAAAAAAGTGCAGCTCGTTTTGTGTAATTGCAAAATAGGGGAGAGGGTGTCACGGTCATGGTTCACAAGTTGGGGTGGCACTCGTTAAAACAGGCATATTTTGTTGCAATAGGATTATCTCATTAAATTTAATCAGCAACTTTCTCCTCGGAGTGCGCAAAAATATTTTGTTGTCGCCCACCTACATAGTGACGAATGAGCATCATAATAAAATAAATTGGGGCTAGCATGGAAAGATTTATATGTTCATTTTTCCCACATGATATCCAGGAGTGGAGTGATAGAGAAAATCCTGAATGTCGTTGGATGAATCCTGTAACAGGCACGTAATTGTGATTTGCAGAGTAATATTGTAGATGCAGTGTGTCCAGAGTTAGCAAGGGATGGTCAAGAAAATTACACCGTGTGCTCAGTGAAGGTTCTCTAGAGATTTTGCTGTGTTTCACAGTCTCAAGTTCCATGCACATACGTTTTATTCTGTACATTTTCTGTTATTCAGTTATCTTTCATCATGGCATTTCCTCAGTCTTTTCCTATCTGTTGTAATCCAGTAAACAGATTTCTTTGTCCATTTTCCATTCTTCCCAGGTGCTTGCCACTTCTCACACTATGCTGTTTTGGCCTCCACCCTTTATCATGTGTTTTGCTGGATTTACTCTTTTTCCACTGTTGCTGAGTGCCAATCCTCACTCCACCAATCATCCACCCACAACCACTTACATTTGAGTCTAACTTGTGAAATACATCATTGAGACATGACTAATCTGCTTCAGTAAACAAAGGAACAAAGATGTTCACACCTCATGAGAAGTATGTATGTGTAAGTTTTTTTGCTACATTTATATTGTTTTTCAGCTTGCAGTTTGGAGCAGAGTGAAGTAAAAGTTACCTTGAAAATTTCTGATATAGCTGTATATACTGAAATTTATTTTTAATTTTTATATTATATTATTTTATTTTATTAATTTTGCATTACTTCAGTTAACAGCAGTTTCATTTTTGCTTTACAGGCATATGCAGAGAAATACTCTGATATTTGTGGATGGGAATTTTACCTGTATTATACATCTGTTCAAGAAAAAAAGGCATATTTAAGCTTAGGTGAAAACCATGCTATGTTTCACAAAACTGTTGCAGATTGTGTGCAAGTTCTCTTCAGGTAATTAAATTTCTTAATATTAGGCTGCAGTTAGGAGTGTGCTGTACCTATGAGAATACAATCTTGTTTATGGTGTATGTTAACAGACCATACAATAGCAAAAGTTCTGAAATACTGAATCTTGCTTACTTCCTGATGTTTGTACTTTGTTTCTTATAGAGCTTGGTGTTGGGATTCAGGTCACTAACACCCTAAATTTGGTAAAAGTTCAATTTAAAGAAGCTATATCCTGAGTTAATTGATTTATAACAATAATGCAAATTCCGTAATGGAGAATTGTGTAAAATACAGAAAAGGCAACCAATCACCTACAGTGGATTGATGTGTGGAGCATAGTAACTAATAACTAACACCACCATTCACACTAGCTTACAACCACTAGCATTTTTTCCAGCAATAGTTCACACATTCACACACTCAACTCCATACGTACACTTCTGTGGCCACGACATGTTTGTGTGAGTGATTGTGTTTGTGAATGTGTGTACTATAGCTGGAAAAGAGCTAGCACTCAAGATAATGTGTCTGCTATTTTCTCCACAATCTGCTTTAGGTGAGCAGCTGCCTTTCCCTTATTTTAAGTTAACTATTATGTTTATGAAAAGTTGTTTCAAAGAAACTTCCAAAGATTAATCTGATGTTTACTTACATCTATTGTGTTAGTGTTAAAAGCACATGTTTTACCAGCAGTTGAAATAGACTCTGAGAAGAATTGAAAGAAAAAAAAATTATTACGTATTTTAATTGAAATCAAAATAAAACAAAATGCTAATAATGTTCAATCAATGGAAAATTTTATTTTTAAAATGTTAAATGTGCCAGAATACTACATATGATGTATACTGAATACTCAGAGCAGTTGCCTGGGTGGATGAGGTGGGATGGGGTTAGGGAAGGCTGCACAAGGTGAGGAGTAGTAGTGGGATAGTGTGAGGTAGGTCTTTCAACAGATCACTCAGTGACTGTACAAGAAGACAAAAGGAGTTCAGAAGATAGAGCATAATCATTTTTGTAATCGCATAAATATCCACTGCCAAACTGTGACAAACAGAAAACTTGACCATCCAGTTGCAGAAAGTGCTGCGCACGACAACACAAATGACAACAGCTGCTTCACTACTCGAGCGTGCGCGCGCACATTCTCTTTTACCTCCCTGTCTTTCCCTTTCACTTACACCTTTTCCTCCCTCCTTCCCTGCAACCCCCCCCCCTGCGCCCCCCTCCTGTCGTTTTTAACCTGCGAACTTCTTTAATCATATGCAGCTGAGTCATCTGTCAAAAGATACGTCTCACATGATCCCATTACCCTCTCCTTACCTCATGCGTCTGTCTCTGTTCACTCCATCTCCATCTATACCGGCAACTGCTCTCAGTAATTGATAATAAAGCCAGTCTCGCCATGGGCATAGTGTGTGTATGAGTGTGTGTATTATTCTGTCCAGGAGTTTCCTATGTTGTTATAACAACATAGAACTGTGAACAGTGATATTCCATTGTTTGAATTGTTTGTTTTCAGTTTTGACCAGTTACTAACAAAGGCATCACAGCAGTCCCCTCCACCCAGTGAACGGGACTACTATAATGAATTCTTAAGGCACATGCGTGGTCAACTCTGCCTCCATCTTGCCACTCTGCTTCTGAAAAGAGCAAAGAAGGTATACTTTTTAATATAAAAACAAAAAAAAATATTTTTGTGAGAATTTTAAAATTACTCAAATCTGTTGTCTGTGAATGGCAGGGGTAAATGGAAGGTGTCAGCTGAATAGCAGTGGAGGACCATTTCACGAAGTGCTTTCAAACTCAGTAAAGATTATCATATTCTAAACAGTTTTGACAAATAATATTAAATTTCTTGTGTTTTTATCTATAAAAGAACCTACATAGTAACTAATTCACATGGTTGGATCTTAAGATGGAATTATCGAAATGGATAAAGCAGCTTCCAAATGTCAGGGATGACAGAAGTGCTTATTCTCTCTCTCTCTCTCTCTCTCTCTCTCTCTCACTCACTCACTCACTCACACACACACACACACACACACACACATACACACACACACACACACACACACACACACACACACACACACAGAGAGAGAGAGAGAGAGAGAGAGAGAGAGAGAGAGAGAGAGAGAGAGAGAGAGACAGCAAGCTTGTACTGAAACTTAACCAAGTTCTTTCTTTCTACACCTCAATGATCCAAGAAATATGAAAAAAATTCACACCAAGTAGCATACAATCTCTTCAGTCCTGTGAGTGATTCACCAACAAAAATTTCTTAGTAATCTGTTGCCCCCTTGACAAGTAGTTGATTGGACTCTACTAAAGTGCGCTGAGTTTAGGTTCGTTCTGCGCATCTTGACGTCACAAAACACAGTCAGCCAATGAACAGAGAACGACGTTGCCAGATCTCGACTGCAGTGCAGAGCATGGACGAGTGTCTTCAGTTTTAGAAACGTTCAGTCATAAATAAAGTAATAGAACAAAAGCAATGTCTTGATAGCAGACTTTCTTTTATAGAAAGTTTGGAAAAAGCATTCTTTATACCAATTGCTTCATATTCTATTAATTAATTAATCCAAACAAGCAATAAGCCTCCTAATTCAGGTGATAGCAAGGAAATGTGTTTGTATCAATCTCACGAACCGCTTTTTCGCAATAAAGAACAGCGGTAATTGTTTATTTCCTATTGTACTTCGACGAAGTGTGAGTAATTCATAGTCATACCAACAGTGTTTGTCAGTATTTTGCGTGACGTGTTAGCGTCATTAAGACAGACTGTAGTCAGACGAGCTACGTTAGCGTAGTGGTTAAGGTGTTGGGCTTCTATGCGAAAGGTTACGAGTTCAAACCTTGTACGATGCTTAATATTTTCATTATTTAAAAACATATCGAAGTGCCTTACTTCGTGAATTATATTCGTTTGAATCTAATTTTTTGAAATTTCTAGTGCTTTGTCTCTTCATTAACCCTTTCGCTGCTGCAGACACGTGCTCCCCGCATTCCGCGCTGTGCGCGATTTTGTCATCACGGCACTGCTCGCCTGTGCAGACACATGGTGTTCCCACTGGTTTGACAAACTTATCATTCGATTTCATAAAAACTATTTGGCCCAAAAATTTGATTTTTACATGTCTTCTTGACTGATACCTTCCCCCCATAAATGACTTAATTTTGTTTTGATGTTCAACGCAGTTATTATGCAGCATTAAATGTAGTAAACCATTGCACGAAATTTTGAAGAGCTTGCAGAGGTAGAAGTCCATAGCGTATACTTTCCGTATGGTCGATTTTAGTTGCCACAATGTTGAGAATGAAATGTGGACAAGATACCTAAATTTCATATAAAATTTACTGTATAACAATATCTCATTTAATTTAAGTACCACATATACGTCGTATGTAATATTGAGAAGTATTCCATCTTTCGCGACTGTAATAAAAGTTTTATTTGCACTGGACGTGTTTGGCTTTATTTTAAAGCACTTCAATCAATGAAAGTTATGGCACATACACAATGGTACTCATGTTCTCTTTCTTGTTTTTGTTCCACAGTCGCAGTTTTACCAATGGTACTGAAATATATTCCTCTTCTGCAACTGAAATAAGCGACTTATTTAGACCAGACGCGTTTCTCTCTTTTGAAGCATCTTCAGTGGACAGTATTTTGTCTCCTCCATTGCCAAGTCACCTTTCGTAGTTTTGTGCTGCGGTAACACAATATTCAACATTTGTGTTGGCAGATCAGTGTTTTAGCAGATAAATGATGTTTGTGTGTACCATACACAAAAATTATATTTGACATAGATAAGAGCACTTCACTGATAGACACTATATTCAAGTCCTAATGTTCTTGTAAGTCCACAGTTTTGTTTAATGTATTTTGTCTACTTCCTTTTGATTGACTGAAGTGCTTTAAAATAAAGCCAAACGTGCTCAGTGTAAATAAAACTTTTGTTACAGTCGCAAAAGACGGAATATTTCTCAATATTACATACGACACCTATGTGGTACTTAAATGAGATATTGTTATACAGTAAATTTTATATGAAATTTAGGTATCTTGTCCACATTTCAATCTCAACATTGTGGCAACTAAAATCGACCATACGGAAAGTATACTCTATGGACTTTTACCTCTGCAAACTCTTCAAAATTTAGTGCAATGGTTTACTATATTTAATGCTGCATAATAACTGCGTTGAAGATCAAAACAAAATTAAGTCATTTATGGGGGGAAGGTATCAGTCAAGAAGATGTGTAAAAATCTAATTTTTGGGCCAAATAGTTTTTGTGGAATCGAATGATAAGAGTGTCAAAGCAGTCGGAACACGATGTGTCTGCACAGACGAGCAGTGCAGTGACAAAATCGCACACAGCGTGGAATGCAGGGAGCACATTTTTGTAGCAGCGAAAGGGTTCATGCGGCCGTGGTGGCCTTACTTCATGAACTGCGCCCTCCCCCCTGAACGTAAGCTTGCGAACTATGCTATACTATGGCGCTGCTTCTATTGGCGCGTGCATCGTGTGCAACTGGCAACGCAGCAATCTCCCGCATCTGGGCGGGCATGCGCGAGCCGCCAAGATAAAAGAATCGAACTATAGGTGTCGGTGATCACAGCTTTAGAGCCATGAAGTATATTGTCTCAACAAGTAGATACTGGAGCCTAAAAGGAGAACAGTTCTATTCGCTAAAACACAGCTAATTCCTTTCATGAACCATTTGCAACTACTCCAGAAAATTGTATCTTTAACATACCGAAAGATATTTAAGATGAGAGTTCAGGAATTCACTTTGAATGGGGATGGGAACAAAAAGATGTTTTACTTTTCATTGTGAACTATTTTCATGTTGCTGTGTGTTCTGCTTATAGTAGCACTGCTGCATCTTGACTACCAGGCTGCCTCATGTTCTCTGTGCACACCTGCACACACTTAAAAGTGCTCTGGACAATGTGGCAAGTCAGCACAGTGATTACCAGCTTTCTTTCTGTTTACATGCTAAGAGGGGTGGTTTCTTTTTCAGAACTGTTGTGTGGAAAATTGTAATTATGCAATAGATGCTTTACTTGGGAGTATCACTTCAAGTGACTGCCTGCTGTTCATGTCAAAGTTTTCTTTGTACACAAATCTTGGCCAATAAAAGCCATCTGCCTTGGTATACTGTTAGAATAGAACTTTCTTTGAAGTGAGAATAGCCTTCTGGGCAAGTTGTTAACATCCTGCTGAAATTATCATGACTTGTACAGCATTGTTTGAGTTATGCATATTACCATGTATTTATTAGTAAAGGGTCACATAAATATAATAGCTTGGAAGAATCCATTTTACAGGTACATATTTTGCGCATTGTTAATCTCCGGGTAAGATTTATGCATGATCTTAATTTCTTTTTCTTTCTGATCCATAATTGTTGTTACAAAGCAGCTGCAATAAGGAACTATCTTAATACCTAACATATACAGAACGATTGTGTGATTCTGTAGTTCCCATTATGATGAGTTAAGATAAAAGAAAATAAAAAGGGATGAAAGTTTGTGATCCTGGCGTCTGCAGTATAGTGAGAGTCAGCGAGTGACGTGAGTGTCCAGACTCGCTGCTGTATGGCATTAATTAATGTTATTTCTTTCACTTTCACCACAGATCTGTCCCCCAGGGGGGCTCACCACTTGTCGGTACATTTGTGCTTGGTTCATGCTGCTTGTCTCTCTTTCTGTTATTCATTTTCTCCTTCCTTGGGAACATGTCATGGTTACTTTGGTAATGTATTCTGTATTTTCAATAGCCTGACAACATTCTCCATCTCCAGTCCTTCCTCCACTTCAGTGTTTTGAGGTTCCTTTTTGTTTTTTCTTCACCCCTATGCACTCCAGAAGGCTGTCCCACATGTCTGCTGCCATAACAGGTGACTGGGGAATGCGTAATTCACAGCCACGGGTCAACGGACAGGATTCGAATGTACCCCATGATAAAGGCACAGGCCAGGCCCAGAGAGGGTGACTGCTTGAGCTGTTAAGTTCCCAAATTGCCAATTGACTCCTCCGTCAGGAGTGTGAGAGGTGTGACCTGAGGTTTGAACAATCACTTAAGGTGGGAAAGCCTCCATCTTAGGGCTAGGAGAGTCAGGGGCAGTTGGAAGGAGCACACTATCGGAGATGCAGGCAGTCACGGGGGATTTCCTCACAATGAGCCAATCACCATCTCAGTCTTGTCTGCTAAATGTAAACGGAATGAGGCTAAATATTCTAAGACTCTCCCAGCTGCACCTTGGTTTCTGAAGGTCAATCCTTTGCTACTGATAATCCGTTTATTATTCAGAAAGGTGTTGATGCAACTGCTAGCCTTTGATATCCTGCTCTCATTTATGTACTGGAACTTTGCTTTTGAAGAATAATTGTGATTCTCAACCACAACTGCTCGCAACTTTGCTCCTCCACGGCTATCCTGTTCCTGTCAGGGCCCGTCAAATGCTGAATTCTTTGCATGGTGTTATTTACAATATGCTGCTAGATGGTGTGACTGATGGGGAAATCCAAACTTACCGAAATCCAAACTTACCTCTCTGATCAGGGCGTCCTTAGTGCCTACACAAACACTCTTTATCATATTTGATATAGTAATACATCCATCAAAGATCAAAGCAGGCTATGAAGTCATGACAGTCCTACCATACATTCCAGCCTGATGCACTGCCACCATTGTCAACATTACAACCACACTCGAATGTCCTGTCAAAACATGTCCTGATGTGTTACTTGTGGTAGGGATGTTTATTTGGGTGACTGCCCACCTCCTCCTCCCTGCTGTGTCAATTGCAATGACAACCATGCAGCCTCATCCTGAGAATCTCGATGAGCGGGCCGTCCAGGAGATCTGTGTGAAGTCGCTCACAAGTTGTTGGCTGGTCGAAAGCCATATGGTTTACCATCTGGTACTTTTAGTACCGTTCTTGCGTTACCTCGCTCCACAAAGGACACAGTCACACAGACTTGTGACCTCAAATTCAGCACTGCAGTTGTAAAATCACCCTGTGTCGAGACAGCATCCCCCTCTCCTCCAGCTGTGCAAAGCCCCACCATTTTTGCCTCTGGCAGCAAATTGACCTGCTACACAACCAGCAGGCCAGAAAGGACAGAAGGAATACTCCCACAAAGACTTCTTACGTCTTCATCTGCCAATTGCAAAGTCTCCAAGAAATCAAAAGAAGGCAAATGGTCTTTTCCTTCCCCAACTTGGAGATCCTCTTCAACAGTGTCACCACATGACACCCTCATCCGGCCGACCTCTGTTTCGCTGGTGCGCACCGCCATCCATTTCTCTGCTCTGGAATCCACACGCCGACGCAGTGAGATTGCCGACACCTCTGTAGATCTCATGGAGCAGAATTCTCCAGCCTCTGTGCCCTGTAACAGTGTGTATTCAAAGGCTGTCACTCGGCAGGTGCTGAGGTGACATCTCTTCATTCTTTCCTTTCCATGTCATGACATTCCCCTAATGGACTCTTTGCAGCATTTGATCCAATAAAGAGGAATTACGGCTGCTGTTGGAATCACAGTGTCTCCTCCAGGAGACAAAATTACGCCCGTGCAACTGCTTTGACCTCTTGTGTTTTTTTCTGACCCACTTGGACCTGCTTCCTTGAGGACAGCATTCCATCTCATGGTGGAGTTGTGCTGCTCATTTGGGATGATGTTCACAGTTAGGCAATCTCACTCAACACCTGGCCGCAAGCTGTTGGAGTGCTCATTTTCCTTCCACCCCCCCCCCCCCCCCCCCCATCCCCGCTCCCTATTCCTATACGCAGTTTTGTAAGGCCAACTGGAGGCTTTACTCCTCCCTTACAACCTTCGACGAACACCATTTCCCCAGTTATGTTGACCAGGTAGAATACCTTACAGACGTATCCTCACCGCTGCAGAATGTTCCATTCTTCACATTTCCTCTTCACCGTGCTGTTTCCTTGTCGCTTGGAGGACTGAGGTATGCTGCAGCACAATTTGCATGCGGAGACATGCTCTCCGATTTTTAACCATCATCCTACGATGGTGAACTGTATTCGTTGTGAACAGTTTCGTGTGAAGTGTTGTTGCATTTTTTGGGATAGCAAAAAAAAGCCAGCTGGATTTCATTTACTTTTTAACAGTTCCACTCCATCTTCTGTCATGTGGGCCAACCTCTAACCTCTCTCTGGAACCGAGGTCCACCTCCCAATTTCTGGCCTGACTGTAGCAAATGATGTCATTGTAGACCCCATTGCTATCTCAAAACACCTTGGGCCTCTATTTTGTGGAGATTTTGAGCTCTGCTCACTATCACCCTGCTTTCCACCATTAGAAACGAGTAGAGTATACTCGGGTCCTTCTCCTGTCAGAATCGTGAATGCTACGCCACTGACTTTATTGTGTGGGTGCTAGACTTTGCTCTCATTTCATTCCAGTCTTCTGCTCCAGGGCCAGACAATGTTAACATTCAGATGTTGAAGCAGCTTCCTCTCGTGGGCAAACACATTGTCAGTCATACATACAATGACATCTGGGTGGATGGCATGTTTCCCAGACATTAACATGAAGCCATCATCATTTACCTAAGTATGATAAGGACAAACACCTTCCTTCTAGCTGCTGCCCCATTTCTCTCACCAGCTGTGTTTGCAAGGTGATGGAACATGATTCGTGCCTAGCTGGTATGGTGGCACAAGTCTTGCAATCTACTATCCACTGCACAATGTGGGTTTTGAGCATGCTGTTCTTCAGTTGACTATCTTGTCAGTTTGTCAACCCATGTAAGGAACAGTTTTCTGCGAAAATACCAGGCAGTTGCCATGTTTTTTGATTTGCAGAATGCCTAAGACTCCTGCTGGAGGACTGGTATTGTCCACACACTCTACACATGATGCTTCAGAGGCTGCCTGTCCAGTTTCCTTCAGGAACTTTTAAAAAGACAAGAGTTTTCAAGGTACATGTGGGTTCTGCCTTGCCGAACACCTTTATCTAGGAAAACGGGGTGCCTCAGGCCACCGTTTTGAGCATTGTTGTCTTTGCTATCCCCATTAACCCTGTTATGGCCTGTCTCCCTCTGGGCACCTTTGGCTCCCATTTCATCGATGATTTTGGTATCTATCGTAGTCCTCCATGGGCTTGTCCCCTTGAGTGGCATTTTCAGTGACGTCTCTTTCATCTTTACTTGTGGTGTATTGACAATGGCTTTTGTTTCTCCACTGAAAAAATTTATACGAGTTTCTGGTGCCGCTGTGGGTTTCTTCCACTGTCTTCACACATTGAGCCTGTTGCGCTCCAGCTCGCTGAAACTGATATTCCTAGGGACCATGTTTGATAGGAAACTTTCATGGTCCTCGCATGTATCTCACCTGGTTCCCAGCTGTACTCGGTCCCTCAATGTCCCGTGTGTCCTCAGTTGTACTTCCTGGGGAGCAGATTGGACCACCATCGTCCATTTGTATTGGCCCCTTGTCCGTTCGAAACTCGTCTATGGAGGTTTTGTTTATGCATCTACACATCCGTCCATTTTAATGCTGTCTACATACAGTCAACCATAGTGGAATCAGTTTGGCCACTGGCGCCTTTTACACTAGCTTGGTTCAGAGTCCCTGTGCAGAAGTCGCCAAACTACAAGCTTCATACCAACATGATGTTCTCCTCAGCGGATACACGTGCCATTTGTCTGCCGTGCCTGGACACTCATCCTAGGCCACGTTCTTTGATGACTCCTTTGACCCCTAGTATAGTGTGTGTCCCTTCTCCTGGAGTTAGCTTTCGGCTATTGCTCTTGCAGATTAACTTCACACTACATTCCACTTCCCTTGTAGGTGTAAGTGCTTCACCACTTCGGCTTCATGCCCATGTTGACCTTGGACTTAATTCCAGATTCGATCTATCGCTGTAAGTTTCTCTATTCGCACGGAACTTAGCTGTAGTATCTTTGTACACTGATGGGCCTTGGTCAGATGTGCCATTGTCATTGGCACAACCATTTTTAGTATCAGCTTCCAGAACATTGCTCAGTATTTACAGCAGAGCTCTTCGCCATGTTTTAGGCCACACAGTACATCCAGCAACACAAGCTTTTCAATTGTCATCTGCTCCAATTCTGTCAGTGCCCTTCAGATCCTCTGTGTGCCGTACAAAGTCCATCCCTTAATGCGACGGGTCCAAGAAAGCTTCCACTTGCTCACTATTCAGGGAGCCAATGTGAATTTTATGTGGGGTCCTTGGTCATGTCAGTCTGACAGGAAATGAGGCTGCTAATGCTGCTATTAAGGTTGCAGTCCTCCTGCCTCTTCCCACTAGTTCTTCTATTCCTTTTTATAATCTCCATGTTGCCGCCTGTCAGCAGTTGGTGTCACTTCGGCATCACCACCAGTCTTCTCTTCATGGGAACAAGCTCCGGAGAATTAAAACTCTCCCAGCTGCTTGGCCGACCCCATCCCGGCCTTCTTGCTGCGAGGAGATCCTTTTAGCTAGGTTGCATATTGGGCACTGTCAGCCATCATTTCTTAGATGATGATCCACCACCACTTTGAGCTCATTGTCATCAACATTTGATAGTTCACAATTCCTGACTGAATACGCTTTTTTAACCACTTACATTGTGATGTATGTTTGCTGTCTGAGATATTGGCCATTTTTGCAAACGATGCACAGGCTGTCTACTGCATTTTACTTTTTATCCGTTGTAGCAATATGGTGAAGAACATTTAATCTTTAGTTCAGGATCGTCCTAAAAAAAGTCTTTGTTCTTAGCTCTCTTTCCTTCCGTTGATTGGGCTTAACACGTAGTAGCTTTTAACTCCTTTTTCGTATTAGTGTTCAATGGTTCTGACATGGGCATGTGTTACTTTAGTTGTTTTTGTGCCCTAAAACAAAACAAAACACAAAATACAGATCTGTTTCAGCTAACATAGCAATTATTGAGTCACATTTATATTGTTTACATTAATTGATGTACATATTATCTTGTTGGCAACAGTATTTTGACTTGTTTTTCTATATTTGTTGAGTTAAGTTCTGTAGTTACTTTGTTATGACAGTAATTTGACAGTTTTGGAGCTACAATGCCATGTAAACATCTGATGTCATTGCTGAAACGGATCTGTACTGAAAGTGAAAGAAATGAAAATTGATATTGCACAGCAGCAAGTCTTGACACTCCTTATAAAAATGGGTGACTTGTGTCCCTAAAAATGTTCTGAAGTTTGTAGGCCTGTGGCTGAGCTGCTGTCAATTTAGAGATGACACTGAAGGATTTAAATTTTGGAAAGCACAGATTCATTGGAAGGAGTTAGTGGAAATTCATTTCTGTATGAGAGCATCTGTACAGGGAGACAACACATACACATTTAATGTTAGTTGGCTTTGTTGTGCATTTATCAACTCTTAGAAATTTTTTTACGCGACGTTTAGTTTGTACTTGTACATAAAACACATTAAAATGTTGTGAGCTTGCCTATTAGAAAGGCAAAAGTGGATAAAGAAAAATGGAGAAACATATTTAAAATTTCCACAGAAAATAGCCTCTTGTCAAGAGTAAAAGGATGTGCAAGGGAAGTTATAGTTGAGAAGGGAGATAGACAATGTTGTTGCCTGTCCACAATGTTGTTCAGTCTGTACCTTGAGCAAAATTTTGAAAAGGATGTTCATGAACAAAATAAAAACTTCAAAGTTTGCTGATGGCATTATAATTGTCGGAAATGCCGAGAGGACTACAAGAACAGTTGAACAGAATGGATAATGTTTTGAAAGATATTATAAGTTAAACACAAAAAGTGAAGCAAGCATTATGAACTGTAATTGAACTGAATTGAATTAGGTGATGCTGAGTGAATTAATTATAAAATGGGAAACTGAAAATAATAGAGTTTTGCTATTGGGGCAGGAAAATAAATGAGGATGGCCGAATTAGAGAGAATATAAAATAAAGACGGACAATAGCAAGAAAACTATTTCTGAGCAAGAATAGTTTGTCAACATGTAATATCTATTTATTTGTTAGGAAGTCTTTTCTGGAGGTATTTGTCTAGAGTGAAATAAGCCAGTAAGAAGAGAATAAATGCTTTTGAAGTATGGTACTACAGAAGAATGCTGAAGTGGTAGGTAGAGCAATAAAAAATGAGAAGGTACTGAATTGAATCGGGGAAAACAGAAATTTATGGAACAACATGACTTAAAGATGGAACCAGTTGATACGATATCCCGAGACATCAAGGATTTCTCCATTTGATATTGGAAATAAGTGTGAGGACTAAAAATTGTAAAAAGTGACAAAGGCTTTAATACAGCAAGCAGCTTCAAATGAACGTAGGTTGCAGTTGTTACTCAGAGGTGAGGAGGTATGCACAGAATAGGCCAGCATAGGAAGCTGAATCAAACCACACATTGGACAGCAGCAGCAGCAGCAGCAGCAGATTCGCTTTCTAGTGACCCCAGTATCTTCTGGAATTTCAGCAGTGTAAACAATAAAATGCAAGATTGCTTTTTACATTACAAGCTAAGCGAAGCAGGCACCAAACTGGAATAAAACTTGCAAAGCATATTTTGTGATTTTTGTGCTGTAGTTTGATAACTACAAAAACACATAGTTTATGGTACAGTTTGCCATAATAAAATGTAGGGAAATTTTACAAAGACTTTGAAAAGATTCTTAGTAGGTGGTCGTGGTGGTGGGTGACCCCAAACACATTCAACAAGTAAAGTTTGAAGGCATAATGGATTCTGTATTACAGTCAGTGTAACTGAGCTTTGGAAGACTTTCGATCAAATGAGGCAGAAGGGATGGAAAATATTCCTTCAGAATTTTGAAGAGTTTTACGGAAAATTGTAACCAAATATCTGTTAAAGATGACATGTAAAATCTAAGAGACTAATGTCATTCCATTAGCCTTGTAAAAATATCACTCACACAATGGCTGAGGAAGCAAGGGCAGATATGCGCAAGAACTATCGCACAGCCAGCGTAGAGCTAATGAAATAAAGTTGCCGATGAGAATAATATACAGGGCAAAGGAAAAGAAAATTGATTTGTTGGATGATGATCAGTTTGGCTTTAAGAAGGATAACAAGAGGCAGTTCTGACATTTTGAGAATGGAAGCAAGAAAGGTTCATAATATTTGTCAACCAATGAAAAGAATTTGACAATACGAAATAATGAAAGATGCTCAGAATCCTAAGGAAAAATGTGTGAGCTATGGGGGAAGGCAGGCAATATACAATACGTACAAGAATAAAGAGGGGACTATGAGAATGGAAGATCAAGAAAGAATTAATTGTATTACAAAGGGCTAAGACAGGGATGCAGTCATTCTTGCGGCTGTTCAATCTGTCCATCAAAGAAGCAATGATGGAAGAAAGGAATTCATCAAAGAAGCAATGATGGAAGAAAGGAATTAAAATTCCGGTTGAAAGTGTCAGTGATAAGATTACCTGATAATATGCTATCATCAGTTAATGATGAATTCAAGTATCTGTTGAATGGAATGAGCAATCTAGAATATGGATTGAGAGTAAATGAGAGAAATGAGAAGTCGCAGAAGTGAGATTAGTGATAAAATCATCATCAGAATTTGGTACCATGAAGCAGACAAAATAGAATAATTGTTACCTTGGAAGCAAAATAACAAATGATGTAAAAAAGAACATAAAAGGCAGGATAACACAAGCAAACAGTGTATTCCTGGCCAAAAGATCTTCTAATAACAAATATATGCACCTATGTCGATACTAGGCAAACACACCTTGTGGTGTGTGACAGAGGATACTTTGTGGGAAGAACAATTGCTGGTAAGCCTTCGTGTGGGTCTGAATCAGTCTAATTTCATTGTCAATATTTTTCACAAGATACGCATAGGAGGAAGCAATATATTTTTATTAACTCTTGTAAAATTGTACGCATCATGGTGTACCACACCATGATGCAGAATGCCTCTTGTGGCAGCTGCCACTGAAGTTTATTGATAATATCCTTGTTGCTTTTATGCTTCCTAAATGAGCCAGTAACAAAACTTGCTGATCTCTATGTTCTCTATCGATTGTATCTGGTATGGGTCCCATACTGATGAACAGCATTTAAGTATTGCTTGAATGTGGGTTTTGTAAGCTACTTCCTTTGTTGATGGACTAAATTCCTTAGGAGTCGTCCAATGAATCTGTCTGGCATCTGCCTTTCCTGCAATAGTTTTAAGTGGTTGTTCCACTTTAGATCACTCCATACGCATACTCTTAGATATTCTATGGCAGTAACTGCTTTCAGTTCAGCTTTAATTTGAAGAGGAAGTTAATGTGGATGTGAAGCACAGGAATGTAATAACATGAATTCTGACATGTTGGGAAAATGAAGAGAATAGAGGTATTTGTGATGTCTTGTGATAGGACTTTGGAAACTGGGTGGACTGAAAAGAAATGAAGTGGTACTGTGCAGAATTGATAAGGAAAGGAATAAGTGGAAAACAATGACAAAAAGAAGAAAGAGGATGACAGGACATGTAAAGGCATTAAGAAATAACTTCTATATACTAGATGGTAAAAAACTGTAGGTGAAGACAGAGATTGGATTATATTCAACCAATAATTGAGTATTGTGGGTGTATTTGCTACTCAGAGATGAAGAAATTGGCACAGGAGAGGAAATTGTGGTGATGTACATCAAACCTGTCTGAAGACTGCTGATGGAAAAGTGGAGGAGACACATGGTGTACCATGTTGAGGGCCCAGTCTTATAAGAATTCTGTGTTACTCGTGGATGAAATAAATTGCTATGACTTAGCATGTCTCAGTATGTTGACAAGCACCGTTGAAATCCATAGAAATTGTGATGACTGCTACAGTCGTTGTTACTTCCCATTGTTCTGCCTTTTCATTGTACTTCACCACATAATGCTATTTGTCCCACACTGATAATATTAGGAAGAAACAGTGCAGATATTGTGCCTCTTTTATGGTTTGTGTGAATAATGTGTGACAACTTCAAATTTAATATAATTATTTTTTAGAGTAGTGCTGTGCACAGTCCAATATGATTGCATTCTGAGGAGCTTGCTCATTATGTAATATATGTGTTTATGTTGTCAATTTCACCCACATTTAAACATAGATGAATTGTTGAGTATGTTAACTTGCTCTCTAAAGGTTGCACTTTTAAATTTATGATGTATTCGCTGGTAAACATTGTTTGATAATTAGTTCAAGGAAGAGCAGCAATGTAACTTGATTGTCTCATATCTAGCAGGATCAAACTAATTGGCGTGAAATGTGCCGCATGGCAATTCCTCTTCTGCTGCACGCTTTGGGCCCACCTCCTGATGTTTCTAATATTGGCACAGTTAAGGCATCCGAATCTCGTCGAAAGATCGTTCATCAGTGGAGCAAGGAAGCTGCATTCCGCATCAGTCAGGCAGGTGAGCATTATCCATTTAAAATGTTATTAAGATCCACATAGTAGTGAATTAAATAAATGATATACCTAAGTTGCAAGTATTGATGCTTATTATTTCAATGTTAAGTTTTTCCTGACATAATGATTTTGTTGTTAAAGGTGTTTGTAATGTTGTATCTTCAAAAATTTAGCAGGAATCATAGTTCATACTGACACATAGCTGAACAGAGCTTTATTCTTGGTTGTATTCAGATTTGGCAACCTGGGAGTTTTCTGTAACCATTGTTAACTGTAGCAATTTAATTTGTGTGTGAGAATTGCTAAATTAGGTTAACTGAGTGTGTCATGTTGATGCTAAGAAAATAATCAGTGTGAAGATCAGCAACACACTGAGGAAAAGGTGTTCAAGCAAAACAATAGGGAAACTGTGGTGCCTTGTATACTCATTCTTTAATATTGCTAAGGCATGAACGCAGTTCTTGGGCTAACTGTCTTTTTCTTGGCTCTTTTTGGGCCCAAAGTGGCATTATTCAAAACCTGCCAGTAACACAGGTGCTCCACTGATCAGCAGTAACAACCAACCAATAGAACTTGGGTAGTGATGGTATTAACTTGAGATTCCCTGTTGATAGCACACATTACTTAATGTGAATAAAGAACCAGTTGCATTTCACAAGAAGGATATTGTCTTGACTCATTGCTGGCTATGTATCACCAGATTGTATTGTTAGAGGTATTTCATAATGTTTGAACACAGTAAATGTTCCAAAATCCTGCTGAAAATCGGTGTCAGTGATATGGTTCTGTAAGTCAGCAGATTGTTTCTATTTCCTTTCTTTTGTAGTGATGGAACATTTGCACTTTCCAATATTTAAGTAAGGGTTTTTTGTCGAGCGAGTAGTTGTAAAGGATTGCCAAAAATTGAGCTATTTCATTAATATGTTCTGAAAGGAACATACTTGATATACAATCTGGATTACAAGAATTCCCTTTGGGTGACTTAATTTGCTACGCTATGCAGAGGGTATCTATTTCTTAAGTTAAACATGTTGGCAGCTGTAATCAGTTTGAAATCTATAATATTTATTGCATCTTCAGCAAAAGAATTTCGGAAATTAGTGTTTTGTAACTCTGATTCAGTGTTGCTGTCATCACTAACATTACCAATGCAGTCACATCATTGAATATGTTGATAAGCTTAAATAAGGCAGAACACCAATTAAAAAAAGTTATTCAAAAACAAACTAAAAAAGATAATTGTTGATCACAGTTCATATAAAATAGTTCAGTTTGTAGACTTATTAAAAATTACGTATCACATGTCCTCCTAACAACTGGATCAATGTCAACCAAACTTGCATCACTTATTGTCTGAAACGAACACTGTGGAGGTAAGAACCACCTACACCACATTGGAGTGGTAGGTTTGGCATTGAAATTGGGAATGTCGGGGTTGGACTGAGACAGGGGAGAGGGAGATGTATAGAGAAAAGTCCGCAGACTGATCTCCCATGTCATTTCTCCTCACACCCTGAATCCTCCCATCAACTCAAAGAACTGGCCACAAAAGGGTGCCCCCTCATCAGCCAATACCGCCCCAAACTGAAACAACTAAACTACATTCTTTGGCAGGGCTTCAATTACCTATATCATCATGCTCTGAAATAAGGGACATACTATCAGAGATCCTTCAGACCCCTCTTAAAGTGGTGTTCCGTTGCCTGCCCGACATCCACAACATCCTAGTCCAGGCCTGTGCCACTCCCAATACCAACCCCTTGCCACAAGGATCATATCCCTGTGTACGACTGATGTGCTCGATCCACCCAGCTAGCACTTCCTATTCCATCGGTTTATCAGGGTCTGGGCCACCTGTGAAAGCAGCCATATCACTTACCAGCTCCGCTGCAACCATTGCACAGCTTTTTATATTGTTATGACTACCAAACAGCTGTCCACCAGGAGGAATGGCCACTGCTGAACTGTGGCCAAGGGCAAACTTGACCACCAGATGGCACAATATGCAGCTGAGTCTAAAATGCTTGATTTCGGTGGCTACTTCACTGCCAGAGCCATCTGGATGCTCCCTTCCACCACCAGCATTTCTGAATTGCACAGATGTGAGTTATCCTTAAAATGCGTTCTCTGTTTCTGTTAATTATCCTGGCCTGAGCCTACAGTAACATATTGTCCCCACACCTCCACCCAACAGTTTCCACCCCCTCTTTCTTGTCATCTAGTCCATAATATTGTCTCCCAGCCACTTTGTTTGCTGCCCTTGGCCAACATACCCGCCAATTTTTCCCCACTCCTCTCCTTTTCGATCCTTTTCCCCCACCTCCCTGCCCTCCCAACCTCCTGACGCTTCACCTGTTGGCATTCTAGTCACTACACAATCCGCCAGGCGGTGTTCCTCCAATCCCCCCACCGTACACTAATTTCCCTGCCCCTTCCCCTTCCCCTTCACCGAGCAAGGTGTGGTTAACACACTGGACTCGTATTCAGGAGGATGACTGTTCAAACCCGCATCCGGCCATCATGATTTAGGCTTTTCATGATTTCCCTAAATGGCTTCAGGCAAATGCTGGGGGTTTCCTTTGAAAAAGCATGGCCAACTTCCTTCCCTAATCCAATGGGACTGCTGAACCCCACTGTTGGGTCCCCTCTCCAAAAATCCAGCAACCTTCCCCTTCCCCACACTCTCCAGATTACTGCTCCCATCCCATATGGTCAATTAACATGTGAAGATTTTCCTCCTTTACACAGACAAGTTGAATAAATACAGATAACTACAAACAGAAAGGTGAAAAAAAAATAAAAAAAAATAAAAACCACTCCATAAGTGAAACCTCATAGCTACATTTTTTGTTGTTACTCATAATTATTTGAAGTTATTTTTTCAAAATGAATGAACTGATCTTATTGTTAAGTTACATTGTAAAGTGATGTTCAACAATTGTACAACCTTTTTGACACAAAGATGTGTGTGTTTAGAAAGCAAAAAGTATAAATTCATTACGTACATGGATATACTGTGTGAAAAGTAAGGTTGCTGCTAAATTTTTGCTCTAATTATGTTTATAAACAACATATTCTTTTTGTAGCAACAAGATAGAAAAGTAAGAGACTTTCAGTTACAGCTTGCACAGGATACAATGCCAGATGGGCAGTGACCAGTTTTCGTCTAAAGCACTGGATTAGTTCGTTTGTTTGGAAGGAGAGGCTGATAAGTGTTTCTCACCTTTGGGCTGGTCAGTGATTACAGAGTTTGAGGCACGCACCCTGCAATCTTTCTCAAATGACTCTAAAGAAATTCTTCAATAAAAAAGTTTAATTTTTGCTGCACTTATAGCTCTCTATGTCAACTTCATGATGTGCCCATCATCTCGTTAAGCGTCATAGTTATTGTGATATTTACGTGAAAGTATGATATTGTATGAGATTCGGAAAAGTGTGCAATGAAAACTAGAGGTCGCTGTGATTTTGCATTTGGTGCATATTACATAATATATTGTTGCATATGAAATTTAGCCAACATAGTGAATTTTTCTTTAGGCTTGGGTGGAGGCCTCTATTTGCCACCAATCTTGAGAAAATTGATCTTGTGTAGCGCACTCATTTGTGATCATGCCGCACCAGCAATAAAACCAGAGTAAAATATCCACAACATTCCTCATTTCATAAACAGTTTCAGATATTGAAATGAGATTTTGGAAAATGATAGCACACAGAAATGAGAGTATTTTACCATATCATTATTATGTAAAACTTCATTGTCTACTGTGTTATTCCAATAACTACAGACCTTTTCGCTGAAAGAATGTAATTTTGAAGGGCCACGGATAGCTGGTGAAATGAGAAATTCTATGGATTTTAGAGCAAAATATGTGAAGACATTAAACTTTCTTGGAAACTGAGAATGTGCGTTTTCATAAGCTACTGACTTTACTTTTCCTCAGTTCCTCGCTTAGTAAACTGAACAAAACACTGTTTCAGCAATCTGTAGAAATTTTGTCTGCACAACATGTTAGTGAGGTGAGACAGTGTAAACTCACTGTGTTTTGGCAAAGAAGCAAATTTTGACATGACAACCAGAGAAATGTGTAGGTTTTACTCACAATTCGACATTCATGATGCTTCTGAGAAAGTTGCAAATGGTTAACAAGCCAGGCAAAAATAAATCACTGCATTTTCAACAGAATACTTTTTAAATGCTAGTGAAAGAAGAGGTGACAGTAAATTATTTTGAATGGTCACCATGCATGTGGGCATGAAGGAATCCTGCTTTACATTAAAAAAAAAAAGTGAACATAGACTTCCCCTCCAGCACACTGCATTTCCCTTGTAGCGCTTTGAGCGGTCCCCCCAAGACTGTTGGTCTCCCCATGCTTCCCCAGCCAACTGCGCCTCTAGCGGCCATGACATTTTGTGTGTGTTGTAAACTACTGTGAAGTGAAAACATGACGACAGTCAGTGTGTACCTTCCAAGAAAAGTTTGGACATACTGGGGTTTGACCACTTAACAAAAAGTCCAGAGTTCATTCTCTCTCTCTTTTTTTCTTTTTCAGAAACTAAAATCCCGCCTTTACCTGAACAACATGACAACAAACCTTTGAAAAAATAAAACCTCATTTATATCAGTTTCAGTACTGGCAGTTAATGGTTCGGCCACTAGAGAGCATCCAGTCTTAAATTTGTAGTCTGGCTGTTGTATTTTGCTTGAGATGGTTGCCACTAGATACTGTTTTCACTGTCTGCAGCTCTGCAGCTTTAGATACTCCAGAACAAAATGCTTGTTTTCAGCCTCTTGTCCTTTATTGTATAGGTAGTGCGTCTGAAAAGGGATGACTGTAATGATACTGAATTTGTCATTTAATTTAGTGAGTCAGGAGGTGAAGAAGAGTGTGATATTACTTCATAGGAGAAAGTTCATCAGGTGGCCGTTTGACATGTGCTCGCCAGTTGTATAAGACAAATCTGTCTATTGTGCTCCAGCAAGTGCCACCACTATTTCCATTCACAGAAAGAGTGTAATTCATCTAGTGAACAACTGTGCTGATAATGTTGTTACGTGGATCAGGTCACTGATGATGACCCAGTAAACATCGTTGTCACAGAGGCAAACAAGTATATTAAAGTCAACATTTTTCCCATTGGAAAGAGACTACCAGTGACGAAATGTGTTTCACTGTTATCTGCTACTTGTGATGAAACCAAACTATTAAATGTAATGGACAAAACATCAATGCTCATTACACTGATATTTCAACAGGTGTTGGGTTTCTTGATTTATGATTGTGAAAAAGGGCCTCCATTTTTTGGACAATTCGGCGTACAATCCTGTGAAACACCCACCTTCAAAGCCAAATAAAATTTCATTTGTACATCAACATCTCAACAACATATTCAAAAGTTTGTGCACACCAGGTAGAGATGTAATAATCAATGAGAGTTCAGTATTATATGCAGGGAGACTTGGGTGGTTAGTATATCTACCAATGAAAAGGGCAAGGTTTGGCATCAAGACATTCATGTTATGGAAGTCCCAAACTGGGTGTGCGGGGTCTCTCATTATCTATACAGAAAAAAGAACGAAATTCGACGAACTATGTTATGATATGCCACAGTCACCTTAAATTGTAAGGATGCTGATAGAACCACTTCTGAATAGAGGCTGTTGCCTTACCATTGATAATCCTTGCATATCTCCTCAACTTGATGATTTACTTGCTGCTCAGAGAACTGATACGTACGGAGCTGTGCAGCCATCAGGAAGAAACATGCCTCCATCATTTCCTCATAAAAACTATAGAAGGGGAAATCATTGCTTTTCAGAGGGGAAGAGTGACAGCATTCACTGGAAGGACAAAAGAGATGTTTCTATTTTGACAACAGTTCACAATGCTGAAATGAAAGCTGTAGAGAAATGATACAAAGAAGTATTGAAACCAGTGGCTGCTGTGGCATACAGTGACACAAAGGGCGTAGTAGACAAGGTAGATCAGCACGTGGCTAACAACCCAGTGACTCGTGAAAGAGGGAGGAGGTTTTTCCATCTCACAGGATTTGCTTTGTGGATTGTATACCCCCTGTTAAAAAAAAGAGGTGGTAAAAACAAATCCTTTAGGGTTCTGTCTTCAAAAGTAGGTCATCCATGTTCAAGCACCAGTTTTAGGCATCTGATTGACCAGTATTTTCCATCAATAATTTCACCCACTGTGAAGAACCAACATCCAATGAGGACGTGTGCAATGTGCAGTCGAGTATGGGATGCAGATGGGAAATAGGTGAGAAGGGAATCGAAGTACTGTTCTGAAGACTGATGCTACCCTGCGCATTGTTCCTTACTTTTGTGGTCACACATAGCTACAGACATTTATAGCCATTGCGAAATTCATATTTCGACGACATATCTACATAGAAAATTAAAAAAAAGTTTCAAGATACTTCAGTCACAGCCCCGTGCACAGGTACACTTTGGATGTTATTTGTCGCTATCTTCAAAAATTTGTAACTCCTTATTTTGAGGTTTAAGAGCTATCTTTGTATGTTCTTTTGTAATGTTAGTCATTAAATGATGATCCTCATTCAGCAAAGATGTTTTTTTGGAACATAGTTCGGTAAAAAATCATTGTTAAGGGGTTAAACGATGAATAATTTTCTGTCTGATCCATCAATATAGTAACTGATTTTACAATTTTGAGTAAAGCATTTATCTGATCCTGTTAATTTTATTTCAGGACATGTTCTCCTGGCTATGCTTCATGAACGTCGTTCTCAGTTCTTGGACAGAATAACTCAGTATTGCTCTGGAAATTGGCGTGAACGGGTTTTTCAGGTCAGTTACTAAAATATTTCTTTTTAGCACTAATGGCTTATTTCAAAATATTCATCCAGTAAACAGAAATCTCAATTTTAATTGTTAGACAAATATTAATCAGATAGGAAAAATGCTTGCAATTTTCATAAAGTTCACACGCCTCAAACTAAAAAATTTGAAGTCTTAGCAGAATAAAAATTATAGGACAATAGGAGTGTTTCTCATCAAGCATTTTGTAATGCAGTTAATTACATTAGTTCACATAGTAACTATCAGGAAATTATCAGTTTTATTTGCCAGTCTTTACTTGGAATCCATGCATTGACTTCCTTAATCAGATGTGTGAAACTTTATGTACATATTAACAACATGTCTGTCTAAAAAGTAGGCTGTAGTCATGTCTTTTGTCACAAGTTTTTATTGTAGAAATATTTACAACTGATAATCAAAATTCAGGCTAATTTGTAATACTAAATCAGTATGTATGTTTCTTCCTGTTGATAATGCATTAGTGTCTGCTGTCTTAGTTTCCTCCAAATAGTGTCCTGAAATATCCCAAAAGACTTAACTCTGGCTCAGATAGATTTTGTGCTTAAACATGTCAGAAAATTTAATTATTAGGAAATTCAATTTATATTTTATCTGTGCCTCACCTTTGTTGTTCCTAATTCCAGTTATATAATCTTTTTGGTTTACTCTTGCTTAATTTTCACTCTCCCTTTTCATTTTTTTACTTGTGAGAACTAAAGAGGCCAGAATAACAAGGACTGACTTACGCCACTGTCAAGAAATCAGTTGCCACCAGAGTGTCTCATATTGAAATCTGAATAAATTGCAAGTCACTCTAGAACTTCATACCTGCTAACTGCCCCACTATTAAAACAAATTGCATCATGCAACACACGTAATATCATAGTTTTGAATCCAATAAGAACTATTTTTGGCAGGGTTCCCCATATCGAATGTTCGAAACATTCACTCTTATTTTAAGTCGTCCCATGTAAGCACCATGATAATAGTTTACTGTTATTTAAGTCCCTGGAGATGGGCTTAATTGCTTCTGAAACTGCAAATCCCAGGGATTGATGATGAACACAAACTGCACCAGTTTCATGTGCTTTCCTGTATCCAGACAGAGTTTACATAACCATCACAAAACCCATGCTGTGGAGTGTCATCTGTAGAAGCTCTACAGAAGAGGGTAGCCCAAACTGTTTCTCATCGCCTTTATATCACCTCGATGCCTTCTTATGGCTAAATCATAATGCTGCAGCAAATAGAAAAGTTTCTAAGCAAATAATAATTGAAAGCCAAAGATATACGAGGGAATACTTATGAGCAATGACAAGCGTATCTTCGAGCAGAGCTGCCAACTCAAAAAACAGTTGTACACCATATCTGTCTCCAATGAGACTCTAAGGAAGACATTGGACGTGTGAAAGTAGCCAAAAAATGGGAGTAGCCACACATTGAGGGATCCTAAAGTAGGTTTCCAAACAACTGCCCAGTGTCCGGTTCTTTTAACTATTAATTTTTTTGGAACACTTCAAGCTTCGATTTAAGAACAAAAACAAAAAAATTGGTTTTTTGAAGTAGACTTAAGGGGAGCCGGAGGTGGTCAAATCCAAAAAATTACTTTTTTTTTGTGCTACCGGAAATTAATTGGAACATTCCTCTTTAATGTAAACTTTGAATTATTGTTCTACTCACCCTAGAAGTGGAGTTATTACCATTTTCCCCCACGCCTGCAGAGGAAATGGGCGGCCGCTGAATGCATCTAACACACTCTCGTGACTTCCTGGCGAACTGCTTGGGATTTTCTCGGCCTGTTACGCATACAGTGCCTTATGTTACACATACAGCGAGTGTGCAAGGTTTGGCTACATTGTTTTCTGTGACAAATGAAGCGCTAAGAGCGCGGAACATCGTCTCTTTGCTGTTTACTGTTTCGAATTAGTTCAGTGTTGCGCTTGTTGTTGGTAGTATTATACTTCTTGTGTAAAACGTTGTTCTGGTTACGATGCCACGTTTTAGTAACTGTGTATATAAGAAGAGGAAGAAAATAGGGAAAAGAAAATTAACACTAATACCAAGTTGCGATGCTACAATTACTGAAACAGTGCGTTTTTCTGCTAAGCAACACATGGCCGGCCATAGCCCTGTGACATCTTCTAGCAAGAAGCTGACTGGTGGAAGTGACAGATTTCGTGAATATGTTAGCGACAGTGATGATATTAACGAAGTACTGAATATTGGATTATTATCTTCTGTGCTGAAAGAAAGTGTTCTGTGCAAAATGTGTTCAAGTGTAGGAGTGGGACTAGAGATAACAAAGCACTTTGGTTTAGCTTTTGAGATGAAGATAATCTGTGCATGTTGCAAGTATCAAGTGACTTTCTACAATTCACATGCCAGTCACTTTGGTGAAAATTGACGATCTAGAGTGTTTGATGTGAATGTTCGACTTGTGTATGGTCTTCGATCCATTGGAAAAGGGTCTGCTGCTGGTAAACTGTTTTGTGGTATTATGAACTTGCCATTGCCTCCAAGCAAATTTGGGTACTACTGTGAACTGATAGGATCCTCTGTTGAAGATGTGGCTTTGAAAAGCATGAAGGAAGCAGTGGAGGAATCTGTAAAAATAAACGGTGGTTCTAGGGATTTGGTAGTGGCATTAGATGGTTCCTGGCAAAAGAGGGGTCATAAATTCCTGAATGGGGTTGTAACTGCTACTTGTGGTGATAGTGCAAAAGTGATAGATGTTGCAATATTGTCAAAACATTGTAGGTGCAAAAATAAAATCAAAGGAGAGCACAGTGGAACCTGCGAGGCAAATTTTAGTGGAGCAATGGAAGTGGGTGGAGTGAAACAAATTTTTGAACGTTCAGTTCCCAGATACAACGTTAGGTACAAATACTACCTTGGGGATGGTGACTCCAAAGCTTTCAAGACTATAGAGGAACTGAAACTATATGGAAATGAATTTGTAGTTGAAAAGTTGGAATGCATTGGGCATGTGCAAAAGCGTATGGGTGCACGGCTTCGAAGGCTCAAACAAACTTTGGGTTCAAGTAAGCTCAGTGATGGAAAGATAATAGGAGGGAGAGGCAGGCTTACTGATGAGGTGATTGAACGTCTACAGAGATACTATGGGTGTGCTATAAGGCAAAATACTAGTAATGTTAGTGGCATGTGAAAAGCAGTGTGGGCATTGTTCCTTCATACTGCCTCTTCCAATGAATACCCTCAACACAACCTGTGCCCAAAAGATTCCTGGTGCAAATATAATGCAAAAAAGGACTATGATCACAAACATGGTTTGCCAGCAGCTGTGATAAATGCAATAAAACCAATTTTTCATGACAGCACAGCCAGAATTGTTACACAAATGTCTACACAGAAAGACGCAGAATCCTAATGAGAGCGTAAACAATTTGATTTGGAAAGTGATTCCTAAAAGGGTGTTTGCG
This sequence comes from Schistocerca cancellata, assembly GCF_023864275.1. NCBI lineage: Eukaryota > Metazoa > Arthropoda > Insecta > Orthoptera > Acrididae > Schistocerca > Schistocerca cancellata. Next base: position 447,025,252 of record NC_064627.1, read on the forward strand.
AGTATAAAAACACTGCACTTCGGCATTTATGATGCAATAGCAACCTACAACCAAGGGAACAGTGTGAAGTGTGAAGTTCTGAAGGCATTAGGATTTACAGCTGGGGTGAACACTGTAAGAGCACTAAGAAATATTGACAGAGAAAGGATAAGAGTAGTAGAAAGAAGAGAAAGGCGTATGAAGTATGATGGAACAACAGGCCAGAAAAGAAGACAGAAGAGGAAGCTTTTGGAGGATGAAGAAGAAGACCCTGATAATCCATCCTATAGTGCAGGAATGTATTGAAAAACTTTGATAGCCATTTCCCGTAAATTAGAATTTTTCGAATGTAAAGAACATTTTCCCAAAATCCACACAAGCTAGAGAGATGAAATTTTTATACAGCACTCCTAGTGGTCAAACTTACATTGTAACACAGCCATTTGGCAATATGTTCAGTAGTTTCATTTCAGTTTAATTATAAAGCAATTATTTGTAAAAAAAATTTGGGTCATTAATAAAAAAAAATAATTGGAAGGAAACTAGAAAAGATACTCCAAAATCCCTCTGTCATAACTGCAATACTAAACCACGCTATATGTAAAAAAAAAAATTCAAATTTTTCTATTTGGTAGTTCATTCATAAATGTTCCTCAAACTTAGTGATTTTAACATGGGCACCATAGGCACCTCCGGCTCCCCTTAAAAGCATGTGAACTCGTGTGTACTGTTACCGACCCGTTTTTTCAGTTTTGTAACTGCTTTCCTTGGCTTCACTTTTCCTGCAATCATTTGGTTTTGTGACAATTTTCTTAAATGATGGACACAACACTGTAATAGTTAACTTGAAATATTGTTATGAATATTGTCACCAGAAACATTACCAAATTTAAACAGATGCAAAATCTCCCAAGATTGGCGATCTTTTACAGAAGTTCGAAATTTAGTGCCAACTTCATGCGAGATGCTTTAATAGTTTCCACAGTGAAACTTTATCTTGAAACCTGGCAGAAAATCCAGAGAGACTCTGGTTGTATGTGAGGTATGCTAGCAGCAAGACACAATCAAAGCCTTCTCTGCGAGATGTCAATTGAGATACTATTGAAGACAGTGTTGCCAAAGCAGAGTTACTTAACACACCCTTCTGAAATGCCTTCAAAGAAGACAAATTAAATATTCCAGAATTTGAATCAAGGACATCTGACAACATTAGTAACGTTGGGGTAGATATCCTCAGAGTAGTGAAGCAACTTAAATCACTTAATAAATGCGAGTCTTTTGGTCCAGACTGTATACCAATTAGGTTCCTTTCAGAGAATGCTGACGCAATAGCTCTATACTTAACAATCATATACACTCACACTCATAAATTAAGGATAATGGTGAAACAACACTCTGGTGTGCGGTTTGCGGGTTTGAATCGCCTCGGAATATGACTACGCGGTCACTGCACAGTGGCGCTGGCAGCAGTCCACATACGCAGAGGTGTGTTGGTGCGTGTCAGAGTACGGTGCAAGGAGTAAGTGTGCAGACGTTTCCAGACGTGCTAATGGTACTGTGTGTTGAAAATGGCTCAAAGAACACAAATTGATAACATTACGAGGGATAGAATACTAGGGCGACTGGAGGCTGGTCAAACGCAGCAGGTCGTATCATGGGCCCTGCGTGTGCCACAAAGTGTGATCTCAGGATTATGATAACAACACTGCAATACGAGACGTCTGCAGTGTAAAACACCACAAGAACACTGGTATCTCACCATCAGTGCCCGCAGATGGCCAGGGAGTACTGCAGTTAGCCTTGCTCTGGACCTTACCACAGCCACTGGAATAGTTACAAGGAAAATAGTGCAGCCATTGTCATAATGCAGAAATGGAGTGATTTATCTGTTGTCCAGAAGGTCATGATCCTTGTATTTTGGGCCAAGGGTATAAATATTTCTTAAATGGTTAAGTTTGTAATTTGTTTGTTTGCACTACTGTGGTTAAAATATACAGTGGCAAAGTGGCACTACCTGAAACCTGTGTGAGGCAACTGCGGTGCAACACGAACCATAGATGACAGAGGTGAATGATGGCTTTAGTGACGTGTACTGCTGAATAGACATGCAAAAAAGAAATTTTACAGTTCAAACAATTGGCGAAGTAACAAGGTTGTCCAGTGAAATCAGACATACGTGGAATCTGAAAAATTCGAGCTACAAAACTGTGTTATTAGATTTTAGAAACTGTTATTTAAGATTGGAATGTTTTGAAGCACAAGAACATTGATTATAGATAATTTTTCAAATAGAACATTTTTCAGAAAAGTTAAATGTTTACGGAAAAGAGTGAAGGGTTTCAGATGAACTGTATAAAATTATAAGCAGCAATTGCTCATTAAGAATTTCAACTCCCATGTGCCCTTACCTGACTTCAGTTATGAGTATATAAAAATTATTTCCAGGTAAACTATTTAGACTAATGTCATCAGTAATTGGGAAATTACATCATGTTGTTGTTATGGTCTTCAGTCCTGAGACTGGTTTGATGCAGCTCTCCATGCTACTCTATCCTGTGCAAGCTTCTTCATCTCCCAGTACCTACTGCAACCTACATCCTTCTGAATCTGCTTAGTGTATTCATCTCTTGGTCTCCCCCTACGATTTTTACCCTCCACGCTGCCCTCCAATACTAAATTGGTGATCCCTTGATGCCTCAGAACATGTCCTACCAACCGATCCCTTCTTCTGGTCAAGTTGTGCCACAAACTTCTCTTCTCCCCAATCCTATTCAACACTTCCTCATTAGTTACGTGATCTACCCATCTAATCTTCAGCATTCTTCTGTAGCACCACATTTTGAAAGCTTCTATTCTCTTCTTGTCCAAACTATTTATCGTCCATGTTTCACTTCCATACATGGCTACACTCCATACAAATACTTTCAGAAATGACTTCCTGACACTTAAATCTATACTCGATGTTAACAAATTTCTCTTCTTCAGAAACGCTTTCCTTGCTATTGCCAGTCTACTTTTTATATCCTCTCTACTTCGACCATCATCAGTTATTTTGCTCCCCAAATAGCAAAACTCCTTTACTACTTTAAGTGTCTCATTTCCTAATCTAATACCCTCAACATCACCCGACTTAATTCGACTACATTCCATTATCCTCGTTTTGCTTTTGTTGATGTTCATCTTATATCCTCCCTTCAAGACACCATCCATCCCATTCAACTGCTCTTCCAAGTCCTTTGCTGTATCTGACAGAATTACAATGTCATCGGCGAACCTCAACGTTTTTATTTCTTCTCCATGGATTTTAATACCTACTCCGGACTTTTCTTTTGTTTCCTTTACTGCTTGCTCAATATACAGATTGAATAACATCGGGGAGAGGCTACAACCCTGTCTTATTCCTTTCCCAACCACTGCTTCCCTTTCATGCCCCTCGACTCTTATAACTGCCATCTGGTTTCTGTACAAATTGTAAATAGCCTTTCGCTCCCTGTATTTTACCCCTGCCACCTTTAGAATTTGAAAGAGAGTATTCCAGTCAACATTGTCAAAAGCTTTCTCTAAGTCTACAAATGCTAGATAAGTCGTAAGGTCAGTATTGCCTCAAGTGTTCAAATAGTAATGTAGCAATTTTTTTGTACTTGTTGTATGCATGCTATTATTAAAACAAAATCAGATTATGAAAGTAACTATAGTGAAAGGGAGCAGAATCAGAAGAGAGAGAATAATAGTAAGCAAAACAGCATGCCTGTTCAACTGTGATGTTGATCATCATGAAAAGAACATGAACAAGTAGAATGGGTCCATCTTGCTCTCTCACATTACCAAACCACATGGGCTATCTGTTTCACTTCCCATTGTCTCAATTACTTCATGATTCCTTGTCCATTCCGCTTGTTAACTCACACCAGCATTTTCAGCATTTCTTTTCCTTTTTTTATTCCTACTTGTAATTCGCCATATTCTTGCACTTCAAATACCATATATGTTGGTTCATATATTACTCTCTTGGTATTCTTACAAGGGGAGGCTGCAATGTTGAGATCACAGATTTACTTCAGACTTTGTACTCCATTATAGTTTAATCCAAGAATTATGACACTTAGCTTAGCTCGAGACACACATGGGAATTGCATTGTTGCTAGTTCAAAGCGACAACTGCGGTAAGTGCAGACACATGCTCTGCGCTTCAAGAAAGCGTGTATACCGCATATTATGTCTCTCATTTGATTTTGCAGAATTTGTCACCACCCCAATCAGCTTAACAACTCGCAGCAAATTGAATAAAAATTCACTAAATAACTCACCAAGATCACATTAAACTTCGCACTGGCTAAGACATTCACAGGAGAGCACGGAACCACTACAGAATGCTGATTGGCTGTCGGAGAATGTGTGACGTCTATACACGGGGTGTGCCCGAACTTGGCCACCGCCATCGGTGACTGCCATTAAAACAACATAGTGTGCAAGTAGTAAGGTGCAATACTCAGGCAATTCTGAGAAAATCGCAGGAGAAGGTTTACACATGTATTATGTAACTGATTTATCTGTGTGTAGGAAACAGATGCAAGAGTTCATGGTGGTGAAGTGATTATTGTTCGAACTACGTAAGACAAATGTGCATGAGGTGACTGTTCATGCTCAAACTTAATTTTTAATCTATATTTTTTCATCACAGATCATATTATTTAATTTGTATGACATTTAAGAGATAATAAATGTTTTAAAAAACCACGTGCATTTGCATGAAGCGTTAGTGAATTTGATGTCATTTGACTGTAGTTTTAATTAAATTTAATTATTAGAACAAATACATTTATAACTATTGACAAGTAAATGAAGAAATGCACAGTTTTCCTGAAAATGTATGCCTGTTGTGATCTGCAAAATCCCTTATACAGTAATACTTGCTCAAAACAGAACTGCCTGGGACTCGAAATAGTTTTCCAAATTGGACAAGTTTCCGGATTACACAAAAGCCACTGGACTATGTAAAATTTGTCAGGTAACATGCACAAAAGCACAGTAAATTTTTTTTATTTATGGGTATACTGTGTTTACGTACCTTCACTTCAGTACAGTAGATGTTCATTTACTGTATATTGGACATTAGAACACTGGACTATTACACTAATTGATAAATAACATGGCATTTCTATATTTTTACTCGAACTTCAAAGTTGTTTATTATTGTATGTACATACATATTATTCACATGTTTATTTGCTTTACATTTAACTTTTTTGCCACATTTCAAGGAGGGAAATTTGTTTTAATTTCCTGTTCAAAATTACTTGGTCTAGGAAATTTTTTGCACCATACAATAGTTCCAACAAGTTGGGACAATTTGTGTTTGCTGCAAATTGCATAACATTGTTCATGCCTGCAAAGGCTTCATCAGGCATAATCATTTTTTTTTAGGGATGTCATTTTGCTCCTCTTCTTCTTCCTTTGTTTCTTCTTCTTCATTCTCTGTGTTGTGGATATCTATTAAATCTGTTGCTGAAGTGAAAGTGCAATGAGTTGAAGAAAGTTATCACTTAGAATGTAATCATCTGCACTACCTGAAATGTTTAGAATTTTCATTAATTCAGCAATTGCTACTGCATTTTCTTGAACTTCAATGATCATAGAAGCATATTTTTCTTGACCCCCCCCCCCCCCCAACCCCCGCTTTGTTGAAGCACTTGGTTACAGTTTCAGGTTTTATTTCCTTTATGGCCAAGCCAGTCCAATTTACTGCATCCAGGACAGAAAAGGACTGTGCAAGAGCAAATGCACTTTTGGCTTCAACACTTGCTAATTAGAGAGTGCCTCAGTAATCACCTAAAATGACACTTGAATGTGTAAATAACCCCCTGGACCGTGGGTTGTGTGAGGCTGGTTGAACCTGGTGGGAAGTGGGAACCAAGCCAATTTCACATTTGATAACATTACTTTCGGATGGCAGGTTGCATTGTCTAGGAAAAGAACAACTTGCTGATTTCCTTTCTTCGTTTTGGCATTGAAAGAGCCCAGCCATTCTTCCATAAGACCACTCACCATCCACACCTTTCTACTGCTTTACCATGTGACTGGAAGCTTACTGACACCCCCCCTCCCCCCCCTCCCCCCAGCCTTTCCAATCACCAGTGGCTTCTCCATTTCACCTAACATGTTTCCATACAGCAGTACAATGAATCTTTCCTTGGACATTTTTCCGCCGGTGCACTTTTCACCCCAAATTACTAGTGTTTTTGAAGGCGATGCCTGAGAAATAAGTTGGACAGTATTGTCTTCCATTCTGTTGCTACACTTTCCTACCCATCCTTAGCTTCCCCACACACTTCATTCCCCACGATTTTGTGCTTAGCTTTGAAGCCCTCCAGCCATACTGTGGATGTCTTAAACTCTGTAATACAAACTCTTTAGCAACTTTCAGAGCCTCAGATAGAGGTAAGCTTTTTGCCTGTGCACTTACAAACCATTCCCACACTATTTCATTAATTTTTTCATTTACAATCTTTTCATCTGCCTTTCTTTTCATCTGCCTTTCTTTTCATCTGCCTTTCTTTTCATCTGCCTGTTCTTTTCATCTGCCTGTTCTTTTCATCTGCCTGTTCTTTTCATCTGCCTGTTCTTTTCATCTGCCTGTTCTTTTCATCTGCCTGTTCTTTTCATCTGCCTGTTCTTTTCATCTGCCTGTTCTTTTCATCTGCCTGTTCTTTTCATCTGCCTGTTCTTTTCATCTGCCTGTTCTTTTCATCTGCCTGTTCTTTTCATCTGCCTGTTCTTTTCATCTGCCTGTTCTTTTCATCTGCCTGTTCTTTTCATCTGCCTGTTCTTTTCATCTGCCTGTTCTTTTCATCTGCCTGTTCTTTTCATCTGCCTGTTCTTTTCATCTGCCTGTTCTTTTCATCTGCCTGTTCTTTTCATCTGCCTGTTCTTTTCATCTGCCTGTTCTTTTCATCTGCCTGTTCTTTTCATCTGCCTGTTCTTTTCATCTGCCTGTTCTTTTCATCTGCCTGTTCTTTTCATCTGCCTGTTCTTTTCATCTGCCTGTTCTTTTCATCTGCCTGTTCTTTTCATCTGCCTGTTCTTTTCATCTGCCTGTTCTTTTCATCTGCCTGTTCTTTTCATCTGCCTGTTCTTTTCATCTGCCTGTTCTTTTCATCTGCCTGTTCTTTTCATCTGCCTGTTCTTTTCATCTGCCTGTTCTTTTCATCTGCCTGTTCTTTTCATCTGCCTGTTCTTTTCATCTGCCTGTTCTTTTCATCTGCCTGTTCTTTTCATCTGCCTGTTCTTTTCATCTGCCTGTTCTTTTCATCTGCCTGTTCTTTTCATCTGCCTGTTCTTTTCATCTGCCTGTTCTTTTCATCTGCCTGTTCTTTTCATCTGCCTGTTCTTTTCATCTGCCTGTTCTTTTCATCTGCCTGTTCTTTTCATCTGCCTGTTCTTTTCATCTGCCTGTTCTTTTCATCTGCCTGTTCTTTTCATCTGCCTGTTCTTTTCATCTGCCTGTTCTTTTCATCTGCCTGTTCTTTTCATCTGCCTGTTCTTTTCATCTGCCTGTTCTTTTCATCTGCCTGTTCTTTTCATCTGCCTGTTCTTTTCATCTGCCTGTTCTTTTCATCTGCCTGTTCTTTTCATCTGCCTGTTCTTTTCATCTGCCTGTTCTTTTCATCTGCCTGTTCTTTTCATCTGCCTGTTCTTTTCATCTGCCTGTTCTTTTCATCTGCCTGTTCTTTTCATCTGCCTGTTCTTTTCATCTGCCTGTTCTTTTCATCTGCCTGTTCTTTTCATCTGCCTGTTCTTTTCATCTGCCTGTTCTTTTCATCTGCCTGTTCTTTTCATCTGCCTGTTCTTTTCATCTGCCTGTTCTTTTCATCTGCCTGTTCTTTTCATCTGCCTGTTCTTTTCATCTGCCTGTTCTTTTCATCTGCCTGTTCTTTTCATCTGCCTGTTCTTTTCATCTGCCTGTTCTTTTCATCTGCCTGTTCTTTTCATCTGCCTGTTCTTTTCATCTGCCTGTTCTTTTCATCTGCCTGTTCTTTTCATCTGCCTGTTCTTTTCATCTGCCTGTTCTTTTCATCTGCCTGTTCTTTTCATCTGCCTGTTCTTTTCATCTGCCTGTTCTTTTCATCTGCCTGTTCTTTTCATCTGCCTGTTCTTTTCATCTGCCTGTTCTTTTCATCTGCCTGTTCTTTTCATCTGCCTGTTCTTTTCATCTGCCTGTTCTTTTCATCTGCCTGTTCTTTTCATCTGCCTGTTCTTTTCATCTGCCTGTTCTTTTCATCTGCCTGTTCTTTTCATCTGCCTGTTCTTTTCATCTGCCTGTTCTTTTCATCTGCCTGTTCTTTTCATCTGCCTGTTCTTTTCATCTGCCTGTTCTTTTCATCTGCCTGTTCTTTTCATCTGCCTGTTCTTTTCATCTGCCTGTTCTTTTCATCTGCCTGTTCTTTTCATCTGCCTGTTCTTTTCATCTGCCTGTTCTTTTCATCTGCCTGTTCTTTTCATCTGCCTGTTCTTTTCATCTGCCTGTTCTTTTCATCTGCCTGTTCTTTTCATCTGCCTGTTCTTTTCATCTGCCTGTTCTTTTCATCTGCCTGTTCTTTTCATCTGCCTGTTCTTTTCATCTGCCTGTTCTTTTCATCTGCCTGTTCTTTTCATCTGCCTGTTCTTTTCATCTGCCTGTTCTTTTCATCTGCCTGTTCTTTTCATCTGCCTGTTCTTTTCATCTGCCTGTTCTTTTCATCTGCCTGTTCTTTTCATCTGCCTGTTCTTTTCATCTGCCTGTTCTTTTCATCTGCCTGTTCTTTTCATCTGCCTGTTCTTTTCATCTGCCTGTTCTTTTCATCTGCCTGTTCTTTTCATCTGCCTGTTCTTTTCATCTGCCTGTTCTTTTCATCTGCCTGTTCTTTTCATCTGCCTGTTCTTTTCATCTGCCTGTTCTTTTCATCTGCCTGTTCTTTTCATCTGCCTGTTCTTTTCATCTGCCTGTTCTTTTCATCTGCCTGTTCTTTTCATCTGCCTGTTCTTTTCATCTGCCTGTTCTTTTCATCTGCCTGTTCTTTTCATCTGCCTGTTCTTTTCATCTGCCTGTTCTTTTCATCTGCCTGTTCTTTTCATCTGCCTGTTCTTTTCATCTGCCTGTTCTTTTCATCTGCCTGTTCTTTTCATCTGCCTGTTCTTTTCATCTGCCTGTTCTTTTCATCTGCCTGTTCTTTTCATCTGCCTGTTCTTTTCATCTGCCTGTTCTTTTCATCTGCCTGTTCTTTTCATCTGCCTGTTCTTTTCATCTGCCTGTTCTTTTCATCTGCCTGTTCTTTTCATCTGCCTGTTCTTTTCATCTGCCTGTTCTTTTCATCTGCCTGTTCTTTTCATCTGCCTGTTCTTTTCATCTGCCTGTTCTTTTCATCTGCCTGTTCTTTTCATCTGCCTGTTCTTTTCATCTGCCTGTTCTTTTCATCTGCCTGTTCTTTTCATCTGCCTGTTCTTTTCATCTGCCTGTTCTTTTCATCTGCCTGTTCTTTTCATCTGCCTGTTCTTTTCATCTGCCTGTTCTTTTCATCTGCCTGTTCTTTTCATCTGCCTGTTCTTTTCATCTGCCTGTTCTTTTCATCTGCCTGTTCTTTTCATCTGCCTGTTCTTTTCATCTGCCTGTTCTTTTCATCTGCCTGTTCTTTTCATCTGCCTGTTCTTTTCATCTGCCTGTTCTTTTCATCTGCCTGTTCTTTTCATCTGCCTGTTCTTTTCATCTGCCTGTTCTTTTCATCTGCCTGTTCTTTTCATCTGCCTGTTCTTTTCATCTGCCTGTTCTTTTCATCTGCCTGTTCTTTTCATCTGCCTGTTCTTTTCATCTGCCTGTTCTTTTCATCTGCCTGTTCTTTTCATCTGCCTGTTCTTTTCATCTGCCTGTTCTTCTCATCTGCCTGTTCTTTTCATCTGCCTGTTCTTTTCATCTGCCTGTTCTTTTCATCTGCCTGTTCTTTTCATCTGCCTGTTCTTTTCATCTGCCTGTTCTTTTCATCTGCCTGTTCTTTTCATCTGCCTGTTCTTTTCATCTGCCTGTTCTTTTCATCTGCCTGTTCTTTTCATCTGCCTGTTCTTTTCATCTGCCTGTTCTTTTCATCTGCCTGTTCTTTTCATCTGCCTGTTCTTTTCATCTGCCTGTTCTTTTCATCTGCCTGTTCTTTTCATCTGCCTGTTCTTTTCATCTGCCTGTTCTTTTCATCTGCCTGTTCTTTTCATCTGCCTGTTCTTTTCATCTGCCTGTTCTTTTCATCTGCCTGTTCTTTTCATCTGCCTGTTCTTTTCATCTGCCTGTTCTTTTCATCTGCCTGTTCTTTTCATCTGCCTGTTCTTTTCATCTGCCTGTTCTTTTCATCTGCCTGTTCTTTTCATCTGCCTGTTCTTTTCATCTGCCTGTTCTTTTCATCTGCCTGTTCTTTTCATCTGCCTGTTCTTTTCATCTGCCTGTTCTTTTCATCTGCCTGTTCTTTTCATCTGCCTGTTCTTTTCATCTGCCTGTTCTTTTCATCTGCCTGTTCTTTTCATCTGCCTGTTCTTTTCATCTGCCTGTTCTTTTCATCTGCCTGTTCTTTTCATCTGCCTGTTCTTTTCATCTGCCTGTTCTTTTCATCTGCCTGTTCTTTTCATCTGCCTGTTCTTTTCATCTGCCTGTTCTTTTCATCTGCCTGTTCTTTTCATCTGCCTGTTCTTTTCATCTGCCTGTTCTTTTCATCTGCCTGTTCTTTTCATCTGCCTGTTCTTTTCATCTGACTGTTCTTTTCATCTGACTGTTCTTTTCATCTGACTGTTCTTTTCATCTGACTGTTCTTTTCATCTGACTGTTCTTTTCATCTGACTGTTCTTTTCATCTGACTGTTCTTTTCATCTGACTGTTCTTTTCATCTGACTGTTCTTTTCATCTGACTGTTCTTTTCATCTGACTGTTCTTTTCATCTGACTGTTCTTTTCATCTGACTGTTCTTTTCATCTGACTGTTCTTTTCATCTGACTGTTCTTTTCATCTGACTGTTCTTTTCATCTGACTGTTCTTTTCATCTGACTGTTCTTTTCATCTGACTGTTCTTTTCATCTGACTGTTCTTTTCATCTGACTGTTCTTTTCATCTGACTGTTCTTTTCATCTGACTGTTCTTTTCATCTGACTGTTCTTTTCATCTGACTGTTCTTTTCATCTGACTGTTCTTTTCATCTGACTGTTCTTTTCATCTGACTGTTCTTTTCATCTGACTGTTCTTTTCATCTGACTGTTCTTTTCATCTGACTGTTCTTTTCATCTGACTGTTCTTTTCATCTGACTGTTCTTTTCATCTGACTGTTCTTTTCATCTGACTGTTCTTTTCATCTGACTGTTCTTTTCATCTGACTGTTCTTTTCATCTGACTGTTCTTTTCATCTGACTGTTCTTTTCATCTGACTGTTCTTTTCATCTGACTGTTCTTTTCATCTGACTGTTCTTTTCATCTGACTGTTCTTTTCATCTGACTGTTCTTTTCATCTGACTGTTCTTTTCATCTGACTGTTCTTTTCATCTGACTGTTCTTTTCATCTGACTGTTCTTTTCATCTGACTGTTCTTTTCATCTGACTGTTCTTTTCATCTGACTGTTCTTTTCATCTGACTGTTCTTTTCATCTGACTGTTCTTTTCATCTGACTGTTCTTTTCATCTGACTGTTCTTTTCATCTGACTGTTCTTTTCATCTGACTGTTCTTTTCATCTGACTGTTCTTTTCATCTGACTGTTCTTTTCATCTGACTGTTCTTTTCATCTGACTGTTCTTTTCATCTGACTGTTCTTTTCATCTGACTGTTCTTTTCATCTGACTGTTCTTTTCATCTGACTGTTCTTTTCATCTGACTGTTCTTTTCATCTGACTGTTCTTTTCATCTGACTGTTCTTTTCATCTGACTGTTCTTTTCATCTGACTGTTCTTTTCATCTGACTGTTCTTTTCATCTGACTGTTCTTTTCATCTGACTGTTCTTTTCATCTGACTGTTCTTTTCATCTGACTGTTCTTTTCATCTGACTGTTCTTTTCATCTGACTGTTCTTTTCATCTGACTGTTCTTTTCATCTGACTGTTCTTTTCATCTGACTGTTCTTTTCATCTGACTGTTCTTTTCATCTGACTGTTCTTTTCATCTGACTGTTCTTTTCATCTGACTGTTCTTTTCATCTGACTGTTCTTTTCATCTGACTGTTCTTTTCATCTGACTGTTCTTTTCATCTGACTGTTCTTTTCATCTGACTGTTCTTTTCATCTGACTGTTCTTTTCATCTGACTGTTCTTTTCATCTGACTGTTCTTTTCATCTGACTGTTCTTTTCATCTGACTGTTCTTTTCATCTGACTGTTCTTTTCATCTGACTGTTCTTTTCATCTGACTGTTCTTTTCATCTGACTGTTCTTTTCATCTGACTGTTCTTTTCATCTGACTGTTCTTTTCATCTGACTGTTCTTTTCATCTGACTGTTCTTTTCATCTGACTGTTCTTTTCATCTGACTGTTCTTTTCATCTGACTGTTCTTTTCATCTGACTGTTCTTTTCATCTGACTGTTCTTTTCATCTGACTGTTCTTTTCATCTGACTGTTCTTTTCATCTGACTGTTCTTTTCATCTGACTGTTCTTTTCATCTGACTGTTCTTTTCATCTGACTGTTCTTTTCATCTGACTGTTCTTTTCATCTGACTGTTCTTTTCATCTGACTGTTCTTTTCATCTGACTGTTCTTTTCATCTGACTGTTCTTTTCATCTGACTGTTCTTTTCATCTGACTGTTCTTTTCATCTGACTGTTCTTTTCATCTGACTGTTCTTTTCATCTGACTGTTCTTTTCATCTGACTGTTCTTTTCATCTGACTGTTCTTTTCATCTGACTGTTCTTTTCATCTGACTGTTCTTTTCATCTGACTGTTCTTTTCATCTGACTGTTCTTTTCATCTGACTGTTCTTTTCATCTGACTGTTCTTTTCATCTGACTGTTCTTTTCATCTGACTGTTCTTTTCATCTGACTGTTCTTTTCATCTGACTGTTCTTTTCATCTGACTGTTCTTTTCATCTGACTGTTCTTTTCATCTGACTGTTCTTTTCATCTGACTGTTCTTTTCATCTGACTGTTCTTTTCATCTGACTGTTCTTTTCATCTGACTGTTCTTTTCATCTGACTGTTCTTTTCATCTGACTGTTCTTTTCATCTGACTGTTCTTTTCATCTGACTGTTCTTTTCATCTGACTGTTCTTTTCATCTGACTGTTCTTTTCATCTGACTGTTCTTTTCATCTGACTGTTCTTTTCATCTGACTGTTCTTTTCATCTGACTGTTCTTTTCATCTGACTGTTCTTTTCATCTGACTGTTCTTTTCATCTGACTGTTCTTTTCATCTGACTGTTCTTTTCATCTGACTGTTCTTTTCATCTGACTGTTCTTTTCATCTGACTGTTCTTTTCATCTGACTGTTCTTTTCATCTGACTGTTCTTTTCATCTGACTGTTCTTTTCATCTGACTGTTCTTTTCATCTGACTGTTCTTTTCATCTGACTGTTCTTTTCATCTGACTGTTCTTTTCATCTGACTGTTCTTTTCATCTGACTGTTCTTCTCATCTGACTGTTCTTATCCTTGTTTCTTCAAGTATCATAAATTTGTGTCTTACAGCATTTGAAACACAGCATGATTTCGTGCACAGAGTTTTTCTATCTCACTCGCCTTGATTACATTAATCTTTTCATTAAGTGTTAACAACACATACTGTTTGTTGAGTATCATGTTATCGTATCTATGAAAGTGCTACTAGTCAACTGAAATTGGCAATAAATAATGACCCCTCTAGGTAAAAGCATTGTTTAACAGAACAATACTCACTGCTTTCACTGTGCGCATTGCAGCAGTGTGTTGGTAGATGCGCAGCAATGTTCTTGTATGTACGGGCGTGTGTCAATGAGGAAAACAAGAAACCCGTCGGACAGAGCGCTGACAAATGAACAATTTCCTTTCATGTACTGTGCCGACACTGAGTGTAACTTAATCGTTGCTGCACAGAGCGGTGCATTTTTAGGTCCACACCAGCCGCACTGCACTGTGCTGGATGTCTCTTCAATGTTTTGCTCCACTTAACCAGGCATTAAAAGTAACGTCCTTGTGATAACTAATGAGCTGTAATACAGTAGTACTGTATAGGCACTTTCCCGTATTATACAATGAATTATTAAGTATGTTCTAAAATAAATTTGTGTTCCGTTTCCATGTTAGGCACGTTCTGCTTTATACAACAAGAGTCACATATATAAAAGTGCTCTGAATGCTTCAGGACTGAAGTACCTATATGGTTGGGCAGATTTCCAAATTGTATACATGCTGATTTGAGCAAGTTTTACTGTACATGCAATCTGTTAAAGTAGTCGGAACTACTTTGCATTTCGACACTTTGAGCTGCAGGCCCCATTTGGCAGTTAACCTGCTTAGTGGCGAGACATTGATAATGTAGCAAGAATGAAGAGTGTAGGTGCAAATGTTTTGAATATCACAGAATTTACACTTGTACTACAAAAATGAAAGTTTGAGCAGGAGGCGAACTGTCATATTGTACACATACATCTTACAAAGCTCGAACACCTCACTTGACCACCGTGAGCTCTAACATTTGGCACTTACCCACGGATACACCTGTTACACAATACAAGCATAAAACTTCCCTTGCAATTTTCTTGGAATTGGCAGAGTAGTGCACATTCCTGCTTAAACATTATTATGTTTCAATGGTCTGCAAAAGGTGTTCTAAGTAAATTCATAACCCCCAACGTCGTGGCCTCACCTTGTTAGTCATCTCTTTACTCATTCCGTTTTTTAATTTGTTGCTGCTCTAGTTCAACCAGCTCTGTTCACAGTTCCTGCTCTCTGTCTCCTTTGTCAATGATACTCTTCAGGTATTTGTATAATTTACTGCTTTTCAAATTATATCTTGACCCATAAGCCAGTCATATTGTCTCCTACTAAGACATATTCTACCTTTTGTATATTTATTACTCCAATTCCTACACTTTTGATTTGCATAGCATATAATGCATGTCATCTTCATCTGCTGATATGAACACAGTAAACATGCTACTGACAGTACTTTCTTCAACAGGTAATCTCGTGCCATAGTGAATCCTTCTCCAATCTACATGTCATGTTGTATACAGGGAGATTCCATGATGATACAAACTTGGAGATATGTCAGAGGGTAAACGTATCGATTTCAGGTAAGGGAGCCTGGTCCGGAAACGACAGAATCGGAAGTTAAAAGTGACACCATGACAGTGCAATACATGTACTGTTGTTG
The DNA here is from genome assembly GCF_023864275.1 of Schistocerca cancellata. Lineage (NCBI taxonomy): Eukaryota > Metazoa > Arthropoda > Insecta > Orthoptera > Acrididae > Schistocerca > Schistocerca cancellata. The sequence goes on from NC_064627.1 coordinate 447,040,565, forward strand.
CTAAGTTTGCAAGGCAGGCAACTTCCAGAGGTCTCATATGTACAAAACAAGAAATAAATGTCCAGTAAATGTGAACTCTAAAATGCATCCCTTTAGATCTATGAGCACTTGTTCATTAGAAAATATGTTTCACCATAATGAAGATAAAAATGTGCTCATAGCTTGTAAGGTATGATTTTTAGAGCCAATATTTACTTGATTTTGGTTCTTGTTTTGGTCAATACTACCACCTCAGAAATACCTACAATATTAGCACCAATAGTACTGGTACATGTATTCCACTGTCAGAGGTATTGGAATGATTTTCGCTATCAACTTTACTGTCATTTCTGGACCAGGGCGCCTTATTTGAAATTGATGTATTTATTCTCCTCCAGAATTCCTAAAAGTTTCTATCATCATAGTATCACCTTCTACAGATCTTACAGGAAATATTGACAACTCAACCTTTTATTTTAAGGGGAAAAAGTGCTCTTGCAAGGTATCAGCCACAGCAATTTATTCCATGTGAAAATTTGGGCTATATTCTGATAGAATGCATTTATAACCTTCTGAAATGAACCACTGCACGTGAAATTTAAAAGGTAGTTTGTCATATGCTCCACCCCACTGCAGCCATGTAATGTCAACATGCGTTGTTAATTACATCAAAGTGCACAGTTTATTACCTGTAGCTTATGCCAGAGATCTTTTTGCTCTGAACATTTTTATGTTGCAGTTCACAAATGCAGTGTAACTGAATGAAATAAATGAGTGTGTCATTTCATTATTAAAACCACTGTTGAACGTTATTTCCTCTGGATTGTAAACTTGACTGTTAAAGAGTAGTGGTACATAAGGAGGATATGCACTCTCCTTCACTGTTATTGGCATCATTAAATTGTAAATAGAAAGTAATTAACTTTATTTCATAATAACTCTTCAGTTGCTTAAGTTTACTCATTTTGCTTTTAAGGCTTATATATAGCTGCAGAATATCAATACAGAAATATGGTTGAATAGTATCGAATGTATATTTCTGTGAAATTGACATTTTATGTACCAAACACACATCACTTACCTATTTTCCACGTAGAAAAGTGTGTTCTCAAACAAGATTTCATAACATGTTTGGCAGATGTGTCCTCGTCTTCAACTTCAAATGAATAGTAGGGCTCTGGTTGTTACTCTGCTGTACAGTACCTCATGCTCAGGCATTAGGGGACTGAAGTGGGGTGGAGAGAGTGAAAATAGCTGGTGTACACTAATTTTAAAAGCTGTACTTTCAGAAGTTCATAACTGTGTTCTGTCAGAATTATGGCCCAAATTTTTGTATATTGATTGCTGGGGCTGATATTTTGCAGGTGTACTTTTCCTCCTCAATATATGATGCTGAGTTGAGTTTTCTTGTTCGATGATAAGTTGTGGGATAGTGATATGCACATATACAGATGGCAGTAATACCGTGTACACAAGGTATAAAAGGGCAATGCATCAGTGGAGCTGTCATTCATAGTCAGTGTGATTCAGATCAAAAGATTTTTGATGTGGTTATGGCCACACAATGGGAATTAAAACTTTGAACGCGTAGTGGTAATTGATGCATGGGACATTCCATTTCAGCAATATTTAGGGACTTCTGTATTCAGAGGTCCATAGTGTCAAGAGTGTGCCGAGAATACCACATTTCAGGCATTACCCCTCGCCACGAACAACAAAACAACCTTCACTTACTGACAGAGAGGCGTTTCTGGAGGGTTGTCAGTGCTAACAGGTAAGCAAAACTGCCCGAGAACTCCAGAAATCAATGTGGGATGTCCACTCCGATAGCTGAGTGGTCAGCGCAATGGACTGTCATGCCAAGGGGCCCAGGTTTGATTCCTGGCTCAGTCAGAGATTATCTCCACTCAGGGACTGGGTTTGTGTTGTCTCTTATCATCATCAACACGCAAGTCACCGAAGCAGCGTCAACTCAAAACTTGTGGCAGGATGACGGGTCTACCCGACAGGAGGCCCTAGCCACACGACATTTCAATTTCCAATACTGGATGCACGATGAACCTATCCATTAGGACAGTGTGGGCTATGGCAGCAGATGACCAATGCGAGTGTGTTGGCTAAAAGCATGGTATCACCTGCAGTGCCTCTCCTTGGCTTGTAACCATATAATTTTGAATCTAAACGACTGGAAAACGATGGCCTCATAAGAGAACTCCAGATTTCAGTTGGTAAGATCTGATAGTGGAATTAGTGTGTGTGAAGACCCCACAAAGCCATGGATTCAAGTTGACGAGGGGCTGTGCATCCTGTTAGTGGTTCCATAGTGATATGGGCTGTGTTTACACGGAATGGACTGGGTACTTGGGTCCAGTGAACTGATCATTGAGTAGAAATGTTTACGTTTGGCTACTTCGGAGTCAAATTGCAGCCAATCATGGACTTCATTTTCCCAAACAATAATGGAATTTTTACTAATTACAGTGCATGTCACTGGACCACAATTGTTTGTGATTGTTTTGATGAACCTTCTGGACAGTTCAAGCAAATGATTTGGCCATCCAGATTGCCTGACGTGAATTCGATAAAATATTTATGGAACATAATTGAGTGGTTAGTTTGCGGTCTGTTGAAAACCTCATAGCCCTTCGGAGTGAAATGCCACCATATTAGAAAAGATAGTAAGAAAAGATCATGGCAAGCATTTCTAACCCCTTTAAATTATTCAGCTTAACCCTTCCGCACCTGCTAGGGCTGAGTGACCAGCCTGCCCTACCGGCTAAAGGGGCAAAGGTATTGGGCACCTCACCGGCAGATGGCTGACAGCCCTATGATTGCTGCAGGCTGTAGTCACTGTCAGTGAAGCACACGTTCCAGTGTGCATATAACCACTCTTCATTATTATTTATAAAATCAGTATAATACTGTATGGTCACAGTGGTTGCAGTTTTCGATAAACTCGAAAGAGAACTAAAAATTTAATCCAAGCTTTCTGTTTAAGTTTATAGTGGGCTACTAAGAAGTTAGTATAGAAACATAAAAACTTTTTACTTGTGATTGGAGAATTCTGTAATGTGAGATTTACGTAAGTGATATGCTTGCCTGTACCTATAAAAAAAACCCTCATTAATATTGGACCAGTGTCCAGAATGAGATTTTCACTCTGCAGCGGAGTGTGCGCTGATATGAAACTTCCTGGCAGATTAAAACTGTGTGCCCGACCGAGACTCGAACTCGGGACCTTTGCCTTTCGCGGGCAAGTGCTCTACCATCTGAGCTACCGAAGCACGACTCACGCCCGGTACTCACAGCTTTACTTCTGCCAGTACCTTCGCAGGAGAGCTTCTGTAAAGTTTGGAAGGTAGGAGACGAGGTACTGGCAGAAGTAAAGCTGTGAGTATCGGGCGTGAGTCGTGCTTCGGTAGCTCAGATGTTAGAGCACTTGCCCGTGAAAGGCAAAGGTCCCGAGTTCGAGTCTCGGTCGGGCACACAGTTTTAATCTGCCAGGAAGTTTCATTCAACCAGTGTGTTTCAAGATGTAAGGTTCTAAAGTGACTCAAAGCTTGGACAGTCTTCTCTTCCGCGCAGCAGCAGCAGAATGGGTTGCTGAGAAACTGCACGTAATTTGCTACATTGTTAATCTTTCGAAACATCTGGTATGTAAGTTGTAGGATAATTCAGGCCCTTAAGATTGTGTGTGTGTGTGTGTGTGTGTGTGTGTGTGTGTGTGTGTGTGTGTGTGTGTGTGTGTGTCATTTATCTTCTGTTGCACCTATTCAATCAACTCATAAGCAGAAAGGCAACAGGAGGAAAATGAAAGCTGTAGTGCATTTTGGCATTACAAAGAAAAGCAGTTAACGATGGTATTGGCAGGAATTTCGAATGTGGACAACAAAGTCACCATTCTATTGTGTACATTTACTTGCTCCTGCTGACAGCCATCACACCTTCCTGCCTGCAAGGCGTAAACAAATGCCTTTAGTCATCTGGCAGTTCTACCTGCCAGGCGCACATGTACTCTTGCAGCCGTCTGGGCTCTCAACCTACCAGGCATACAAGTACGCCCATAGCCGTGAAAGGGCTTGAACATCAGGAGGATTTCAGATGAAGGTGAAAAGTGCATAAATGGTGCTGCAGTGAAGAATGGTATTCTCCAGACCTGCGAAGGAGACACTGGTTGTACTATGGCGGAAAAGATAACTCACATAATTATTACCACCATTGATAACATGACTATGCTGAAGGTGGATGTGCAGCATGCTTTCCTGCGCAGATGCTATGTACTCAGCTCCACGTATGGAGCATTCGGAGACGTGTTTCAGTGTTATTACGGTTTTCTAGTCTCCACTTCAGTTAACATACAGCTTTGGTAATGTCTTTCCTCATTATTTTATGCAAGAGAATAGTATAGTCTTTTAACTGTGGCCCCTTTTTAATTGCTATTAATAGTATTGTGTTCATAACAACGAACCCTGTAATGTGCTTGATATTCATAAATGAGTTTTTTTAAATTTTTTGCTCTTATTCTGACCTTCCAGCAACCACACAGTAGTTAAGATTCATTGTTATGAGGTTAGAGAAGTGGTTGAACAATACTGGTTTCAAATGTTCTGTTGTAAAAGTTTTAACCGATCCAGAAGTGTGTTTTGTTCTTCTAGAAAATAAAATTAGGCTCACAATTTTAACTTTTAAAGATATGATGAGATTCCTGAGCCCAAAATTTATGGATGAACTTTAGTTGGTTGGCACAGGTGAGAGATTTGTAACCAGTTTCTCAAGCACTCGGTATCTTAAAATGTATAAACCACACGAGCTGCGGATTGGACACATCTGGTCTAATTTAGTTTCAGCATGGTAGTGCCAAATTATGGCTATACAGTTTATGTATCTGCTTGGTCAGCACATGAGTTGGAGATCCTTGACTTGGTTAACCATCAAGGAGTCAGGCTGGCTACGGGTGCATTTAGAACCAGCCCTGTTCCCAGCATTTTTGCTGAGGCTGGGGAACAAACACTTACTATTACGTGACATCTGCGTATTGTGCATTGAGAGTGTAAGACATACTTCCTGCTGCATATATATAATAGAGGGAAACATTCCACGTGGGAAAAATGTATCTAAAAACAAAGATGATGTAACTTACCAAACGAAAGTGTTGGTATGTTGATAGACACACAAACACACACACAAAATTCAAGCTTTCGCAATCCACAGTTGCTTCATCAGGAAAGAGGGAGGGAGAGGGTAAGGAGTCATTCCAATCCCGAGAGTGGAAAGACTTACCTTGGGGAGAAAAAAAGGACAGGCACACACACACACACACACACACACACACACACACACACACACACACACACACACACACACACACACAAGCAGACATTGTATCAACATACCAATGCTTTCGTTTGGTAAGTTACATCATCTTTGTTTTTATATACAGGGTGTTGCAAAAAGGTACGGCCAAACTTCCAGGAAACATTCCTCACACACAAATAAAGAAAAGATGTTATGTGGACACGTGTCCGGAAATGCTTAATTTCCACGTTAGAGCTCATTTTAGTTTCGTCAGTATGTACTGTACTTCCTCGATTCACCGCCAGTTGGCCCAATTGAAGGAAGGTAATGTTGACTTCGGTGCTTGTGTTGACATGAGACTCATTGCTCTACAGTACTAGCATCAAGCACATCAGTACGTAGCATCAACAGGTTAGTGTTCATCACGAACGTGGTTTTGCAGTCAGTGCAATGTTTACAAATGCGGAGTTGGCAGATGCCCATTTGATGTATGGATTAGCACAGGGCAATAGCCATGGCGCGGTACGTTTGTATCGAGACAGATTTCCACAATGAAGGTGTCCTGACAGGAAGACATTCGAAGCAATTGTTCGGCGTCTTAGGGAGCACGGAACATTCCAGCCTATGACTCGCAGCTGAGGAAGACCTAGAACGACGAGGACACCTGCAATGGACGAGGCAATTCTTCGTGCAGTTGACGATAACCCTAATGTCAGCGTCAGAGAAGTTGCTGCTGTACAAGGTAACATTGACCACGTCACTGTATGGAGAGTGCTACGGGAGAACCAGTTGTTTCCGTACCATGTACAGCGTGTGCAGGCACTATCAGCAGCTGATTGGCCTCCACGGGTACACTTCTGCGAATGGTTCATCCAACAATGTGTCAATCCTCATTTCAGTGCAAATGTTCTCTTTACGGATGAGGCTTCATTCCAACGTGATCAAATTGTAAATTTTCACAATCAACATGTGTGGGCTGATGAGAATCCGCACGCAATTGTGCAATCACGTCATCAACACAGATTTTTTGTGTGAACGTTTGGGCAGGCATTGTTGGTGATGTCTTGATTGGGCCCCATGTTCTTCCACCTATGCTCAATGGAGCACGTTATCATGATTTCATACGGGATACTCTACCTGTGCTGCTAGAACATGTGCCTTTACAAGTACAACATATGTGGTTCATGCGCGATGGAGCTCCTGCACATTTCAGTCAGTGTTCGTACGCTTCTCAACAACAGATTCGGTGACCGATGGATTGGTAGAGGCGGACCAATTCCATGGCCTCCACGCTCTCCTGACCTCAACCTTCTTGATTTTCATTTATGGAGGCATTTGAAAGGTCTTGTCTACGCAACCACGGTAACAAATGTAGAGACTCTTCGTGCTCGTATTGTGTATGGCTGTGATACAATACGCCATTCTCCAGGGCTGCATCAGCGCATCAGGAATTCCATGCGACGGAGGGTGGATGCATGTATCCTCGCTAACAGAGGACATTTTGAACATTTCCTGTAACAAAAGTGTTTGAAGTCACGCTGGTACGTTCTGTTGCTGTGTGTTTCCATTCCGTGATTAATGTGATTTGAAGAGAAGTAATAAAATGAGCTCTAATATGGAAAGTAAGCGTTTCCGGACACATGTCCACATAACATATTTTCTTTCTTTGTGTGTGAGGAATGTTTCCTGAAAGTTTGGCCGTACCTTTTTGTAACACCCTGTATATGTATAGTTGTTGTTGTGGTCTTGAGTCCTGAGACTGGTTTGATGCAGCTCTCCATGCTATTCTATCCTGTTCAAGCCTCGCCAAATAGCAAAACTCCTTTACTACTTTGTGTTTCATTTCCTAATCTAATTCCTGCATCATCACCCGACTTAATTCGACTAAATTCCATTATCCTCGTTTTGCTTTTGTTGATAGTCACCTTATACCCTCCTTTCAAGACACTGTCCTTTCCGTTCAACTGCTCTTCCAAGTCCTTTGCTGTCTCCGACAGAATTACAATGTCATCGGCGAACCTCAGACTTTTTATTTCTTCTCCATGGATTTTAATACCTACTCCAAACTTTTCTTTCGTTTCCTTTACTGATTGCTCAATATACAGATTGAATAGCAACAGGGAGAGGCTAAAAACCTGTCTCACTCCCTTCCCAACCACTGCTTCCCTTTCATGTCCCTTGACTCTTCTAACTGCCATCTGCTTTCTGTACAAATATTAAATAGCCTTTCGTTCCTTGTATTTTACCCGTGCCACCTTCAGAATTTGAAAGAGAGTATTCCAGTCAACATTGTCAAAAGCTTTCTGTAAGTCTACAAATGCTAGAAACACAGGTTTGCCTTTTCTTAATCTTTCTTCTAAGATAAGTCGTAGGGTCAGTATTGCCTCACGTGTTCCAACACACACTCTCACACACACACACACACACACACACACACACACACACACACACACAATAACATTGCTCTCCTACTGATAGAGCAACATTTTAACAATTATTTCAGAGCAATGAGATAGTTAAGATTCGTGTGTAGAGCTACCTTCTAGAAACTTGTGTGACTAATTTTCATTTTTTCACAAAGTTGGAGCAAACCGACACCTTGGCTTCTTAAGAGGCCCAAAGTTATATTAGATACAACAGATTTTTTAAAAAAGTGTGTATCCAATGTTTATATTCCTTTTTAACAGTATTTTACACAAGCAGCACAATTAGATTCCATTTTACACTGATGGATATACAGGGTGATTCAAAAAGAATACCACAACTTTAGGAATTTAAAACTCTGCAACGACAAAAGGCAGAGCTAAGCACTATCTGTCGGCGAATTAAGGGAGCTATAAAGTTTCATTTAGTTGTACATTTGTTCGCTTGAAACGCTGTTGACTAGGCGTCAGCGTCAGTTGATGCTAAGATGGCGACCGGTCAACAGAAAGCTTTTTGTGTTATTGAGTACGGCAGAAGTGAATCGACGACAGTTGTTCAGCGTGCATTTCGAACGACGTATGGTGTTAAACCTCCTGATAGGTGGTGTATTAAACGTTGGTATAAACAGTCAACTACCCGAGGCGATGGATCGGCCGCCAGGCAGCCCGTGACAGAGCACTTCATCACTGGCCTCCAAGAAGCCCTGATCTTACCCCCTGCGATTTTTTCTTATGGGGGTATGTTAAGGATATGGTTATTTCGGCCACCTCTCCCAGCCACCATTGTTGATTTGAAACGAGAAATAACAGCAGCTATCCAAACTGTTACGCCTGATATGCTACAGAGAGTGTGGAACGAGTTGGAATATCGGGTTGATATTGCTCGAGTGTCTGGAAGGGGCCATATTGAACATCTCTGAACTTGTTTTTGAGTGAAAAAAAAACCTTTTTAAATACTCTTTGTAATGATGTATAACAGAAGGTTATATTATGTTTCTTTCATTAAATACACATTTTTAAAGTTGTGGTATTCTTTTTGAATCACCCTGTATGTAGGTGGATTCTCTTTGCTGCTCAATCATTTTTACTGATTGCTTTCCTAGAGATCTGCCTACCAAACATATTTATAGTCTAGCACAAAGCTGTATTGATAGAGATCTGCATTTGGCATATATGTTCACTCCCATTGCTTGGCGCTGGGAGTTCCATGAAAGTCCAGCAGATTTCAGTGCTGATGCTTTGGACAGGGGGAGCAACTTGACTCGTGCTCAGTCAGGCAGCCCATGCTCGAATGGAAGGACTTCCTAACACTACAACTATTGCCACCTACAACAGGACCATGAGTGTAAAGAAAATATGAATGGGTAACTAGATTCCAAGAAATACATACCAAGTGTGGAGGACAGTCCTTTCATGTTAACTAAGTCTGGGAGAGATTTTAACTATGTGACATACAATGATGAAAATTGTTTATTTCTAAGTGTACAGAGACAGGTGCTTTACTGTACCTTTGTGTACTGACGTGACTCATCTGAAGCAGGGAATGAAGACCACATGGAACATCCTGTTTAGAATGCTACAGTCTGTAATTAGGTAGTGCGATAAAGTTCCAGAGATACTTGTTGATAATGGAGTCTCTGTAAAAGTTAGTAGTAACAGCAGCAACACTCCAAAAGTATTTGTTAAAATTCTTGATTTCTTCAAAGTTTAAGCAGAAGTGCTTGAAGGTGAGAAATGTTCAACAAATCAGTTTCGTTGTAGATACATCAACTGAAAACTCCTTCATTGCAGGTTATGAAGATGCAGATGTGTGCTTCTTCAAATTATGAGTAATGTAGATTAAGTTTTCTTGTTTAATATATGTTGCATGTCCAGTAAATGCAAATTCTACGTAGTTTCACAGTACCAGTTTGTGTTATTGGCATTCACCATTGTTGCATTATTGGCATTCACCATTGTTGCATTGCTTTCCTAATACTACCCGTTTACTCTAGATATGGATGCAGAAGGAACATCCTCTTTCTCATTGAGGAAAATGTGAAATTGTTGATGTTCCACGGAATAGGAAGACTCCTATGGCTGTCTTTTAAAGTATTATTTTACTAGTCACTCCTCCCTCTTCCATTCCAAAGTAGAACAAGGAAAAAAAATTATGTTGGTGGCAGTAGAACTATTCTGCAGTCAGCCGCAAATGGCAGTTGTCTAAATTTTCTGAATAGTATTTCATGAAGAGATTTCACCTTCCCTCCAGGAGTACCTGTTTCAGTAATAATCATGTGTTGATCGAACCTGCTGGTAACAAATCTAGCATCATGCCTTTGAATTGCTTGTCTCGGTTTAATCTGACGTGGCAGGGATCCCACACACTCTAGTAGTGTTCTATATGTAGTCTCCCTTACAGGTGAACTAAATTTTCCTAGAATTCTCCCAATAAACCGAATTGGACTATTCACTGCCCCTACTACTGATCTTGCATGCTCGTTCCATTTCATATTGCTTTTGTAGTGTGACGCTCGGATGTAAATTGACGTGACTGTCGAGCAGCACACGCAGGTGTTCCAGGATAAATTATAACTTTTCAGGGATGTTCAGGAACAATCGTTCAAAGCAATAAAACGTGGTAAACGTGGGTTCTAAAATGCACACCTTAAGAGCTATGAGCAAATATTCATATTCACTTATGTGAAACACATTTCTACAGAACAAGTGCTCAGAGTTTGTAAGGTAAGCATTTTTGAGCCTATATTTATCAGCCTATGTTTATCAGATTTTCTTGATTCAAATAACAATTCCCGTCATGTCCCTGTGTATTTAACATCCCTCTTGCAGCGCCCTGTACAGAATAAAAAGCAGTTGAGAATTCCCTAGGGAATTTTGGACACTATTACTTAACACTTTCAGGTCTAACCATTTAGAAAAATTTCGGACCCAGAAAACAGGTCATTCATGCCATTATTTAAAATTTTTCTGGCCCACTTGTTTGATACGTTTAAAGGTTGAAAAAGACTAAGCTTCAAGTTTTATTTTTCAAATTTCAGTTCTTTGAAAGAGTACAAATTTAATGATAATGATGACAGAAAGTGTAATTATCCTTGCAAAGAATGTTTGAGATTATAAATTCACCAACCTGATTTATGTAGCCTCTGTCGTCTATTTTGTAGCACATCTTCCTATTATAGTTGTGAAGCTGAAAAACTTAATGACAACAGGATGCTGTTTTTTGACAAATAATACACTATTACAATTTTGTTTGCACTTTCTCACACACCTATTATTCCCCCCCAGGGGGTCCACAACTCTTTTGTGGATACGTGCGTAGCGAGCACGGGACCCCGAGCTAATGTGGCCTTCCTTCCTTTCCGGGCTGCATACCTTCCCATTCCGCATCCTTCCCCATCCCTATCTTCGCCCCTCCTCCCCTCACCTCTGGCTCTTTCCTTCCCTTTCTCCCCATCTGGGAGTATGGTTTGTGCCTACGTCCGGAGACGGACGCTCGTAAATGTACTGCATTCTTTGCCTTCCTTGCTTTTATGTCTTCTTCCTTCCTTTGTCCTTCTCTGTCTTCTTCCTTCCTTTGTCCTTCTCTGTCTTCTTCCTTCCTTTGTCCTTCTCTTTTCCTTACCTCTTCTTTTTCCCTTTTCTCCGCTGCGGCGTTTGAGACCTCTCTTCTTTCCTTTCCCTTTCTCTTTCTTCCTCCCTGTGCGTGTCTGAAGGCCGACCCACGCCCTTCGTGCGTAGCCGGTGACGGGGTAACGCGTAATTCCCCGCCCCGGGTAGACAGGTAGGACACGTACGTACCCCCTGGTAACGGCCAGGCCCAGGGAGGGGTGATTACCCGAGCTGATACCTTCCGAAAATGCCGATTGGTCCCTCCGTCCGTTTGTCGGGAGGTGTGACCTGAGGTGTGAACAATCACCTAAGGCGGGAGTGCCCTCAGAGAGGGCCCCCACAAGGGAGGAGCGCGCCATCGGAGACGCCGGTAATCATGGGGGATTCTTCCGCAATGGTTTCCTCACCTTCCACTAAGTCTGCTCACAAACGTAAGTATACTGAGTCTCAGCCACAGACGATTCTTCCATCGTTGCCACAGTTCCTTGTTGTTTCTCGGTCTGATGAAGGTCACGACTTCTCCACGGTCAACCCTTTCATTATTCAGAAAGGTGTCGACGCAATAGCAGGTCCTGTAAAGTCTTGTTCCAGATTACGGAATGGCACCCTGTTGTTAGAAACACACAGTGCCCTCCAGGCACAAAAATTGCTGCGTACTTCTCTGCTCCACACCTTCCCTGTCCGGGTGGAACCGCACCGTACCTTAAATTCCTCGCGTGGAGTCGTTTATACACGCTCTCTCGATGGATTGTCTGACGAAGAAATTCAGCACTATCTGTCTGACCAGGGCGTAACGGCAGTTCATAGAGTAATGAAACGGGTTGACACGAACATCATTCCAACCCGCACTGTCTTCTTGACATTTGACACAGTTCAACTCCCATCGAAAATCAAAGCAGGCTATGAGATAATTTCCGTTTGCCCTTACGTCCCAAACCCTACGCGTTGCTATCGATGTCAGCGGTTCAATCACACCAGCCAGTCCTGTTCCAATCCAGCCAAATGTGTTACGTGTGGCAAGGATGCCCATGAGGGTGCTTGTCCACCTCCATCCCCTCGCTGCATCAACTGTATGGGTGACCACGCTGCTTCCTCTCGAGATTGCCCCGTTTTTAAGGACGAGAAGCTCATCCAGGAAATAAGGGTGAAGGAAAAGGTGTCGACCTTTGCTGCTCGAAAATTATTCGCCAGTCGCAAGCCCACCGTGCCTCAGACAGGAAAATACAGCACTGTCCTTGCTTCTCCTCGGCCAACAAAGGAGGCGGCCACGCAGACTTGCGACCTCACCTTTAGTGCCACGGTCGTCAGATCGGCCAGCGCAAAGATAGCTCGTTCAACCTCACCACTTTCGCCTGCCCACTCTGTGGCTCACCCTTCATCGGGTTCTGCTACATCTCGAGCCCAAAAGTCGGACGCAAAGTCTTCGAAAAAAGAGCATACTCGTGAAGAGTTTTTACGTACCGCAACTTCACAACCATCGGTTCCTTCTTCATCTAAACCACATTCTTCCAAGAAGGCTACAAAGAAACCCAGTTCCCCTCCTTCTCTGCCAAGGCGTGCCCCCTCTACAGCACCACCTGGCGGAAATCGCCCTCGGCCATCTTCTGTGTCGCCGAGGCGCACTGCTGGTCGCCGGTCAACCGGCCGATCGCTGGTGGCAGGGACTGCTCCTGACCAACCTATGGATCAGGATCTTCTGCCTTCGGCTGAATGCCATTCCATGCTGTCGGTTGCTAGCTCCGAGCAGTCTTTGAGTTGACAGCAACTTTGGTCACATTCCTCCATTTTCCTTTCACCCCATGTCCATTATCCACTGGAATATCCGCGGCATTCGAGCCAATCGGGATGAATTGTCGGTCCTCTTACGCTCCTACTCGCCGGTCATCTTCTGTCTTCAGGAAACAAAGCTGCGTCCCCATGACCGCTTTGTTCTCCCTCACTTTCAGTCCGTCCGATATGACCTCCCCTCTGTTGAAGGCACTCCAGCCCATGGAGGACTCATGATTCTTCTCCATGATACTCTCCATTATCACCCAATCCCCTTAAACAGTTCCTTCCAAGCTGTCGCCGTCCGTCTTTCCCTTTCTGGATACACGTTCTCTCTTTGTACTGTATACATTCCATCATCCACACCAATGGCACGAGCTGATCTCCTTCATCTTCTTGGTCAGCTTCCACCCCCCTATTTGCTGGTTGGGGACTTCAATGCCCACCACCCGCTTTGGGGATCTCCACATCCTTGTCCACGTGGCTCCATATTGCTAGACGTCTTCCACCAAGCGGATCTAGTTTGCCTCAACACTGGGGTCCCCACATTTTTGTCTGCCTCCACGACAACCTTATCTCATTTGGACCTTGCGGTCGGTACTGTTCCGCTAGCTCGGCGCTTCGAATGGTTCGCCCTTGATGATACACACTCGAGTGACCACTTTCCATGTGTCCTCAGACTGCAGCCTCAACTGCCATATATGCGCCCGCGACGCTGGAAGTTTGCCCAAGCCGATTGGACACTTTTTTCGTCTCTCGCGACATTCGATGACCGTCGCTTTCCCAGCGTCGACGATGAGGTCACACATATTACCGACGTTATCCTTACAGCTGCGGAACGTTCAATACCACGCACCTCCGAATTGCCCCGGCGCCCCCCAGTTCCTTGGTGGAACGAGGCATGCCGTGCTGCAATACGTGAGCGGCGACGTGCTCTTCGCATTTTCCGTCACCATCCTACTTTGGCCAACTGTATCCGCTATAAGCAGCTCCGTGCGCGATGCCGTCGCGTCATCCGCGATAGCAAGAAGGCAAGCTGGAAATTCTTTATTAACTCATTTAACACCTTCACTCCCTCCTCGGAAGTTTGGAGTCGGCTTCGACGGTTCTCAGGCGCGCCTAGTTTCTCCCCGGTCTCTGGGCTCACTGTCGCGCATGATACCTTAGTGGACCCCGTCGCAATTTCTAACTCGTTGGGTCAGCACTTTGCTGAGATTTCGAGCTCTTCAAATTACCCGCCAGCGTTTCTCCCGAAGAAACGTGCAGCGGAAGTGCGACCTCTTGCTTTCTCCTCTCAAGATCACGAAAGCTACAATACTGTTTTCTCCATGCGGGAACTCCAACATGCCCTCTCATCTTCTCGCTCCTCCGCCCCGGGACCGGATGGTATCCATGTCCAAATGTTGCTGCATTTATCAACCCCTAGTCTGCGTTACCTCCTTCGCCTTTATAATCGAATTTGGACCGACAGTACCTTTCCCAAACGGTGGCGGGAAGCTATTGTCGTTCCCGTTCCGAAACCTGGAAAGGACAAACATCTCCCCTCTAGCTATCGCCCCATTTCTCTCACGAGTAGTGTCTGTAAGGTTTTGGAGCGTATGGTGAATTACCGTTTAGCTTGGTGGCTAGAATCCCGCAGTCTTTTAACACCAGCCCAATGCGGATTTCGGAAGCATCGTTCTGCCGTTGACCATCTTGTTGCTCTCTCCACTTATATCATGAACAATTTTCTCCGGAAACGCCAAACGGTAGCAATATTTTTTGATCTGGAGAGAGCATACGATACCTGTTGGAGGACAGGCATCCTCCGCACACTGTTCTCTTGGGGCTTTCGAGGCCGGCTGCCTCTTTTTCTTCGCGAATTTATGGCAGAGCGCACTTTTAGGGTGCGGGTGAACACTACTCTCTCCCGTACTTTCTCCCAAGAAAATGGGGTACCCCAGGGATCCGTGCTGAGTGTTGTACTGTTTGCCATCGCCATAAATCCAATTATGGATTGTCTCCCTCCTGATGTCTCGGGCTCCCTCTTTGTGGACGATTTTGCGATCTACTACAGCTCTCAACGGACCAGCCTTCTTGAACGACGTCTTCAAGGATGTCTCGATCGCCTCCACTCGTGGAGCATCGAAACTGGCTTCCGTTTCTCACACAGTAAGACCGTTTGTGTCAATTTTTGGCGACGTAAGGAGTTTCTTCCGCCCTCCTTACATCTAGGTCCTGTCAACCTTCCGTTTTCAGACGTCGCTAAATTCTTGGGTCTTATGTTTGACAGAAAACTAAGCTGGTCCTCCCACGTTTCCTATCTTTCGGCTCGCTGTCTGCGATCGCTTAACACCCTCCGTGTCCTGAATGGTACCTCCTGGGGAGCGGACCGAGTGGTCCTTCTCCGCCTCTATCGCGCCTTAGTGCGCTCGAAATTGGATTATGGAAGCATAGTCTACTCCTCTGCTCGGCCGTCTATTCTTCGTCGTCTCGACTCTATCCACCACCGTGGATTACGTTTAGTGTCTGGAGCTTTTTATACTAGCCCTGTGGAAAGCCTTTATGCTGAGACTGCTGAACCTCCGCTGTCCAATCGGCGAGCAGTCCTCCTGAGTCGTTATGCTAGCCATCTGTCTTCCATGCCTACTAATCCAGCCCATGACCTCTTTTTCGACGCCTCCTTTGATGTAGGGTATGCAGGCCGCTCCTCTTCCCTACTACCCCCGGGAGTCCGCTTCCGTCAACTGCTCCATTCTCTTTCCTTCCGCTTTCCTAAAACCTTCTGGACAAATTGGGGTACAGCACCGCCTTGGCTCCGTCCCCGGATCTGCCTGTTCCGTGACCTTTGTCAATTTCCCAAGGATGGTACCCCTACACTTGTTTATCGTCGGGCATTTGCTGCTCTATGTGCAGCAATGACGGAGGCCACATTTATTTACACCGACGGCTCGAAAACATCGTTAGGTGTAGGGAGTGCTTATATTGTTGGCGACACCCCAAATCAATTTCGGCTTCCCGACCAGTGTTCGGTTTATACTGCGGAGCTTTACGCTGTTCTCCAGGCTGTCCACTACATCCGCCGCCATCAGCGGATACAGTATGTAATCTGCTCAGATTCTCTCAGCTCTCTCCTCAGTCTCCAAGCTCTTTACCCTGTGCACCCTCTGGTCCACCGGATTCAGGACTGTCTGCGCTTGCTCCACCTGAGGGGCGTCTCGGTGGCGTTCCTCTGGCTCCCGGGACACGCTGGTATCTGTGGGAATGAGGCGGCTGATATAGCGGCCAAGGCCGCAGTCTCTCTTCCTCGGCCAGCAATTCGGTCGCTTCCCTTCACCGATCTACGGAGCGGTTTATGTCGCCAAGTTGCTCATTTATGGCATGCGCATTGGTCGGCACTTCCCTGTAATAAATTGCGGGAAGTGAAAGCCCTTCCTTGCGCTTGGACCTCTTCCTCCCGAACGCGTCGTCGGGAGGAGGTAATTTTAGCTAGACTCCGGATAGGGCACTGTCGTTTTAGCCATCGACATCTTTTAAGCGGCGATCCTCCCCCACTCTGTCCCCACTGCTCTCAGCTGTGGACGGTAAGACACCTTTTAATTGAATGCCCCTATTTTAATCCGTTACGCTCCCGTCTACAGCTATCGCCTGATCTATCGTCGATTTTAGCAGATGACACGCGCTCAGCCGACCGCGTTCTCCAGTTTATTAGTGACAGTGAAATGGCGTCAGTCATTTGAACCTTTTTTTGGGGACAATCACCCCCTTTCTGTAGTGGATTTTTAAGCATTCTTCTATTTTTAGTTTCTCAAATTTTCTGACTTTGTTCCCATTGCTGCTGGTTTTAAAATTCGGTTTTTTACGGTCTTAAGTCACGGGCTGGGCGCTAATGACCTTAGCAGTTTTGCGCCCTAAAACTACAAACAAACAAACAAACACCTATTATTCTCAGTATTGTAATTAGAGCAGTAGTATCTGTAACAATGAAAGATTGTAGCAGAGTGCAGCTTACCTGAATACGTACTGTTTCCACTCAGATATTTCTCCCTCTGATCCAGAATCATCGAATTCTTCCTCGTAAGCTTTCAAAGTTTTTTGCCCATCCAACAAACATGACATATTTGTAATTATATTATGAAAAGGATAGTTGATACCATGTAGCGGAGATACTGAGTCACACACAGGCATACAAAAGACTATCAAAAGGTGAGGTTTTGTTACACGCGCGCGCGCACACACACACACACACACACACACACACACACACACACACACACACACACACACACACACACTCTCTCTCTGCAGTCTCTGGCAGCTGAAGCCATACTGCGAGCAGCAGTGCATAACACGAGCAGCAGTGCATAACACGTGATGAGAAAGGCAACCGGGTTGTGGGGATAAGGAGGCTGGGGCAGGGAGGGGGAGCAATAGCAGGGGAGGGGAGGGAATGGTCAAGTATTGCTTTTGGGAGTGTACAGGGCCAAGATGGAGAGAGAGTAGGAGGGCAAGTAGGTGGAGTCACAAGGTTAGACAGAGGGCGGGGGGGGGGGGGGGGGGGGGAGGCGAGAAGTAAATGGACTGAGTGCTTTGGTGGAATAGATGGTTGTGTAGTACTGAAATTGAAACAGGGAAGGAGCTGATTGGTAAGGACAAACACTAACGAAGGTTAAGGCTAGGAGGGTTATTGGAATGTTGGCTATATTGCAGGAAGTGTTTCCCACCTGCGAAATTCAGAAAAGCTGTTGTTTGTGGGAAGGATCTAGATGGAATAGGCTGTGAAGCAGTCATAGAAATGAAGTACATCGTGTTGGGCGGCATGCCTAGCAATGGGGTGATCCAGCTGTTTCATGACCACAGTTTGTCGGTGGCCATTTATGCGGACAGACAGTTTGTTGGCTGTCATGCTCATGTAGAATGCAGCACAGTGGTTCCCACTTAGCTTGTATATCACATGACTGGTTTTACAGGTATCCCTGCCTTTGATGGGATAGGTGACTGGACTGGAGTAGGTGGTGGCAGGGGGGGATGTATGGGACAGGTCTTGCATCTAGGTCTGTTACAGGGATATGAGCCATGAAGCAATGCGTCAGGAGTAGGGGTTGTGTAGGGATGGGCGAGGTTATTCTGTAGGTTTGTTGGGCAGCAGACTTACCACTGTGGGAGGGGTGGGAAGGATAGTGAGTTGGACATCCCTCATTTCAGGGCACAATGAGAGGTAGTTGAAACTCTGATGGAGAATGTGCTCGAGTTTCACCAGTCTCGTGGGCGGTACTGAGAATACTCTTCTGTGGCTGGACAGAGGGACTTTGGGAGGTGGTGGGTGACTGGAAAGATAAAGCACGGGAGATCTGTTTTGTACAAGGTTGAGAGGTTAATTACGGTCTGTGAAAGCCTCAGTGAGACCCTCGGTATATTTCGAGAGGGACTGCTTGTCACTACATATGCAATGGCCACAGATGGCTAGGCTGTATGGAAAGGACTTCTTGATATGAAATGGGTGGCATCTGTCAAATTGTTATTCGTAAGAGAATGACAGCTGACGCTAATGTATGTATGTTCCAGACTCATTTTACCCAGTAGCTTTGGGCTTTGCATTGGGTGAGATTCACTATAAATGCTAGCTCAGTAGTGTACCGAAGCTGAGGAGTACTACCTGTAAAACCAAATTAAGATTTCACGCAAATCTGGCAACTTACTTCTTTCTGACTCTTTCTGTTGTTTCTCAGTGCCAAGGGTACTGGTTTCAAATGTCCTCCACATGAGACTCTGCAGTGTGTTCAGATGCTATACCCATATAATCCTCCTTCATGGATAATTTTTTAAACACAAAGTTTGAAACTAAGTGTTCCCTTTTGCTGTCTTCTGTAACCACACCAGACATGTCAATGACTGGGTAGCTTTCAACCTGTACACTGATTTCCACTGTGGGTGGGATGTCAAACTAACTACTTAAGACATTTTTGAAGAATATGTTCAGAACTACTTCACAGTACTGTCCGTACAACTTGTAATGAATCCAAAGACATCCCAGTCTATACTAAGTAGGTTAAAGTGTACTCCAACTAATACTGCAAGATAGGAGTATTCCTGCACTACCGAACATAGACTTTCATTGAATGAATATACAACAGTTATGACGGAGCCAGGTAGCTAGTACAAACTCTGGATGATTAACTTGAGTCCACCTACACCAGTTAATTGCATCCAGATAATTTGTCGGATGTAAATTACACTGCAGTAAGCACAATCGCCCCCTCCCCCCCGTTCCTCCCTCCTCGCTGCAGTGACCATGCCCTGTCCTATGTTGTCTACTTGTATTTCCAATATACATTACTCTCCTTGCTAAATATTTCAGAGCTGATTTGGAATGTGGTAAATTCAAAAACTTCATGAATG
The DNA here is from genome assembly GCF_023864275.1 of Schistocerca cancellata. Lineage (NCBI taxonomy): Eukaryota > Metazoa > Arthropoda > Insecta > Orthoptera > Acrididae > Schistocerca > Schistocerca cancellata. The sequence continues at coordinate 447,060,016 of NC_064627.1, forward strand.
CTTAAGCATTTTATTGTTAAAATTTTGAAGTACGAAGTATCTTTACTTTGTATGCATTAGGATTTTATTATCTGCGTATCAACTAGTGAGCGTTCATCAGAGGATCTTAAATCACCACATGGGGTCATTCCACGTCAAATCAACAAATGAAAGTAAGATTTTCAACTTTACCCTCTTGGATGTATTTGAAATTAAGTATGTTTGTAGAGTTCATAAAGAGTGAAAAAATATTTTTTTTCGATTTATCTAACGAAAGGGTTGTGAATAATGGGTACTCAAAAATGTAAAAAGAATAAAATTTTTGACTTCTGGAACATTACTGATTTGATTTGCTCACAATTTCTGTTCTAATTAATCTAGAACAATGAAACTGAGTTAATTTGAAAGCTCTTGTGAAGGGTATTCATATGATACAACACATCATTATTGAATTTAACGAATTTTGAAAAACTGTATTTTTAAAATCGTCAAAAAAATATGTGAAAGATACTGTTTTGAGCTACATATTCTTAAAATTTCTTCTTGAGATGATTATGGAATCACTATCAAAAGTAATTGTATGTTTAAGATGCTATTGTGAAAAACCTCCAAAAAATTAATTTGTTTTAAATATTAGGCTTTCTTAATATCATTTGTGTTATCGTATAGCTAAATTTGGACGTCAAAATAAAATACTTTATAATAGTTTTTCAAAATTCAATAAAGTTTTTACTAAAAAAATGTATATATACGTTGTCAAGCTAATTACGTTTTATGTCATATGAAAGCCCTTTAAAAGATCCTTCAAATGAACCCAGCTTCATTGTTCTAACTTAATTTGAACAGAAATTGTGAACAAAAGTCAAAAATTTGTTTCTTTTTAAGTTTTTATAGTATATAAAATTCACAAAAACAGTGTGAAAAATTATTTTGTTTTACTCTTTATGCTACATGCATAATTAATTTCAAGTAAATCCAAGAGGGTCAAATTGTAGCACTTTCTGATTTAAATAAAAATTTACTCCACAAGTACATTGCCGTTTGAGTAGCTGCTTCCTCTGTGTAGTACACCCCTGACATATGAAGGTGATTGCTACAATTCTCCATCCTAAAGCACAGGTCCAGAAAACTGCAGGCAAGACTGTCAAGGAATTGGAGACTCTCAAAGCAAAGGACCCCACCTGATTCTGGGTATAATACTGAAAAAGTTATTGTACCTTGTGAGTCCAGCCATCTTCACCACTTGCTCCACCCACCTATACAAACTTAGGATGGGCTCAGAACCTAACAAGGAACCTCCCCATCGTACCCCCCTCAGATTTAGTTATAAGTTGGCACAGTAGATAGGCCTTGAAAAACTGAACACAGATCAATCGAGAAAACAGGAAGAAGTTGTGTGGAACTATGAAAAAACAAGCAAAATATACAAACTGAGTAGTCCATGTGCAAGATAGGGAACATCAGGGATAGACTGAAGGCAGGAGCGCCATGGTCCTGTGGTTAGCGTGAGCAGCTGCGGAACGAGAGGTCCTAGGTTCAAGTCTCCCTTCGAGCGAAAAGTTTAATTTTTTATTTTCAGACAATTATCAAAGTTCAGGCACTCACACATAATCAACTTCGCTCTCCAAAATTCCAGGACATGTTCAGATTTGCTTGGACATAGGCAGGATTTGACGGTCTACACACGGAAAAATTTGAAAACGTTAAAAACATATGTTTTGACAGAGCACAGAGAAAAGTGAGCGACTGTGAAACTGTTGGATTCATTTGTTGCAGTTTATGTGACACTCTTATGTTTTCATCACTTTTTTGGGAGTAATTATCACATCCACTAGAAAACCTAAATCGGGCAACGTAGAAGAATGTTTTTACCCATTCGCCAAGTGTACAAGTTAGGTGGGTCGACAACATATCCCTGTCGTGACGCACATGCCGTCACCAGTGTCGTGTAGAATATATCAGACGTGTTTTCCTGTGGAGGAATCGGTTGACCTATGACCTTGCGATCAAATGTTTTCGGTTCCGATTGGAGAGGCACATCCTTTCGTCTACTAATCGCACGGTTTTGCGGTGCGGTCGCAAAACACAGACACTAAACTTATTACAGTGAACAGACGTCAATGAACGAACGGACAGATCATAACTTTGCGATAATAAAGAAATTAAACTTTTCACTCGAGGAAAGACTTGAACCAAGGGCCTTTGGTTCCGCAGCTGCCCATGCTAATCACGGGTCCACGGCGATCCCGAGCTCACATTCTCCTTAATGTTGCCTATCTTCGCATGGACTGTTCAGTTTGTATATTTTGCTTATTTTTTCATAGTTCCACACAACTTCTTCCTGTTTTCTCGATTGGTCTGTGTTCAGTTTTTCAAGGCCTATCCACTGTGCCAGCTTATAACTAAATCTGAGGGGGGTGCGATGGGGTGGTTCCCTTGTAAGTAATAGGTGTAATTGATGCTGACATTAGTCACAACTTGAAGATGACTGCACCCTGTTCTCTCACTAGCCCCAGGTAGGGTGTTCTCTGCATGTCAGTTAAGGTCTTTCAGCAAACATACTGAGTGCACTTTGGACTTATTCCGAACACCTGACGCTATTTCCCTAAGGGGCTCTATAGCGCACCTGGTATTGGAGATCCCAATAACTAGCAAACCCCTTCCGCTCATGTGCATGGTCTCTCTGTGCCAAAGGAGTGGACACTTGTTCTGTTTGGATGAAAGGATGAGGCATACAGCCAGATCTCACATTGTGACTGGCTCAAGCAACATGAACACACTAAAACCTGCTACCCACTATGTGGTCAGCGCGTTTGCCCCCTGTCGTATACAGTGGAAGGTACCTTGGTAGCAGAGCCCATGGATGAAACAAGCAAGGCTTCAGGTGCCTAATGTGACGCGCCAGTTCTCCTGTCACCAGTACACCTGAAGCAGCCCCCTGCAGATGGCTGCCTACAGCCAGTTGCACCTCCTGCATCAACACACAGCATGTACACTACCTATCAATCCAACTACTGAAATTTATTTTGTAAACACACACACACACACACACACACACACACACACACACACACAAAAAACTGATTGTCACTGACTCTAGTTCACTCCACTCTGGCCGATGCAGACAAAATATCTGCTCTCCTGCTGGTTCTTGAACATGGATTATAAATGCTGTGGGTTACGTTTGTGTTGATACATTTGTTTAGACAAGCTATAATGAAATTGTATTATATCAGTAAAATCTGACTCTGTTTTTGTGATATATATGTGTATATGTATTTAGGGCTGCCTAGGAAAAGTAAGATGCACTCACCTGCCAAAAAATGAAGCTCTGTTTTTGGAATGGCTAGTGTGTGTGCAAGTGATGCTTAATCTACTGATGAGGTTGATTTTTATTTAATCAGAATACATGTTGTTGTTGATCTGCTTGAATGATGGAAGCAGCACAGTCATCTGTTTCACAGAGTATGTGTTTTAGGGAAAATATCATTTTGTGTTGCAGCCTCTAATGCAACTAAAAAAATAAATTTAGATGCAGCAGGGAACCATATTTCAAACAGGTGAAACATACTTAATGTGTAACGAGTCAATGATATCCTGACAATTCTTTGTTATTACCATCATAATAGAGAATAACCTGGAGACAGTTTTGTTGCTGTTGGATTTTCAGTTCTTAGGTTGTACCATGCACGTTAATGCTGACAAGATTTTGTTTCTAATTAGTAAAGTCAATCATGCTATATGAAAGAGCAATGTGATGTTTCATTCAGTGATGGACCGTTATTGCAGATGGCTGAGCACAGGACGGCCAAGTTGGTAAAACCCCTCAATTTGCAGGTATCTAGTATGTGATACTGAAGGCACTGGAACTGATGAATGTGAGAGAGGGAAGTAGTTTCTCAGGTGCCATACAGGCAACTTCACGGGTGTACCCAGGAGAAAAATCTTCTAGTTGATTCAGGACTCTCTGATGTATCTCCTTGACTAGGGAAAGGAATCTGTGTTATACTAGGTACCAATAACAGAATCAAGGGAAATAAAGACACTGACATTGCAATCAAGGAAGCTTGTTAAGGACACACTGTGTTACCTTGTTGTTAACCAGGAAATAGTGTAAGTTATTGTGAGGCAGAGTAACAGGAATTGTTGGAAAATAAGACGCAGTCTACAAAGCTGTCTGTCTTTGGTTATGTTCCGAACAGTCATAGAGATGGGATGTTTATGGAGTGTGTGTTTCAATACAATATTTTTTAACACAGTGTATGAATACTCTTGTGAGGGCAGCAGCAAATCTATGTTAGTTGATGGTGAGACGAATGTGGTATGCAGTTCTGAAATTACGTGAACTGTCCAGGTTCAGTGATGTAAAATTCATGGGCGTTTAAAAGTTCGGGCAAATGCCCAGAATAAATGTCTGGGTAGAAACCCAAAATCCATAAATGCCTGGGCATCCCCCCCCCCCCCCCAAACACTGTTGTGTAGTGGTTGAATAAGTTGGAAAAACTTGCTTGAGAGTTACGGAGTAGTTATTAGTGGAAATACATTGGACTGTAAATGTAACTACAAATTTTAATGAGGTCAATTGACGGGGTAGTACATAATAAAAAAGAAAACAAAACTCAAGTTTAAAATTAATTCTTGAAATGAAGTATAGTTTATCTTAAGCAGGTAGCTACACCACTGCAAAAATATTAGAGCAAAAAAGCTTATCCGTAATGATCTTAATTAGGGATGAGTTATGCCGAATCAGATTGCACCAGTAAAAAATTGCTGATTCTCTAGGAATTGACCAGTATCAGAATCAAACGATTGCAGCATCCTCAGCATCAATTCAATAAATCTTCTTTTATGTTAGTGTTCTCATTTTATCTTCACAGCAGTGCACTCATTTCAAAGTAGATAAAGCAGCAGAATAGAAAACTATAGCCTGTCAGCCTGTCTCAAGTGTCACTACATCTGTCTATAAAGCTCCCCTCCCTCCCTCCGTCACCACTCCATCCCTCCGTCCCTCCCTCCCTCCCTCCGTCACCACTCCATCCCTCCCTCCCTCCGTCACCACTCCCTCCCTCCCTCCCTCCGTCACCACTCCATCCCTCCCTCCCTCCGTCACCACTCCATCCCTCCCTCCCTCCGTCACCACTCCATCCCTCCCTCCCTCCGTCACCACTCCATCCCTCCCTCCCTCCGTCACCACTCCATCCCTCCCTCCCTCCGTCACCACTCCATCCCTCCCTCCCTCCGTCACCACTCCATCCCTCCCTCCCTCCGTCACCACTCCATCCCTCCCTCCCTCCGTCACCACTCCATCCCTCCCTCCCTCCGTCACCACTCCATCCCTCCCTCCCTCCGTCACCACTCCATCCCTCCCTCCCTCCGTCACCACTCCATCCCTCCCTCCCTCCGTCACCACTCCATCCCTCCCTCCCTCCGTCACCACTCCATCCCTCCCTCCCTCCGTCACCACTCCATCCCTCCCTCCCTCCGTCACCACTCCATCCCTCCCTCCCTCCCTCCCTCCGTCACCACTCCATCCCTCCCTCCCTCCCTCCCTCCGTCACCACTCCATCCCTCCCTCCCTCCCTCCCTCCGTCACCACTCCATCCCTCCCTCCCTCCCTCCCTCCGTCACCACTCCATCCCTCCCTCCCTCCCTCCCTCCGTCACCACTCCATCCCTCCCTCCCTCCCTCCGTCACCACTCCATCCCTCCCTCCCTCCCTCCGTCACCACTCCATCCCTCCCTCCCTCCGTCACCACTCCATCCCTCCCACTGAAAACGGTTTAATGTTTAAGAATACATTTATTGTCAAGAAACATGCGCCAGCTGTTGAACGTATTCAGTAATAATTCAGTGTTACCACAAGTTGTGAAAATCAGGGAATTTCAAACGTCAGGGAAATTTGGAAGAAAGAAGGAAGAAAAAAAAACACTGGAAAAATCTTTTTTGTGTCAGTAGACGAGATGGTTTGTTCAGTGAGATGTCATGTATTGTTGCTGGCTTGGCGCAGCTGAGTACATGCACCGCTTCCCTACTCCCTCATTCTTATTGCTTCTCCTCAGCTTGCAGTCATTGCTGCCCCCTCTTCTTGCTGCAATCCTAGCAGCTGCCGATGAGAGGCAAAGAAGTGTGAGAAGTGCTTTGTTTGGATCTGATTCTTGGAGACTGGTGATGCAGCAGTGGGAGACAGCAGTCATATGCATGAATTGTCTGAGTGATTATTATGTGAATGTGTGTGCACTGTCATTTTCTGACAAAGGCTATGGCTAAAAATTTAGTTGTGAGAGTGTTATTGTCTTTTCTATGTGCCTGTTTGCAGCTCAGTGATCATCTTTACGGTGTGTTGCTACCTATCCTCATTAGTATCGATTCTCGGAGTACTTGTACAAGTTCTGTTGCATGGATTGATCAGCATGGTCTCATTTCATCAACATGTTGTCTGTGACACGTGAAATAGCTGGCCACAGCAGGGAACTTCCATGACAGGCCAAAACCACAAGCCATTTCTGTGGGTGTACCTAACAGATCGGACCTGCCGGTCTGAAGCCCATTGTTGACCCTGCCTGTTGGATCCAATCTCACCAATCTGCACGCAGGCCACGTCTGTTTGTGTCTGGTGTAATGCAGACGTTTTTTGTGGTTTATCCATGACCCAGGACCGTGGTGCTCCTCAGGGGGGCAGAGGCCACAGGTGATAGATTTTAGGAATTGTGAATGTCTCACTGCAAGTACATCTTACAGTGTGGCATTTTATAGACATTTGATTTCTTCTAGTACATTTTGACACTTCAAAAGTAGTTTATATGTTAGAAAGTGTGGTTTATAAGAAGAGAAAATTGTGGCAGTCTCTGGCAGTTTGTATGCGATGTACTTACTTGTTTCTTGAAAGAAAAACCACACAGTACCTGTAAAATAAGACATAAAGCAACTATGGGTAATAACCAACAATAATGAACATAGTAGAACCAACACTTTATTGGCAGTCACCTATAGTGTTGGTTTACAGAACTCTTCCTACACTTATTTCAAGAGACGTACTTTTTTCTGAGATTCCCCCCTGCAGGCCCAGGGGTTAGAATAGGCCCGAGGTATTCCTGCCTGTCGTATGAGGCGACTAAAAGGAGTTTCACACGTTTAGGCCTTTATGTGATGGTCCCCTGTAGGGTTTGACCTCCATTCTTCAAAATTTTCCCGAAGAGCAAGCCAATTGGGGAAGGGCGCGCCTTACAAGGTGCGTCGTGTCGAACGTGCATTGAGACCTTTAGCCCACATTCTCGTTGCCACCTTGCAGTTCTGCTCATTCTCCATCTGTTGGGCGAGGACATTTTCCTGAGTGTGTTGTCCACCATGCACTATGCAGTGTCTATTTCTGCATTGACGATGACCAAGGACTTTTTTGCACCTGATATCCAACACGATAGCCAGTCTGTTGTGGTGGGGACCCCATGTACCCTGTTGGTTGTAGCTCCCTGACCACACAGGGATCGCCCTGCTGATGCCTGAGCCGTTAACTCCCCACGTATGCCAAGGGGTAGATGCCCATTCCCCTAGGGCATTGGGACTCCCAGCAATGGCCATCCTGCCAAGTGGCCTTTGCTGTGGTTGTGCGACACCCATGGGGAGGGCCCCTGGTCGGAGTGGGTGGCATCAGGGTGGATGGCATGCGATGAAGCGTAGTCCATCATCTCTTGCTGGTGGTGAAACACCAGCAGTCTCTAAGCGATCATGAGCTCAACTCAGTGCACAGAAGTACGACCCCAAATCATTCACCTCCCTGGCCACACTATGAGAGGAACGTCAGGCTAAGGATGGCAGCGGATCTTATTCGCCCCAGTACCTTGCATGTTCGAGAGTTGATGGGGAATCTTTCATGACAATGAAGCCTCAGTTTTTTGTTTAGTATTTAGAGGACATGTTCGGGGAGGTGGAAGGCTTGTCCAAAATGAGAGCTGGGTCAGTCTTCATCAAAACAGCATCCTCTGCCCAGTCATGGGAGTTACTCGCTTGTGACAAGGTAGGGGATGTTTCTGTAACCATCATGCCCCATAAGAGCTTAAATTTGGTCCAGCGTATCATATTTCACAGAGACCTTTTTTTTTGCAGTCCGACGATGAGCCGCGTGCCAGTTTAGAGCGGCGAGGTGTACTTTTCGTCCGGCGTGGCCACCGTGGTCCGAAGGATAATCAGGTTGCCACCGGTGCCTTCATCTTGGCCTTTGAAGGTGACACATTGCCCGAGAAGATGAAGGTGATGGTCTACCGGTGTGATGTGAAGCCCTATATCCCTGTGATGTGAAGCCCTATATCCCTCCCCAAATGCGGTGCTTTAAGTGCTGGAAGTTCGGCCATACGTCTTTCTGCTGTATTTCCAGCGTCACATGCCGAGATTGTGGACGCTCATCACATCCCAATACTCGGAAGTGTGCCTCGCCTCCCATCTGTGTCAACTGTGGAGAGCACCATTCGCCTTGCTCAGGAAAATCATGGAGTAAAAGACCCTGGACAGACTGACCTACACTGAGGCGAAGAGAAAATTTGAATGCCTTCATGCTGTGCGTATGATATCGTCTTGAGCCGCCGCCACAACAGTTCTGGCACCATCAGCTTTGCCATCCCATGTTACCTCTCGGAGCCAGAAGACTACATCTGCCCCCTTGATGGTTGGGGGCATTTTCCTCCCTGTTGCTCCTGCACCACCTACTTCGGGAGCAACACCCCTCCAACCATCTGGGACACCCGTCCCCACTTCTAAGCCAGAGAGGCATAAGTCTTCTTCGGCTTCTCTCGCTAGGAAGAGGTCCCTTTGGTCACTCCCTTCCCAGGTTTCTTCTAGTGGGAAAGAAGACACCCGTCGGTGGCTGAAGAGCTCAAAAGAAGCTGGTTGTAGGGCTCATCCTCAGTCCCGGAGACTGAGCCAGTGAAGTCCTCCCAGCCAAGGAAACCCAAGCAGTAGTGAGAGAAATCCAAAGTAAACCCCTATGGCCAAGAAAATTGTGGTGGCACCCACACCACCACTACCTACAAGCTCTGCGGCTGAGGATGGGATGGAGAGTTTAGCGTCCGCTGAGGACTTAGATCTCGCCAGGCCCTCAGACACAATGGATATAGACTGCTCAGACAATAAATCGGTGGCAGCAGGTGACTGAGGTGTAAACTGCCTCATTGAATGTTCCATGCGTTCCCAGTCTCACGATGTCATCCTCCAGTGGAATTGCGGCGGTTTTCTCCACTGCCTGGCTGAGCTACGGCAACTGTTAAGCTTTACACCTGCAATCTGCATTGCCCTCCAGGAAACCTGGTTCCCAGCAATGCGGACTCCTGCCCTCTGCGGATATAAGGGATATTACAGGAACCGTAGCGACTATAATAGTGTGTCAGGTGGAGTTTGTTTTTATGTCCTAACTTGGTCTGTAGTGAATATGTGCCATTCAAACCCCTCTTGAAGCTGTGGCTGTCAGAATAAGAACGATGCAGGAAATAACTCTCTGCAATGTATGTCTTCCTCCAGATGGTGCAGTACCCCTGAATGTATTAGCTGACTGATTGATCAACTCCCTAATCCTTTCCTACTTTTGGGAGATTTTAATGCCCATAACCCCTTGTGGGATGACACCATGCTTACTGGTTGAGGCAGAGATGTCGAAACTTTACTGTCGCAATTCGACCTCTGCCTCTTAAATACTGGAGCCGAACCCACATTTCAGTGTGGCTCATGGTAGTTACTTGGCCATTGATTTATCAATTTGCAGCCCAGGACTTCTCCCATCTATCCACTGGAGAACACATGACGACTGCTTCCCTATCTTCCTGTCACTGCCCCAGCGTCTGGCCCACGAACACCTGCCCACATGGGCATTGAACAAGGCGGCCTGGAGAACTTTCACCTCTGCTATCACTGCTGAATCTCCCCCACACGGTAACATTGATGTGATGGTTGAGCAGGTGACTAGCACAATTGTTTCTGCCGCAGAAAACGCAACCCCTCTCTCGTTAGGGTGCCCAAGGCGTAAGGCAGTCCATTGGTGGAAGCCGAAAGTTACTGAAGCAATTAAGGAGCATCAGCGAGCTCCACAGCGGCATAAGCTGCACCCTTCCCTGGAGCACCTCATAGCCTTTAAACGGCTAAGTGCCCGTGTTCCCTGCCTTATCAGACAATGGAAGGAGGAGTGTTCGGAGAGATAAGTCTCCACCATTGGGTGCCACACATCACCTTCCCAAGTCTGGGCAAAGATCAAACGTCTCTTCGGGTACCAGGCCCCAACAGCTGTCCCCGGTGTTGCCGAAAATAGCGAGTTATGTACCGACAAAAATGCGATTGCCGAGCACTTTGCTTGAGTCTCTGCGTCGGAGAATTACCCCTCCAACCTTTCGCATACTCAAATAGTGGCTGCAAGGGAACATACTCTCATTCACTCCATTCTGCAGTGCATCCTATAACACCCCATTTACAGAGTGGGAGCTCCTCATTGCCTTTGCACTTTGCCCCGACACAGCTCCTGGGCCTGATCGCGTTCACAGCCTCATCTGACTACAAGCGAATCGTCTCGTCATCTTCAACCAGATCTGGTGTGATGGCATTTTTCCATGCAATGGCGGGAGAGCACCATCATTCCGGTGCTCAAACCCGGTAAAAACCCGCTTGATGTGGATAGCTATCGGCCCATCAGCCTCGCCAACGTTCTTTGTAAGCTGCTGGAACGTATGGCATGTTGGTGGTTGGGTTGGGTCCTGGAGTCGCGTGGCTTGCTGGTTCCGTGTCAGGGCAGCTTCCGCCAGGGTCACTCTACTACTGATCTGTATCTGCATCTACATGACTACTCTGCAATTCAGATTTAAGTGCTTGGCAGAGGGTTCATCGAACCACAATCTTACTATCTCTCTACCATTCCACTCCCGAACAGCGTGCGGTAAAAACAAACACCTAAACCTTTCTGTTCGAGCTCCGATTTCTCTTATTTTATTTTGATGCTCATTCCTACCTATGTAGGTTGGGCTCAACAAAATATTTTCGCATTCGGAAGAGAAAGTTGGTGACTGAAATTTCGTGAATAGATCTCACTGTGATGAAAAAAGTCTTTGCTTTAATGACTTCCATCGCAACTCGCGTATCATATCTGCCACACTCTCTCCCCTATTACGTGATAATACAAAACGAGCTGCCCTTTTTTGCACTCTTTCGATGTCCTCCGTCAATCCCACCTGGTAAGGATCCCACACCGCGCAGCAATATTCCAACAGAGGACGAACGAGTGTAGTGTAAGCTGTCTCTTTAGTGGACTTGTTGCATCGTCTAAGTGTCCTGCCAATGAAACGCAACCTTTGGTTCGCCTTCCCCACAATATTATCTATGTGGTCTTTCCAACTGAAGTTGTTATTAATTTTTACACCCAGGTACTTAGTTGAATTGACAGCCTTGAGAATTGTACTATTTATCGAATAATCGAATTCCAATGGATTTCTTGTGGAACTCATGTGGATCACCTCACACTTTTCCTTATTTAGCGTCAACTGCCACCTGCCACACCATACAGCAATCTTTTCTAAATCGCTTTGCAACTGATACTGGTCTTCGGATGACCTTACTAGACGGTAAATTACAGCATCATCTGCGACCAACCTAAGAGAACTGCTCAGATTGTCACCCAGGTCATTTATATAGATCAGGAACAGCAGAGGTCCCAAGACACTTCCCTGGGGAACATCTGATATCACTTCAGTTTTACTCAATGATTTGCCGTCTATTGCTACAAACTGCGACCTTCCTGACAGGAAATCACGAATCCAGTTGCACATCTGAGACGATACCCCATAGGCCCGCAGCTTGAGTAGAAGTCGCTTGTGAGGAACGGTGTCAAAAGCTTTCCAGAAATATAGAAATACGGATTCAATTTGAGATCCCCTGTCGATAGCGGCCATTACTTCGTGCGAATAAAGAGCTAGCTGTGTTGCACAAGGATGATGATTTCTGAAACCATGCTGATTAAGTATCAATAGATCGTTCCCTTCGAGGTGATGCATAATGTTTGAATACAGTATATGCTCCAAAACCCTACTGCAAACCGACGTCAATGATATAGGTCTGTAGTTCGATGGATTACTCCTACTAGCCTTCTTAAACACTGGTGCGGCCTGCGCAATTTTCCAATCTGTAGGTACAGATCTATCGGTGAGCGAGCGGTTGTATGTGATTGCTAAGTAGGGAGCTACTGTATCAGCGTAATCTGAAAGGAACCTAATCGGTATACAATCTGGAACTGAAGACTTGCCTGTATCAAGCGATTTGAGTTTCTTTGCAACCCCTAAGGTATCTACTTCTAAGAAACTCGTGCTAGCAGCTGTTCGTGTTTCAAATTCTGGAATATTCCATTCATCTTCCATGGTGAAGGAATTTTGGAAAACTACGTTCAATAACTCCGCTTTAGCGGCACAGTCATCGATAACAGTATCATCGGCACTGGGCAGCGAAGGTATTGACTGCGTCTTGCCGCTTGTGTACTTTACATATGACCAGAATTTCTTCGGGTTTTCTACCAAATTTCGAGACAATGTTTTGTTGTGGAACCTATTAAAGGCATCTCGCATTGAAGTCCGTGCCAAATTTTGCGTGTCTGTAAATTTTAGCCAATCTTTGGGATTTCGTGTTCTTCTGAGCTTCGCATGCCTTTTCTGTTGCCTCTGCAACAGCGTTCGGACCTGTTTTGTGTACCATGGGGGATCAGTTCCATCTCTTACCAATTTATGAGGTATGAATATCTCAATTGCTGTTGCTACTATATCTTTGAATTTGAGCCACATCTCGTCTACATTTGCATAGTCAGTTCGGAAGGAATGGAGATTGTCTCTTAGGAAGGCTTCTAGTGACACTTTATCCGCTTTTTTAAATAAAATTATTTTGCGTTTGTTTCTGGTGGATTTGGAAGAAATGGTATTGAGCCTAGCTACAACCACCTTGTGATCTCTAATCCCTGTATCAGTCATGATGCTCTCTATTAGTTCTGGATTGTTTGTGGCTAAGAGGTCAAGTGTGTTTTCACAACCATTCGCATGGGTTTGTGGACTAACTGTTCGAAATAATTTTCGGAGAAAGCATTTAGGACAATCTCGGAAGATGTTTTCTGCCTACCACCGGTTTTGAACAAGTATTTTTGCCAACATATCGAGGGAAGGTTGAAGTCCCTACCAACTATAACCGTATGAGTGGGGTATTTATTTGTTATGAGACTCAAATTTTCTCTGAACTGTTCTGCAACTATATCATCGGAGTCTGGGGGTCAGTAGAAGGAGCCAATTATTAACTTAGTTCGGCTGTTAAGTATAACCTCCACCCATACCAATTCGCACAGAGTATCTACTTCGACTTCACTACAAGATAACCACTACTGACAGACACAAACACTCCACCACTAATTCTGCCTAATCTATCTTTCCTGAACACCGTCTGAGACTTCGTAAAAATTTCTGCAGAACTTATTTCAGGCTTTAGCCAGCTTTCTGTACCTATTACGATTTCAGCTTCTGTGCTTTCTATTAGCGCTTGAAGCTCGGGGACTTTCCCAGCACAGCTACAACAATTTACAACTACAATTTTGACTGTTCCTTGATCCAAGCACGTCCTGTATTTGCCATGCACCCTTTGAGATTGCAGCCCACCCCGTACTTTCCCGAGGCCTTCTAACCTAAAAAACCGCCCAGTCCACGCCACACAGCCTCCGCTACCCGTGTAGCCACCAGCTGAGTGTAGTGAAGTCCTGACCTATTCAGCGGAACCCGAAACCCCACCACCCAATGGCGCAAGTCAAGGAATCTCCAGCCAACACGGTCGCAAAACCGTCTGAGCCTCTGATTCAGACCCTCCACCTGGCTCTCCACCAAAGGTCCGCAGTCGGTTCTGTCAATGATGCTGCAGATGGTGAGCTCTGCCTTCATCTCGTAAGCAAGACCGGCAGCCTTCACCAAATCAGATAGCTGCTGGAATCCAGAGAGAATTTCCTCAGATCCAAAGCGACACACGTCATTAGTGCCAACATGTGCCACCACCTGCAGCTGGCTGCACCCTGTGCTCTTCATGGCGTCCGGAAGGACCCTTTCCACATCAGGAATGACTCCACCCAGAATGCACACGGAGTGCACACTGGATTTCTTCCCCTCCTTAGCCGCCATATCCCTAGGGGGGCCCATTACGCGCTAACATTGGAGCTCCCAACTACCAATAAGCCCACCCTCTGTGATTGCCCGGACCTTGAAGTCTGAGAATTATCCTCTGAAACAGGGCAGGCAGCTGCATCTGGCTCAGCCAGAGACAGTGCCTGAAACCTGTTTGTCAGACGCACCGGGGAGGCTTTCTGATCAGCCTCCGGGGACGTCTTTCGCTGCCTGCCATGCCTTGGAATGACCTCCCAATCAACCACAGGCGAGGGCTCAGCCCCACTGCGGGTAGCGACCGGGCCAACCACAGCGGCAGACCGATCTGGGGACAGACGGGACGAGGTTGACATCCCCGTGATACCAAAGTCCGGCTCCCCACAGTGGTGCCAATTGGCAACAGCCTCAAGCTGCGCGACCGCTTGCAACTGTGAGCAAAGGGATGCCAACTCAGCCCTCATCCGAACACAGCAATCGCAGTCCCTGTCCATTCTAATGTCCATCGAGTCTGCCATCCGAACAGCCTTTACCAGACGGCAGCACCTGATTGCCGTCTTTTTTTACCTACGTAAAGCATAAAACACGACTTGGCGGTATCCTTGCCACATTGTATGAGTGGGGACTCCGGGCACACTCCCGATTTTTATCCAAAATTTCCTGTCGCTCCGTACATTCTGTATCAAAGTTGGTGACTCCCATAATCCCATCCACATCCAGGAGAATGGAGTCCCGCAGGGCTCTGTATTGAGTGGCTCTGTCTCTCTATTTTTAGTGGCCATTAATGGTCTAGCAGCAGCTGTCAGGCCCTCCGTCTCACCTTCTCTGTATGCAGACGACTTCTGCATTTTGTACTGCTGCTCCAGTACTGTTGTTGCTGAGTGGCGCCTCCAGGGAGCCAGCCATAAGGCGCAGTCATGGGCTCTAGCCCACGGCTTTCAGTTTTCAGCCACAAAGTCGTTTGTTATGCACTTCTGTCGGCATCCTACCGTTCATCCAAAACCAGAACTTTACCTTAATGACGATCCACTCACTGTAGTGGAGACATATCAGTTAGTAGGACTGGTTTTCGACACTCGATTGACTTGGCTCCCTCATCTTCCCTCAGCCTAAGTAGAAGTGCTGGCATCATCTCAGTGCTCTCCATTGCCTGAGCAATACCAGTTGGGGTGCAGATCATTGTACGCTGCTGCAGCTCTACAGAGCCTTTGTCCAATCCCAAATTGACTATGGGAGTATGGTTTATGGTTCGGCAGTGCCTTCAACATTGCATTTACTTGACCCTGTGCGCCACTGTGGGGTTTGATTAGTGACAGCAACTTAGAGTCCGGTGACCAGTGAACTGGTGGAGACAGGTGTCCCTCCACTGCAGATCAGACATGCCCAACTGCTCGCCAGTTACGCAGCACACATTCATAGTTCCCATGAGCATCCGAATTACCATATCCTTTTCCTGCCCGCAGCAGTCCATCTCCTGCATTTGGGCTAACGATTGCAGTTTGCATGTGGTCCCTTCTCTCCGAACTGGAATCCTTCCCTTTACCACGTCTACTTGCGGTCCGTTCACGTATGCCTCCAGGGTGTACGCCTCAGCCACA
The DNA here is from genome assembly GCF_023864275.1 of Schistocerca cancellata. Lineage (NCBI taxonomy): Eukaryota > Metazoa > Arthropoda > Insecta > Orthoptera > Acrididae > Schistocerca > Schistocerca cancellata. The sequence goes on from NC_064627.1 coordinate 447,075,727, forward strand.
GCTTCATCTGGACCTTTTGCGTGTCCCTAAGGACTCCGTTAACCCCGCCACTCTCCACTGTCACTTTCTCTCGATTCTTGACGTGTTCCGGGGCTCTGAAGCATTTTACGCCAATGGCTCAATGGCTGATGGTCACATAGGCTTCGCATATGTTCATGGAGGACATATTGAGCAGCACTCCTTGCCAGCTGGCTGCAGTGTTTTCACTGCATAGCTGGCGGCCATATCTCATGCTCTTGAGTATATCCGCTCATACCCTGGCGAGTCATTTCTCCTGTGTACTGACTCATTGAGCAGCCTACAAGCTATACACCAGTGCTACTCGCGCCACCCTCTGGTAGCGTCCATTCAGGAGTCCATCTGTGCCCTGGAACAGTCCCTCCGTTCCGTGGTGTTTGTGTGCGCCCCAGGACATGTCGGAATCCCCGGCTACGAACTTGCCGACTGGCTGGCCAAACAGGCGACACAGAAACCACTTCTGGAGATAGGCATCTCTGAAGCTGACCTGTATTCTGTCTTGCACCGCAGGATTTTCCGGCTTTGGGAGACGGAATGGCATAACAGCACACACAACAAACTGTGTGTCATTTAGGAGACTATGAATGTGTGGAAATCTTCCATTCAGGCCGCTCACAGGGAGTCAGTTGCCCTCTGCCAGCTCCGCATTGGCCAATGTGGCTAACGCATGGTTACCTCCTCCGTCATGAGGACCCACCTCAGTGTCGCTATAGCTCCCAAATGACAGTCGTCCACCTCTTGCTAGACTGCCCACTTTTAGCCGCTCTTTGGCAGACTTTTAACTTTTCCCAGCCCTCTGTCTTTTGATGTTGGACAACAGTGCCTCCACAGCAGCTTTAGTTTTACATTTTATCCATGAGAGTGGGTTTTATACTTCTGTGTAGGTTATAGCACATGTCCTTTGTCCCTCTGGGTCCTCCACACTAGTGCTTTTAGGGTGGAGGTTTTAATGTGTTGCAGAGGGGGCTGGCTGGCTTTTCCGTTTTATTCTCGTGGTTGGCCAACCACTGTAATCTGCTTTCATGTTTTACTCTCTTCTGTTTCTAGCATCTCTGTTGTTTTCTTGTCCTCTTTTTATTCCTTTTAGTGTTCGTTGCCTTCCCTTCGTTCTTGTGGCTTTTCCTTTCTTTCCATTTTGTGTTATATGTTTCGTCCGTTTTATTCTCACACTTGTGGCATTGTTTTATTAGGAACAAGGGACCGATGACCTCGTAGTTTGGTCCCTTCTCCCGCCTTTAAACCAACCAATTTTTTCTGAGTTTATTTCTGAAATTGACCCCAATGAAATGCATGTTTTTGTTCTTAGTAATTAAGGCAATGTATGTTTAAATGTGAACATGTATCAGGAGTACCATACCAACCTTTATGTTAATTGGTAAATTACATACTGTAGCAATAAAAAATTAAAAAGTTCTTTTTTATATGTTTCCAGATTTTATGCATTTAAAATCGCTTTTGACATATTCCCGGGCAAATGCCTATTTATAAATGTCCTGCCCACTGGGCATTTGCCCACATCCTATCCAGGTGCCAACCTAAAGTTATAGGTTAGAGATGGTACTGTGTTGTAGAATGTCTGACACATCCATGTTTTGTTTAGCAGTGAGCCAAACAAATCGGTCTGCTATAGTACTTTAATACTGCCTCCTTGAGCTCTTTTGTTTTAGGCCAGTTGTTTAAAGGAATGATAATTTTCGCTTACTGTATGAATCTACCATTTGCAGTGATACTTATTTTTATTTCTTAAATTACAGAGGATCTTCAATACTAGAGACCACCATCAGCAAATAGGAACTTCCCACTTCGTGAACTTCAGTGCATTTGCAGATCCACCTTTGGAAATTCCAACAGCGAGTGAGCTAAGCCCTCATGATGAATGTAAGTATAAATGTGCCTCTTTCAATTCTTCCAGGTAAAGTAGGGGATACTATGGAATATGATTGCTATGCCGTTTTTCTTGCCAGTGTGTTGTTATGTTATTAGTAAAACAACATTTATAGCAGCAGTCTGTTGCCACTGCTAAAGATATATATTTTTTTTCTATCATATTGCAGTATCACAGCAGCTATATCCAAACTCTCTTCATCACTTGGTATGGTTGGGTCTACAGAAGATGAGTGCAAGTAAAAGTAGCACTTCGTCTAAATTGTGCAAGGATTTTTACTGTCTTGTATTTGATGGTCTGCAGTTAACTACAAAAAATTTAAATTCTGCAGGCATCGAAACACTGTGCAGGCTTGATATTGATGCTTTCTTGTATGCTACAGGTGAGTTCTTTGATATCATGTTGAAACTGAGGATTAATACGTAAGAATTGATCAAAGATTTTCTAAGCCTTTTCTTTTTTGGTTGAATTAAATTTCCCTTCCATTCTTCCAATAAAACTCGGCCTGTAATCTTTCTTTCTCATCTCCTTTGGTAAGTTTCCCCTAACACTAGAGTTCTGGGCAATTTTTCCTAACTCTCCTCATTCACTAAACCTCGCTAGTCATTTCTCTTTATGCCCCTTCCTTCCCCTTCAACCTTTCTGCCAGAACAAGGAACCACTGGTGCCGAAAGCTTGCAGATTTCCTTAACCTTCATATGTGTGTGTTCTCTTCGTGAGTAGATTTTTTTATCTATCCATTTAGATTATATTTTCAGATATTGTAAAATGATTATTTTTGTTGACGTATTAGCTCTTGTGGCCATAATTCCTTCTTACGGAACTTGTCTTGTCAGTTTTTGTTGTGTCTCTTATTCAGTCTATCATTTGGATGAATTGAAAGATTTTTGTAACTCTAGTTTAACTGCAGGTTGCTTTCTCGTAATAGTGACAAGATTTTATCTAGATTTTCTGCTGTTATACACTAAGAGTTTAAAATACAAATTGGCTCAAAAGGCAGCCAACTCGTAATTAAATTTAAAATTTTGATAAAGGTGTTTTGTCATAGGAAATTAATTTTTTGTGATAATAAAATCTTTTATAATTTCAGTACTGTGTGTGGCAGCAGCTCAAGAGGAACTATTGGCAGTTGGCTATTCAAACAGTGATCGTCCTGCAACACTTCCTGCGTGTATTACAGACCAGTTATGCACAGTTGCCCAAGACAAATGGTTAGCAAAACTTCTATTTTGAAATATCCAATAATAGAGTTGCAAAAGCAGATACCCTTTCTTGGCATCCCTGTGAAGATACTACCCCCCCCCCCCTCTCTCTCTCTCTCTCTCTCTCTCTCTCTCTCTCTCTCTCTCTCTCTCTGCATGTGTGTTTTGAGGATTTTATTTTATATACACACACACACACACACACACACACACACACCATGAGTTTTGTATAGTGTACAAATACTGAAAAAATCCTGAAGACGATAGTAAAGTCTGACGTACACTTAATGAGCATATTAATTAAAAAGGGCTGTTGCATTAGTGAGGAAACAGTTCTGTTGCCAGAGTGAATAGCATAGTTCAGTGCGCCATATTTCAACTTCCCTATGTATTGTTGCTATCTCTCTTAAACTTGTTTCCGGCACATGACAGTTATTGGTGAACATTTGTACTATGGGGATATCATACTGAGACAAATTTTCTGTATATAGTATCACCCTGAATCAGTCCCTACCTCAGTCTAGCCTTCTTTCTGGTCATCATCCTTTAATATCTGCGTAAATTGGATAGTCCGTATTTGAAAATTTCTCGTTAGTGGGTTACATGATGCGGATGTAAATCATGGCAGCATTTGCATCCTTAATTATTTTGGTTAAGAATGCAGCTAAAATATATTTGCGACAGCTGCGGTGTCTTCTAAATATTTCCACAACATTCTGCTAATACTTCACAGGAAAAATCTGTAATATCTTATTATGAACTCTAGTTGTTATACCATAGAAAGTGTAACTGTTCTGATGGCTAGATGATCTCTGATAGTTACTTTTTAGTATCTTACTATTGCTCCACATCGTGTAACTTTGACCACGATCAGGCTTCTTCGTAAATCACTTAAATGTGCTGTATTATTTTATCTAAGTATGAAAAACCATAAAAAGTATTAAATACTAATCATTAAAAGGGCTTTCCCTTGTGTTCTCATTATCAGTTTGTTACACACATTGATTGTTGGTAATAACTTCAATTCTGCCAGTACCTTTCATTTAATTTACAAAGGGCGCAGAAGCTCTCCTGCCTAATTACAGGACAAATAGCTTGAATTTTATAAGAGTTGGACAGAGATAACGATAGAATTCAAGCTTTGAGGGTGGATAAGGAGTCTTACCTGTTTAGCTTAGTCAGTAAGAGCATTGCCCGTGAAATTCAGTGTCTCAGGTTTGAACCCTGATCAGGAACACAGTTTTACAGTGTCTGGAAGTTCCTAAACAGTGCACAATTCGCTTCTCCAGAATGAAATATTTATACTGTTATAACATATTACTTGTTCCTCCCCCCCTGCACTTTCCATGCTGCCTCCTTGTGATGTTAATATTAGTTGTTGACAGTGATTGCCATTGACTGGTGTGGGTTGTAACAGCAGATAGATGAGTCCATTATACCGAATAAGTCACCAGCAATTCAGTGCTGGACAAATACTGGTGAGCTGCCATACCTTCCGGTAGCACGTCCTTTCTGTGTGGTAGAGAAGCGAATGCACCACATGTGTGCTTTTGCTCGACACATTCACAGAGAATATTAGTAGAGGAACAATAACACAGCCCAAAAAAATGGGGAAAGGTTGCTTACCAACAGTCCACTGTTTATGCAGGTGGTGTAGGTATTCTCATGTTAGGCCAGTATTACACTATTGTATTTCTTTGTCGAAGTTCATGTGTCAAATATTTATGTCAAAAAAATTTGACAATGTAATAGGGAACTTTGTCAAATCTTACCTTTCATCAAAGAAATATGATCAAATCTAGAGCCTCACAGTATATTTGATCATGCCATTCATCTTCTGTTCACTGCAGTGCTGTTTGACATCACTGTAGAGAGAGAGAGAGAGAGAGAGTGTGTGTGTGTGTGTGTGTGTGTGTGTGTGTGTGTGTGTGTGTGTGTGAACAAGGCTTAGGAGTTGGGACCAGTGGTGGTTTGGACTCTTTAATAACCTTGCTTTGACTTGAGTGGAGGGGTTGAGCAAGGGGCACAGTCCATGCTGTTAATGTGTGCTTATGTTCATGTGGAATATGCTGTAGGCAACTTCACATCCACAACCACCACTACAGCTACAGTCATCCAGGCAGCTTTTCAGCAAGCTGGAATAGACGAGATAGTCACTAAAAATTCTTAGCTCTCCATTTTACTTTCTCTATTTTTGAACCCTGGATGCCACAAGTTAAAAAGTGCATCTGTTTTGTACCTTTTATTAATTTTGTAGTTGTTGGAATACTAATTATATTAAGTTATTCAAAAATAAAAACAGTCTTATGGCCCATATTGTGTAACATTTATTTAGTGTCAGATATTCCCCCTTGAGTGCTTTATAAATTGCTTCATATGTTTCTGGAATTATTTTGGTTAATTTGTAATGTGGTGTTAGTGTTGCTAGAGTAGCTCTCTCCTGTATCAAGAAATCGTGCCTCAGTGAACCTGTCTTCCGCACATATAGCATTTCTCAAGTGAGTCTTCCGTCTTGTAAAATGAGAAGCCATTTTACTGAGCAAATACTGAAAGACACTTTCATCCATTCATAAATTTATATAAGACTTGACGTCCTCCACATGCAGCTCTCATAACAAATTTTGTTGAATGCCTTTATCATCACAATGTAATACCCATGGCATCACTCAAGTATGTTTCCTTTTTTCCTACTGCATTTCTTCCAGATGAGCACACAATGCAATTGTGGTATATGCAAATGCAGCACATAACAAGTAGTTGTTGTCCATCTTGAAATTTAACAAAAAATATGACGACAGTGTAATACCCCTTTAGTGCCATGCCAAAGTCGAAGGAATTTCACAAATATTTGATCATATTTTTTTGTCAAAGAAATACGATAGTGTAATACTGGCCAAGGATGCTTACATCATATGAAACGTGAACCTTGGTATGTCTGCTGTTATCACTAATGAACTGTTCAGGACCAAACTGCTCAGTTACTTGCATCACTATGCAAACAATCTGTTCCTCTCCCAAGTTAATGCATCATGGTATCATAGCCGAAATGTCAAAATGAATGTGAAGGTGCATATGTAGGTCACCAGACCTAAATCATAATTAGTACATGTACACCACCACTGATTATGAGTGAGTGCATTGGTCACAGCTTCAGCTAGACTGCGTTAATTGTGAAAGAAGCTTGATTAATCATGTCGGGATGGTGCAGAAATGCTTTTATGGTCAAGCTGTATTGGATGGCAAAGATAATTAAATACCTTGTGATTTGTTTCAAAATTATATAGATTTATTATATCATCTTCATATTCCTTTTTATAAAACTGTGTCATTCTATATACTTCTGTTAACGTTTTTCAAAGTTTACTGTAGAGTAAAAAATAAAATAATGCAGACTGTAGGTCATGAGTTTTTCAGGGGAACAATAAAACAAATTTACGCACTACTTTTTTAAAACTGAATATTTCTTGAACAATTAAAACAGCAGTTTCATGTTTATCTTGTTTGCAATCCTAGCTGAACCTGGAATAGTAACAAGTATGAGAAGTTGTAAAAAAATTATTTCTGCATGTTGACACAAGTAGCAAAACCTGTTCTCGTAAGCAACAAAACTGGCTTGGGGTAGATTAAAACCTTTGCTTGGAAGAAAATCTGCACCATGTAGTTCATTGGTTCCCAACCTGGAAGTAATTAGCCCTTAGGGGTAAAATGAAATTTTCTGGGCAGTAAAATGTTTTAGTCACATAACTAAATTATTTTCAAAAGACAAACAATGGAAAATCCAGAATGGAATGTAACAATTATTATTATTTTCAAAAGATTATTACTATTATCACAATTTTGTAAGACTCTAATATTATATAAGTTATCAATACTTACTGTTGTCAATTAGTAGCTTAATGCGGTGGAGGTTAAAAGTTCCACACATAGTCTACCCAATACACACACATATATGTTGTGCTTTGCTCGCAACATTGCTGATTATAAAACTGAGACATATACTTAACAAATGCAAAATATATAATGAAAATGTCTTCTCCCAGTTGTAGATAGTTCCTGCAGTAATCCAGAATTGCTTCATTACTCACTTTGAAACAGATAAATGAATTGACAGTATGATTCAGCAGTAACTGTGTAAGGGCTACTGTTGCACTGTACACAGTTTTTATTACTGTATGAGTAGAGTGATTAGACACAAAGCATTAAGGCCTGAAGTCATCAATTTTCTGGCAGTTTAGAAGTAAGCAGTAGAGCAATGAAGTGATGTATGAACAGTAGGTATAGTGCACACATCAGAACTTGTTTGATTTTAAGTGGGGCTGCAATGTGCAGGTAAAGCAAGTGCCGCAATGGAAAGGAGTAATGCAGTGGGAGCATGTTTTGTAACGTGCTCCCTACAGATAGTTAGCTTTCTTTTCTAAGAGGAAATTGCCTGTTCACAAGAGCTTTGGATGTGAATATCCCAATATAATCTTTTTCGGAATTAACTCTCAAAATCTTTAAATAAAATCAAATTTTTACAAATTTCAACTGTTAATTTTATAGCAGACAGTAAAAATGGTATAAATTAGTGAAATAATTATTTAGATATATTTAGACGTAAAATTCTAGAAAGTTAACCATCAGGGAAAATTTGTTGCTGGAGGAGAAGATAGGCTTTGAAAAAGCCTATAGACAGGGGAAGGCTCCAGCTGGATTACATTGTCGTAAGGTAGAAAATCCTGAAGTGGACCACTGTAGTACTCCAGAATCACAAGATGGTTTTCGAAGTTCTGTAAGGTTGTAGACATTACGATAGTGAAAATCACAGTAGGCACTCCCGTTGAAGAGAAATGGACAGCTCTGAAAAGGATAGTTGCAAAAATTGTATGGACAAAAGTAGGAACACCAGCAAGGCAGCAGTGAATATCATTTGATCAAGACAGAAGAAGGACGTATCAAACTGGTTCTGGAAAGACGGGAATACAGTAATGTAGGTTAATTAGAAATGAAATAAATAAAAAAAATCCAGGGAAGGCAAGATGAAATGGATGCAGGGAAAATGAAAAGATTTTGAAACAGAAACAGTCATTGGAAGGAATGATCCAGCATATAGGAAAGTCAAAGCAACCTTCAGTGAAATTAATAGCAAAGGTGCAAGGATGCAAGATGAATTCCACTTTTAAACACGGAGGAAAGAACAGATAGGTGGAAAATGTACTTTCAAGGCTTGTACAAGAGAGAGGAACTGTCTGTCTGTGACAGAAGAAGAAGAAGAAGAAGAAGAAGAAGAAGAAGAAGAAGAACAGGATTCAGTATTGATGAAATAGTAGATCCAGTATTAGTCAGAGCTTTGCATGACATGAAACCAAATAAGGCGCAACACATAGGCAACATTTCAATAAATTTCTGCAACAATTCAGTAAATGACAACCAAATGATTATTAAATTTAATGTGTAGAATCTGCGACTGGAGACAGACCATCAGACTTTGGAATAATGTAATCCATACAATTCCGAAAATAGCAAGGGCAGAGAAGTGTGAGAACTATCGTACAATCAGTTTAACAGTTCATGCATCCAAGCTGTTTTAACAAGAATAATACACAAAGAATCGAAAAAAACTGAGAATCTGTTAGAGGCTGATAAGTTTATCTTTAGGAAAGGTAAAGGAACCAGAGAGGCAATTCTGATGTGTTTGATAATGGAAGTAAGATTTGTCTTAGAATTTTTTGGCATAGAAAAAAGATTAGACAGTGTAAAATGATGAAAGATGTTGGGGAAATTCTCATGCAGATAGGGTTAAGCTATGTGAAACAATAGCTAACATATAGGGTGGACAAAATAAAACTGGCCCAGAAAATGTTAAAGGAAGACCATTGTGGGATGGACCCTTGTTAATAAAAATGTCAAATGATGATGATGAAAATGGACACTCTTGATGTCAGTGCAGCACTGTGACACACAAATAGTAGCTCTGCCTAAGGGATAGGAGCAATAACATTTTCAACATTCTGTTGTAGTTCTTCCAGCATGTTTGAGTACATCTGCCTCTCCAGTTTGCCCCATAAGTAAAAATCACAGGAAGAGAGATCAGGTAATTCAGGTAGCCAGGAGATTGCACTCCCCCTGCTGATAATTCTCTCCTCACCAAACACTTAAAGCAGCCATGACAAGGTTGTCAGTGTGATGCCTTGTTGTTGCGCTCTCCTGTGGAAAATATGCATATAGTTGTTCATCTGCTGTGAGTTGATCCATATAGGGATAAACAGTTTCTGGACATACTGTTTAGGATTATTGCCGCCCCAATTCCCATATCATATCTTTGGTGTGGTGCTCTCTCCCATTTTCCATGATAGTACAAAATGAGTTGCCCTTCTTTGAAATTTTTTTGTCCACCATTAATCCTTTCTGACGCAGAACACACACACACCGCACCGTAATACTCAGAAGAGAACATAAAACTGTAGTGTAGTCAGTCTCTTTAGTAGACCTGTTGCATTTTCTCTGTGTTCTGCCAATAAATTCTAGTCTCTGTTTTGCTTTACCCACAACATTATCGGTTTGATCATTCCAGCTTAAGTTATTCACAATTGTAATTCCTAAGAATGTATTTAAATTTACAGCCTTTTGTTTCTTTGTTGTGATTTGTTGTGTAACCAAAAGGTAGCGGATTGCTTTTGGTCTTCAGATGGGTGGCTTCACTTTTTTTGTTTGGAGTCAACTATCACTTTTTGCATCGTACAGATATCTTGTCTAAATCGTTATTCAGTTTGTTTTGATCATTTGATGACTTTATAAGATCATAAATGACAGCGTTTTTGCAAACAATATAAAAGTGCTGCCGAGATTGTCTCCTAAGTCATTCATGCAGATCCGGAACAGTAGAAGGCTGTATAACAGTTCCTTAGGAATGCCAGATATTACTTTAGTTTTAATTTATGACGTTCTGTCAGTTACTACCAACTGAGACCTTTCTTACAGATAATCACTAACTGAGACAATAACCTGTAGGCATGCACTTTGATTAGAAGTCGCTTGGGAGGTTTAGTGTGAAAAGACTTCTGGAAATATAAAAATATGAAATCAATTTGGCATCCCTGTCAATAGCACTCATTACTTGGTGAGAATAGAGAGCTAGTTGTGTTTCACAAGAACGATATTTTCTGAATCTATGTGGTTGTTTGTCAAGAAAGCAGTTTCTTCGAGGTAACTCGTAATGTTGGTATGCAGTACATGTTCCAAAATCCTGCTGCAAATTGACACAATTCAGCGGATTACTTGTATTTCCTTTCTTGGATATTGGGGTATTGATGTGACGTGTGCAACTGTTCAGTCTTTTGGTCAAATCTTTTCAGTGAGCAATCAGTTGTATATGATTGCTAAATATAGAGCTATTGTACAGACATACTCTGAGAGGAACCTGACTTGTATACAATCTGGACCAGAGCTCTTGCCTTTATTAAGTGATTTAAGCTGCTTTGTTACGCCGAGGATATCTACTTCTAAGTTACTCATGTTGGCAGCTGTTCTTTGTTTGAATATTTACTTCACCGTCTTGTGTGAAGAAGTTTTGGAAAACTGTATTTAGTTATTCTGCTTTAGTGGCACTGTCATCAGTAACATCACCATTGTTACACATAGTGAAGGTATTGATTATGTCTTTCTGGGGGAGTAATTTCCATATGTTGAGAATCTCTTTGGTTTTTTCTGCCAATTTCAAGACACAGTCTCATTGTGGTAAGTATAAAAAGCATCTCGCATTGAAGTTTGCACTACATTTTGAGCTTCTGTAAAACTTCTCCAATCTTGAGGGTTTTGCGTTCTTTTAAGTTTGGCATGCTTCTACATCTGACCTGGTTTCTGGCGTTCAAAGTCTAATCGAATAATTGCAGTTTTTATTCACTACAGATCTCTTTCTGCATCATTTTACCCCCAAGTTTTGCATTGCAGACTTTGCTGCAGGTTTTGCCAAAGTATTTTCAGTCTTAAACACTTCTGCAAACAGTTCCACACATAATTTTTCACAAATTGTGCTTCACACACTCAGTAATGAACATGCACTGTTTTATTGTGAGCATTCAACTTGTCACTAAACACGTCTGCTCCTCTCAGTCAAATGTAATGACACAGTGATGTACGTGGAACAGAGCACGTGGGAGATGCAAGACATGTGACAGCAGCCAATTGGTGCATTGCAATCAGTTTTGAGCCATTTTCTGTGTTGTGCATTTCTCCTGTCATTAACAAAGGTCAGTTCCATGTTACAAACATTTTTCAGGCTAGTTTTATTTTGTCCACCCTGTATAATATGTGCAAGAATCAAGGGGATAATGAGACTGACATTGTGCAGTGGTACCTTGGGCCGCACGTGTGGTGATATTATTATTATTATTATTATTATTATTATTATTATTATTATTATTATTACTACTATTCAGTAACCTACATAAATTAGTATATTATCATACCTCAAGAAATTAGCTTCAGTAACGGTGCAGTAAGGTAGCCACTTGTCCCCAGGTGCTGATTGTTAAAATTCGGCACTATTTGGAATACTTTAGTGTTGACTGGTCTGTTTCAGACTGCTGTCATCGTCGGCGACCCCAAAGTTAGGACATTGTTATTGCTTGATAAAATGTTGTTGTTGTCTGAGTGAGTGGATAATTGAATAATAATAGTAATTGTACTTATATTTAAATGCATAATACAATGTGGAACATGATTACAAACATTTTCCAAATGACCTTTTTTTTCTTATACACATTCTTCTACTCACTGTGTTGTATTGCAACGGTCTTGATTAATTTGATGTTCTTTGCTACAGATGAGCACTGAATTTGCTGTGTAAAGCACATTAAAAAATCAGAGTGACTTCTGTGTCAAAATTTATACCGCAGCATCTGACCATTACGTTTCGTGCACACCTGTGGGTTGTCGGTATTGGAAGACAAACAATAAAACATTCCCCTTCTCCCATCTTCTAACCCTTCAGTGGCCGTGCTACTTACCCCTCTGCCCCTGCATTAAGTGGCCATTTTTTCTTAACTCACAGTTGAATTCACCAAAGTCATTTAAAATTGAGCACATCTTAAAATATTGTGGTCTCTCTATGTATTTTTGTTTGTTAGTGAGCAGGAAAAATACACCCTTAAGCCATCTTCACATGGACTGGGTCATTCCATGTCAGTTCAACCAGGGGCTCCAGCTCATAGTCACAGATTTGACTGAAATTCAGTACACTATTTCTACCATGTGTGGAAAACTTGTGTACAAAGTATTAGTTTCCCCTGCAAATTTGTTCCAGAATTATGACTTGCGAAAGAAGTGGCGTGACCTGGAAATTGCAACCCACATCTGGCAATCTATCTTCAGACCCAACTTCAGGTCTTAATAACTTTGGAACTATTCCACACAGTCCAGTGTAATTTTTACAACCCAGTAACATCCATTTAGAGAACACACCCCGTGAATCAAAACACCAACAAATATTTCTGAGGGAAAATAAAAAATTCCAAAATGTGATTAAAAAAATACGTGAAAAGGTACATATTGTAGGTGCTCTCTATGCCAAAAATAATTCACTCAAAAAGGGTATAAATTTTTTTGTGTTAAGCTTAATGTGGCCTAAACACACACAGAATTCATCATGCCCATATCAGTCACAAAAACTGAGTTACATGCACACGAAAATACAAAAATTTGAAAAATTACGTGACCACGTTTGGCAGATAGGTGTTAGATTCCTTTTGAATGTATTCTTATGACTGTTAAAGTTCCTACCACAGTGTCAGGAAGACAGTACAATTTGCCACTCAATGTACAAAGTTCAGTAGCTAAAGTGTGGGAGAAATTCTGTTCGAAGCACAATCGACTGGTTTTTAGTAGTTAAGGTGCAGTAAACATTAATGATAGGTTGCTTAGTGATTGAACAGTTGTGGGAGAGGATAAGAAGAGGCAGAACAGTTAACGATATGTTTTTACAAAATTGTGTTGTGGAACAATGGCCACATCACCAAATACATCTGTCAACTTCCACTGTACACAAATGCCTTGCAATAACATGCTGAAATTTTGAGATATGTATCATTATGGTCTACTTATGCAGTGTGTGAAATTTGGCTTGGATACCACTTGTCCCTTTTGTGCCACCCCACTTAGAAAATCCATGATTTACAGGTAATTTTTCAAATTTTTGTATTTTCGTGTGCATGTAACTCTGATTGTGTGACTGATATGGGCAAGATGAGTTCTGTGTGTGTTTAGGCCACATTAAGCTTACCACAAAAAAATTATACCCTTTTTGAGTGAATTATATTTAGCATAGAGGACACCTACAATGTGTACCTTTTAATGTATTAAATTTTTTAAATCACATTTTGGAATTTTTTATTTTCCCTCAGAAATATGTTGTTGGTGTTTTAATTCGTAGTGTGTGTTCTCTAAGTGGATGTTACTGGGTTGTAAAAATTTCACAGGACTGTGCGGAATAGTTCCAAAGTTATTAAGACCTGAAGTTGGGTCTAAAGATAGATTACCAGGTGCAGGTTGCAATTTCCGGGTCATGCCACCTTCTTTCACAAGCCATAATTCTGGAACTAATTGGCGGGGGAACTTAAAATTTTGTATACGAGTGTTCTACACTTGGTAGCATTGGTGTGCTAAATTTCAGCCAAATCTGAGACTATCAGCTGGAACATTTTCTTAAATTGGTTGAACTGACATGGAATGACCCTCTGTGCTGTCTAATGTCAACTTTGTTTACGCCAAAAGCACCGTCTTGCTGAACTGTCAGAAATGATTCAGCTTGGGCATATGGTGTGCATGTTTAGAGCTGGATTTTCCTAGAATGGAAATTTTTTGTTGTGTAGTACGTAATGCACCTGACGTGCTGCATCATCCATTCAGCAGTGACAAAAGAGTGTGATGGTGTTTTCTGACACAGGGCAATACATAGTGTGCCAACGTTTTTCATCAGCTATGACAGGCCGGCTGGTTCTGGAGGAGTCTGATACATGGTACATTGCATGAATAAGTGCCAAAGGTGGTGGAAGAGTGTTTGTAATCACTATAGAACACAGAGAAAATAAGAAACAGGTATTACAGGATTTGCTGCAAAAGAAAAGAGAACCAGGTACTGAGACTGCTGAGATTTCTACAATATGTGGAATATGAAATGAATCCTTTTTCAAATGTTGTAGCATAGGATGAAAATATGGAAAACTGCTCTAATGTGTAAGCAGAAACCATTAATGGTCTCTGCAGCAATGCTGACGATAGCTGTACAGAAACAAATGAATGTGAAGCTCTTTTCCCCAACATCGAGACCACCTCTTTTAGTCACATGTCAGTGTCCTCTGACGAAAAAGAGGAACAAAAGTGATAACCTTCTTAAGTAATTGAATGAGAGCAGACAGCCACCACTTTAAAAACTGTATGGAAGAACTGTCGGAAACACCACCACAAGGTGATGAAACATATGTTCTTCAAAACCATGGCTATGACAGTGTAATATATTTGGGTGGATCCAGTTACACATGCCAAGTTTGGAATTCTCCATGTCACCATAGAGTTGTAACATGGAAGTGTGAAATTAACAGCATCAATACGATTATAGTTCACCAACTGTAGATTATAATGAAAAATATTTGTCCTCGCAGCACTTGTCAGTACTGTTCCCAAGGTCCACCACTGATAAACTTTAAACACATCTTAGTGAAGTCCCTGCCAACAAAAACCTCCCTGTCTCATTCGAAGAGTGCAGAATTTTTGCTCCTAGGAAAACTTGACTTCTACGTGGTATACACAATTGCATTGCGCGCCAGTGGCAGTTGGTTGTATCTGGCTCACAGGTCACACAGTTTGTTTATGAAATGGGTGGTGTAAAATTCCTATGCTAGCTCTATTAAAATTCACATTTCCTCCCTTGCCCATATGCTAGTCATGTTGTTCTGTCTGTAGTGTACATAAATAAAAACTCCAATACCCATAAGCATGTTAAAAAGGCAAAAAGAATAGTTCAATATTATGAAAAGGAAAGTTGCTACTCACCATATAGCGGAGATGCTGAGTCGCAGATAGGCATAACAAAAAGATTGTTGCAAATAATAGCTTTTGGCCAGTAAGGCCTATGTCAGAATTCGACAGCAAACACACTTACGCAAATGCAAATCTCACACATGACTGCAGTCTCAGACAACTGAGAATAGGAGACTGATGACCTTCTCTGTTTGGTCTCTCTAAACACTGAATCAACATCATTAGATGCGAATGTGAGTAAAAAAGTACAGTTGTAGTGAGATGCGATCCTGCAACAAGACACTTGTACCTCCGCACCTGCATCCACTACACTACATTACACTAAACTAAACTTCTGTGGTACTGTCTTAAGTTGTGTATTGCCGTATCCTGAAGGGTCGAATTGCAGATATGTTATTAAGTGTCATTCAATCATAACACCAAGAGAAATCGGTTTTTATGGATATTCAGTATGTCTTTTCCTAGAAACAGCATACTTTCATAATACACTAGTTACTATTTGAAAATTTTTTAATCACCAATGTAACATTCCCTGTCCTTTTATCACAACAAATTTTACCAGTAAACAGCATATATTCATGGGATGCAAGTTCCAATACAAAACAAACCACATGTGGCCTTTAACTGAAAGCCCGTATAGCGTCTCCCTATTCTGCACTGAAAAGAAATGGCATGCGTGTAACAGATGGCATTATTACATCTCATTGGACTGCCTTCAGACACTGGTGCAGCATGTGTGTCATGCTTTATATTGCTGTACCCATTCGGAAAGACTCTCCAAGTGAGCTTATGCCATGCTATGACAACAGAAACTTAGCACTTTCAATGTTGTCCAAATGCACGGTTTGTGTGCCAAGAAGTTTTTAACATTAGTTGACATTTTTCTATTTGACTCTTACTTGCTAGATGCATATTATATTAAATACGGCTGTGGGCCACACAGATACTTGATTTGGGCTGCAGGCCGCAGTTCGACGACAACTGGTTTAATCTATACATCCACAAAGAAATGATTGAAAAAAGAAAGTTCCAGGATTGGCATTAAAATTCACAGTGGAAGTCTATCAATGATAAGATTATTTCATGACATTGCTCACCTCTGTGAAAATAGGGAGAATTGCATGACCTCATGTATCGCATAAGCAGTTGAATACATGCACACTGTGGATTGAGAATAAATTGAAGAAAGATGGAAGTAGTGAGGAATGGTAGAAATGAGACCAATGATAAACTTAACATCAAAATTGAGCACCACTAAAAGTAGACAGACAGAAAGAATCCTGTTGGAAGGAAAATATGATGGATGAAGTAAGGAAGACATGAAACGCAGATTAGGACATTATGACCAAAAGTAGTTTCCCATAGTCATTATAATTACTGGACACACATTGGAGTGGTTTTCTCCAATTAATGCTCACTGCCATGCCCAATTGTTTCTCATTGGCAAACTGCCACAACAGTCAGTCATTTCACTTCCAGTTCTGGTTTTCTTCCTTCACCTGTTTGCATCCCAAATCCTGGATGTGGCCCTATTATTATGTATTTATACAAAACACACACACACACACACACACACACACACACACACACACACACGCGCGCGCGCGCGTTTACAAAATACATGTTTCATATACGACACTAAGCAAACAGAACTGGATCTTTCCTACCAAGATGTGATTCAGCGTCACACATACAGTTATTACAATTGCAGAGATTGGGTTACATTAGATAAGCTTCACATGGCATTGCATAAGCTAAATTTTTGAAGACTAGAATTCATCATTTCAACTGGGTCATCAGTCATGAATACAGCAATATAAAGTAATGTAGCGGCGTAGTGCAGTGGTTAGCGTGTAAACCTGGCATGTAGAAGGTCATAGGTTAGAGTCGCATCAGATGCTGGTAGAGGTTAGCTTTAACTGCTGTGAACAAAGTGATTCTGATTTCAGTTCTGCTATAGACTGTTGACCCCCATTTCTCGAATACATTGCACATCACAGGGCTGCAGGTGGATAGCTGCATATACTGCCATTCAGAAACAAGTTGAAGGGAATTTAGGAGAATTGCACCAAGTTTTGCAACATGGAATTGAAGCTGCAAGAGTTTTGGGTTACCATGGATTTGATGTCAGACTGATAGTACAACTTGCTCATGCATTTGCTGAAGGGGTAAGCATATATTGCAAGAGTTTAAATTCAGGGTTACAAAACAAGTCATCTGCCACTGTTCATTGGTAACTTTGAATGAGTTACCGACAGAGCATCTTGCATCTTGCGGTGGCTCCTTCCAACATTGCTCTTCAACAAATCAGTTTCATTTGTGAAGTGACCCACTGTGTTTGTGTGTCATGTATAACTGAGTGGTAGCTGTCAGCCGATATGGTAACACTGTAGTGGCAAGTGATAAGACATCAACTGTCACATAATTTTAATCTGAGCTCAGAACTGTGTGTTACAAAATCGATTTATGGGCTGTGGGGAAGTTGGAAAGAATTGAAGCACTAGAGATATGATGCTATAGAATGATGTTGAAAATTGAGTGGGCTGATAAAGTACAAAATAAATAGGTTGTCCACGGAATTGGCAAGCAGAGTAACATCTCGAGAATTCTGATGAGGAGGGGACAGGGTGATAGGGCATGTGTTAAGACATCAACGAATAATTTCCATGGTACTAGAGGAAGTTGTAGAGGGTAAAAACTGGAGATTCTACTGCGTCCAACAAAGACAGGGTTATTACAAATGATTGAAGCGATTTCACAGCTCTGCAATAACTTTATTATATTATTTGAGATATTTTCACAGTGCTTTGCACACACATACAAAAACTCAAAGTTTTTTTAGGCATTCACAAATGTTTGATACGTTTCCCTTCAGTGATTCGACAGACATCAAGCCGATAATAAAGTTCCTCCCACACTCGGCGCAGCATGTCCCCATCAATGAGTTCGAAAGCATCGTTGATGCGAGCTCGCAGTTCTGGCACGTTTCTTGGTAGAGGAGGTTTTTAACACTGAATCTTTCACATAACCCCACAGAAAGAAATCGCATGGGGTTAAGTCGGGAGAGCGTGGAGGCCATGACATGAATTGCTGATCATGATCTCCACCACGACCGATCCATCGGTTTTCCAATCTCCTGTTTAAGAAATGCCGAACATCATGATGGAAGTGTGGTGGAGCACCATCCTGTTGAAAGATGAAGTCGGCGCTGTCGGTTTCCAGTTGTGGCATGAGCCAATTTTCCAGCATGTCCAGATACACGTGTCCTGTAATGTTTTTTTCGCAGAAGAAAAAGGCGCCGTCGTTTAACTTTTGGTGAATTGCGAATTTGCTGCACGAATGCGTGAGGATTCTCTACCGCCCAGATTCGCACATTGTGTCTGTTCACTTCACCATTAAGAAAAAAATGTTGCTTCATCACTGAAAAAGAGTTTCGCACTGAACGCATCCTCTTCCATGAGCTGTTGCAACCGCGCCGAAAATTCAAAGCGTTTGACTTTGTCATCAGGTGTCAGGGCTTGTAGCAACTGTAAACGGTAAGGCTTCTGCTTTAGCCTTCTCAGTAAGATTTTCCAAACCGTCGGCTGTGGTACGTTTAGCTCACTGCTTGCTTTATTCGTTGACTTCCGCAGGCTACACGTGAAACTTGCCCGCACGCGTTCAACCGTTTCTTCGCTCACTGCTGGCCGACCCGTTGATTTCCCCTTACAGAGGCATCCAGAAGCTTTAAACTGCGCATACCATCGCCGAATGGAGTTATCAGTTGATGGATCTTTGTTTAACTTCATCCTGAAGTGCCGTTGCACTGTTATGACTAATTGATGTGGAGTACATTTCAAGCACGACATACGCTTTCTCGGCTGCTGTCGCCATATTGTCTCACTGCGCTCTCGAGCGCTCTGGCGGCAGAAACCTATAGTGCGGCATCAGTCGAACAAAACTTCATGAGTTTTTCTACATATCTGTAGTGTGTCGTGACCATATGTCAATGAATGGAGCTACAGTGAATTTATGAAACCGCTTCAATCATTTGTAATAGCCCTGTAGTTCACGACATTAGGTGCTACTTTGAAATGGAATGGTTGGGACAGATGAATTAATTATGGGCCACTTCAAATCAGTGAAGACTAATGACACAAAGATAAACTTTTGAGTGCTCACATAGTAAACTCTTAAATGTGCTGCATCCGTTGGTAACGCTAAATTAGCTCTATATTTATGATAATAAAAACTTCAGGATAGTTGCAAGCACACATCATGTGACAAACTCGCCTAGAAAAAGGCGTGCTGAATCGGCAAAAGGATGTTTGAAGTGATTGCTATAGCAAGCAGAAATCTACTAATATCAGTATTCGATGGTGGTCCCTGTTTTGACCAGAGCCGAGGTGGAATTATCCTACACTTCGGTCAGGGGCATGAAGATGACATAATAAATCATAGGAACTGGTAACCAAAAAAACTTTTGGAAACTGTCTGGCTGAAATGTGTTTGATTTGGCATCATATATCTTAAATGAATACTTTTGTCTTACTGTATGTACATATTTCCAGATTTCCATTTTTTAAGTAGACCATAGTTCATTAGATTCGTTGCTTTGTGGCTCTGGATTAGAAACAACCTCTCCCTCCCAGCCCCTCCCTCCTTTCCCTCTCTCCCCCTCCCTCCTTTCCCTCCCCCTCTCCCTACTTTCCCTCTCTCCCCCTCCCTACTTTCCCCCTCTCCCCCTCCCTACTTTCCCCCTCTCCCCCCTCCCTACTTTCCCTCTCTTCCCCTCCCTACTTTCCCTCTCTTCCCCTCCCTACTTTCCCTCTCTTCCCCTCCCTACTTTCCCTCTCTCCCCCTCCCTACTTCCCTCTCCCCCCCTCCCTACTTCCCTCTCCCCCCTCCTACTTTCCCTCTCTCCCCCTCCCTACTTTCCCTCTCTCCCCCTCCCTACTTTCCCGCTCTCCCCCTCCCTACTTCCCTCACTCCCCCTCCCTACTTTCCCTCTCTCCCCCTCCCTACTTTCCCTCTCCCCCTCCCTACTTTCCCTCTCCCCCTCCCTACTTTCCCTCTCCCCCCTCCCTACTTCCGTCTCCCCCCTCCCTACTTTCCCCCTCCCCCCTCCCTACTTTCCCCCTCTCCCCTCCCTACTTTCCCTTTCTCCCCCTCCCTACTTTCCCTTTCTC
Organism: Schistocerca cancellata; assembly: GCF_023864275.1. Lineage (NCBI taxonomy): Eukaryota > Metazoa > Arthropoda > Insecta > Orthoptera > Acrididae > Schistocerca > Schistocerca cancellata. The sequence continues at coordinate 447,096,015 of NC_064627.1, forward strand.
CCCCTCCCTACTTTCCTTCTCCCCCTCCCTACTTTCCCTTTCTCCCCCTCCCTTCTTTCCCTTTCTCCCCCTCCCTACTTTCCCTTTCTCCCCCTCCTACTTCCCCTTCTCCCCTCCCTACTTTCCCTTTCTCCCCCTCCTTACTTTCCCTTTCTCCCCCTCCTTACTTTCCCTTTCTCCCCCTCCTTACTTTCCCTTTCTCCCCCTCCCTACTTTCCTCTCTCCCCCTCCCTACTTTCCCTCTCCCCCTCCCTACTTTCCCTCTCTCCCCCTCCCTACTTTCCCTCTCTCCCCCTCCCTACTTTCCCTCTCTCCCCCTCCCTACTTTCCCTCTCTCCCCCTCCCTACTTTCCCTCTCTCCCCCTCCCTACTTTCCCTCTCTCCCCCTCCCTACTTTCCCTCTCTCCCCCTCCCTCTACTTCCCTCTCACCCCCTCCCACTTTCCCTCTCTCCCCCTCCCTACTTTCCCTCTCTCCCCCTCCCTACTTCCCTCTCTCCCCCTCCCTACTTCCCTCTCCCCCCACCCACTCTATGTACCTCTCTCCCCCACTCCCCCCCTACTTCCCCCTCTCCCCCACTCTCCCATCCCTACTTCCCCCCTCCAAACCTTCTTCCCACTCTCCCCCCTCTCCCAACCCTTCTTCCCTCTCTCCCCCTCTCCCAACCCTTCTTTCCCTCTCTCCCCCTCTCCCAACCCTCTTCCCTCTCACCCCCCCACCCAACCCTTCTTCCCCACACCCCCCTCTCCCAACCCATCTTCCCTCTCACCCCCTCTCCCAACCCTCTTCCCTCTCTCCCCCTCTCCCAACTCTTCTTTCCCTCTATCCCCCTCTCCAACCCTTCTTTCCCTCAACCCCCCTCCCAACCCTCTTCCCTCTATCCCCCTCTCCCCAACCCTTCTTCCCTCTATCCCCCTCCCCCAACCCTCTTCCCTCTCACCACCCTCTCCCAACCCTTCTTACCCACTCACCACCCTCTCCCAACCCTCTTCCCACACTCCACCCTCTCCCAACCCTCTTCCCACTCCCACCCCCCCAACCCTTCTTCCCACTCTCCACCCCTCCCAACCCTCTTCCCACCTCCACCCCCCCAACCCTTCTTACCCACTCTCCACCCCCCCCAACCCTCTTACCCCACTCTCCACACCCCCCCAACCCTTCTACCCACTCACCACCCTCTCCCAACCCTCTACCCACTCCCCACCCCTCCCAACCCTTCTTCCCCACTCCCCACCCCTCCCAACCCTCTTCCCACTCTCCACCCTCTCCCAACCCTTCTTCCCACTCTCCACCCCTCCCAACCCTCTTCCCACTCTCCACCCTCTCCCAACCCTTCTTCCCACTCTCCACCCTCTCCCAACCCTTCTTCCCACTCCCACCCTCTCCCAACCCTTCTTCCCACTCTCCACCCTCACCCAACCCTCTTCCCACACTCCACCCCTCCCAACCCTCTTCCCTCTCTCCCCCTCTCCCAACCCTTCTTTCCCTCTCTCCCCCTCTCCCAACCCTTCTTCCCACACTCCACCCTCCCCAACCCTCTTCCCACACTCCACCCTCTCCCAACCCTCTTCCCACTCTCCACCCCTCCCAACCCTTCTTCCCACTCCCCAACCCTTATTCCCACTCTCCCACTCCCCCCTCTCCCAACCCTACTTCCCACTCCCCCCCTCTCCCAACCCTACTTCCACTCTCCCCCCCTCTCCCAACCCTACTTCCACTCTCCCCCCCTCTCCCAACCCTACTTCCACTCACCCCCCCCTCCCCAACCTACTTCCACACCCCCCCCTCTCCAACCTACTCCACTCTACCCCCCCCTCTCCCAACCTACTTCCACCTACCCCCCCCTCTCCCAACCTTACTTCCACTTACACCCCCTCTCCCAACCTTACTTCCACTCTACCCCCCCCCTCTCCCAACACTACTTCCACTCTACCCCCCCTCTCCCAACACTACTTCCACTCTACCCCCCCTCTCCCAACACTACTTCCACTCTACCCCCCCTCTCCAACACTACTTCCACTCTACCCCCCCTCTCCCAACACTACTTCCACTCTACCCCCCCTCTCCCAACACTACTTCCACTCTACCCCCCCTCTCCCAACACTACTTCCACTCTACCCCCCCTCTCCCAACACTACTTCCACTCTACCCCCCCTCTCCCAACACTACTTCCACTCTACCCCCCCTCTCCCAACACTACTTCCACTCTACCCCCCCTCTCCCAACACTACTTCCACTCTACCCTCCCCTCTCCCAACACTACTTCCACTCTACCCCCCTCTCCCAACACTACTTCCACTCTACCCCCCCTCTCCCAACACTACTTCCACTCTACCCCCCCTCTCCCAACACTACTTCCACTCTACCCCCCCTCTCCCAACACTACTTCCACTCTACCCCCCCTCTCCCAACACTACTTCCACTCTACCCCCCCCTCTCCCAACACTACTTCCACTCTACCCCCCCTCTCCCAACACTACTTCCACTCTACCCCCCCTCTCCCAACACTACTTCCACTCTACCCCCCCTCTCCCAACACTACTTCCGCTCTACCCCCCCTCTCCCAACACTACTTCCACTCTACCCCCCCCTCTCCCAACACTACTTCCACTCTACCCCCCCTCTCCCAACACTACTTCCACTCTACCCCCCTCTCCCAACACTACTTCCACTCTACCCCCCTCTCCCAACACTACTTCCACTCTACCCCCCTCTCCCAACACTACTTCCACTCTACCCCCCTCTCCAACACTACTTCCACTCTACCCCCCCTCTCCCAACACTACTTCCACTCTCCCCCCCTCTCCCAACCCTACTTCCACTCAACCCCCCCCTCTCCCAACACTACTTCCACTCAACCCCCCCCTCTCCCAACACTACTTCCACTCTACCCCCCCCTCACCCAACACTACTTCCACTCTACCCCCCCCCTCTCCCAACACTACTTCCACTCTACCCCCCCTCTCCCAACACTACTTCCACTCTACCCCCCCTCTCCCAACACTACCCCCCCCTCTCCCAACACTACCCCCCCCTCTCCCAACACTACCCCCCCTCTCCCAACACTACCCCCCCTCTCCCAACACTACCCCCCTCTCCAACACTACCCCCCTCTCCCAACACTACCCCCCCTCTCCCAACACTACCCCCCCTCTCCAACACTACCCCCCCTCTCCCAACACTACCCCCCCCTCTCCCAACACTACCCCCCCTCTGCCAACACTACTTCCACTCTGCCAACACTACTTCCACTCTGCCAACACTACTTCCACTCTGCCAACACTACTTCCACTCTGCCAACACTACTTCCACTCTGCCAACACTACTTCCACTCTGCCAACACTACTTCCACTCTGCCAACACTACTTCCACTCTGCCAACACTACTTCCACTCTGCCAACACTACTTCCACTCTGCCAACACTACTTCCACTCTGCCAACACTACTTCCACTCTGCCAACACTACTTCCACTCTGCCAACACTACTTCCACTCTGCCAACACTACTTCCACTCTGCCAACACTACTTCCACTCTGCCAACACTACTTCCACTCTGCCAACACTACTTCCACTCTGCCAACACTACTTCCACTCTGCCAACACTACTTCCACTCTGCCAACACTACTTCCACTCTGCCAACACTACTTCCACTCTGCCAACACTACTTCCACTCTGCCAACACTACTTCCACTCTGCCAACACTACTTCCACTCTGCCAACACTACTTCCACTCTGCCAACACTACTTCCACTCTGCCAACACTACTTCCACTCTGCCAACACTACTTCCACTCTGCCAACACTACTTCCACTCTGCCAACACTACTTCCACTCTGCCAACACTACTTCCACTCTGCCAACACTACTTCCACTCTGCCAACACTACTTCCACTCTGCCAACACTACTTCCACTCTGCCAACACTACTTCCACTCTGCCAACACTACTTCCACTCTGCCAACACTACTTCCACTCTGCCAACACTACTTCCACTCTGCCAACACTACTTCCACTCTGCCAACACTACTTCCACTCTGCCAACACTACTTCCACTCTGCCAACACTACTTCCACTCTGCCAACACTACTTCCACTCTCCCCCCCTCTCCCAACCCTACTTCCACTCTCCCCCCCTCTCCCAACCCTACTTCCACTCTCCCCCCCTCTCCCAACCCTACTTCCACTCTCCCCCCCTCTCCCAACCCTACTTCCACTCTCCCCCCCTCTCCCAACACTACTTCCACTCTACCCCCCCTCTCCCAACACTACTTCCACTCTACCCCCCCTCTCCCAACACTACTTCCACTCTACCCCCCCTCTCCCAACACTACTTCCACTCTACCCCCCCTCTCCCAACACTACTTCCACTCTACCCCCCCTCTCCCAACACTACTTCCACTCTACCCCCCCTCTCCCAACACTACCCCCCCTCTCCCAACACTACCCCCCCTCTCCCAACACTACCCCCCCTCTCCCAACACTACCCCCCCTCTCCCAACACTACCCCCCCTCTCCCAACACTACCCCCCCCTCTCCCAACACTACCCCCCCTCTCCCAACACTACCCCCCCCTCTCCCAACACTACCCCCCCCTCTCCCAACACTACCCCCCCTCTCCCAACACTACCCCCCCCTCTGCCAACACTACCCCCCCCTCTGCCAACACTACCCCCCCCTCTGCCAACACTACTTCCACTCTGCCAACACTACTTCCACTCTGCCAACACTACTTCCACTCTGCCAACACTACTTCCACTCTGCCAACACTACTTCCACTCTGCCAACACTACTTCCACTCTGCCAACACTACTTCCACTCTGCCAACACTACTTCCACTCTGCCAACACTACTTCCACTCTGCCAACACTACTTCCACTCTGCCAACACTACTTCCACTCTGCCAACACTACTTCCACTCTGCCAACACTACTTCCACTCTGCCAACACTACTTCCACTCTGCCAACACTACTTCCACTCTGCCAACACTACTTCCACTCTGCCAACACTACTTCCACTCTGCCAACACTACTTCCACTCTGCCAACACTACTTCCACTCTGCCAACACTACTTCCACTCTGCTCCCCCTCAACCTCCCTACTTTCTCACTCCCTCCCTCTATCCCTGTGCTCGCTCTCCCCCTCGCCCTCCCTCCCTGTGCTCGCTCTCCCCCTCGCCCTCCCTCCCTGTGCTCGCTCTCCCCCTCGCCCTCCCTCCCTGTGCTCGCTCTCCCCCTCGCCCTCCCTCCCTGTGCTCGCTCTCCCCCTCGCCCTCCCTCCCTGTGCTCGCTCTCCCCCTCGCCCTCCCTCCCTGTGCTCGCTCTCCCCCTCGCCCTCCCTCCCTGTGCTCGCTCTCCCCCTCGCCCTCCCTCCCTGTGCTCGCTCTCCCCCTCGCCCTCCCTCCCTGTGCTCGCTCTCCCCCTCGCCCTCGCCCGCCTGCCCTCTCTTTCTTCCTCCCTCCCTGCGCTCGCTCTCCCCCCGCCCTCGCCCGCCTGCCCTCTCTTTCTTCCTCCCTCCCTGCGCTCGCTCTCCCCCCGCCCTCGCCCGCCTGCCCTCTCTTTCTTCCTCCCTCCCTGCGCTCGCTCTCCCCCCGCCCTCGCCCGCCTGCCCTCTCTTCCTTCCTCCCTCCCTCCCTGTGCTCCCCCGCCATCCCTACTTTGCCCCTCTCAGCCTTTGCCTCCTTTCTTTGCCACCCCTCCCCAGCCCCTCCCTCCCTCCCTCTCTCTCTCTCTCTCTCTCTCTCTCTCTCTCTCTCTCTCTCACTGTCTGTTCACCTCCCACCCAAAAGCCAGAGATGTAGGTTCACGAATAGATGCGGCATAGAAATGGGCCAAGTATTTTATTTTTTCATTGGTCTCTGCCTGTTATCTTTTCACATTTAAGATAATCTATTTTAGAATTTAAATCTGCATATTGTAATTTTGCATTTAATGATTTTGTATTTGTCATTCACAGATTGTTTCATTACATTTTTTTTTATGATCCAGGTGGATAGCTGCATATACTGTCATTCAGAAAGAAGTTGAAGGGAATTTAGGAGAATTGCGCCAAGTTTTGCAACATGGAATTGAAGTTGTAAGAATTTTGGGTAACCATGGACTTGATGTCAGACTGATAGTACAGCTTGCTCGTGCATTTGCTGAAAGGGTAAGCATACATTGCAGATTATTATTATTATTATTATTATTATTATTATTATTATTATTATTTTTATTTTTATTTTTTTTTTGTTAGTTGTCAGTAATTACAAAATGTGCTAAAACGGGAACTATTTTTTTCTTCTTGTTTGAAATTTCTCACCATTTGTTAATACACACATATTTTACACACATTTTATACATAGCAGTGGACTTCATACCAATTCCGCTTCAGTAATCAAACCAAGTAACTTTCTTACTCCCTTTAAATTCATATAGTTTCTCCCAGGGGATGATAAGTTGCCCATTTTGTTATTCCACATTCTTAAGTAAAAATAAAATGAGATCATGCCAAATGTCTTGGGTATTGTTACATTTCATCCTCTTTCACTGTTACACCCCCCTCCCCCCCCCCCCCCCCCCTCCAATCCTTTTAAATGGAGGTCAAACAGAACTTCCCTGCTAAACTTTTGCACCCAAAGCTGGAACAGTGTGTCACCAGTTTTATTAACACAGTAGAACCAACTCATACCAGACTGCCGTATAAGATATGAAAATGCAACATGTTGTGTGTCAAGAGCTGGTAAGCTAGTGTGAATACGTTTCCTGCTACGTGTTTCTGTGTTTCATACATCAGTGTGCTATAGGTGAATGGTTACTGTTTTCTAGTAAAGAAAATACAGACTTATTCTATTGAAGACCTGAAGTAAATTGGCTAGTGGATTGATTGTATTAAAAGTTATAAAAAGTGGTGCAGGTTTTTTGACATAGATATGTATGCAGGAGAACAGTTCATAATGAGAGGGACCCTCCATGGTATACAGTCACTGTAAAGATACTTCTAAAGGAACAGAGCACTGCGTAATAGGGGTGAAACAAAACATAGGGCTGTAAATAGAAAGATGCTGAATGAAATGTTTGGCTGTCGAGAGCAGTGTATGATGCCTTCAGTGACTGCTGTAGCAGAATGTTGTGAAATGTTCTTTCACAAAACCCAAAGAAATTCTGGTTGTATGCAAAGGCTGTTTGCACCAAAATTAGTGAATGACACAGGAACTGAGATTGAGGGTAGCAGAGCAAAAGCTAAAATGCCTAACTCAGTTTTCAAATGTTCCTTTACAATGGAAAAACCTAGGAGAATTGTCCCAATTTAGTCTCCATACAACTGAAAAGATGTAGGAAATAAGTATTAGTGTCATTGTGATCTAGAAATAGCTGGAATTGTTACAATTGAACAAATATCCAGGACCCAATGGAATCTCTCATTTTTCTGAATTTGCGGCTGAGTTGGCTCCTCTTAGAAGTATAATCTGCCGTAGATCCTGCGAACAGAAAACATGCCCAGTTATTGGAAAAATTCACAGGTCACACCTGTCTACAATAAGGGTAGTAAAAGTGATCTACAAAACTACTTTTAATATCCTTGTCGTCAATTTGTTGTGGCAACTTAGTACATATTCTGAGCTAAAACATAATGGAGTATCTCCAGCAGAATGACATCCTACAGGCCAATTAGCATGGGTTCCGAAAGTGTTGATCATGTGAAACACAACTCGCACTTTACCCATATGGCGTACTGAAAGCTTTGGATCAAGGTAGTCAGGTATATGCTGTATTTCTTGATTTCTGGAAAGCGTTTGACTCGGTACCACACCTATGCTTATTAACAAAAGTAGGGCCATGTGGGGTATCAAGTGATATTTGTGACTAGATTGAGGACTTTTTGGTAGGCAGCATGTTTTCTTGGCTGGAGAGTCATCGCCAGGCACTCTTGATGTTAACATTGTATATTAATGACCTTGGAGACAGTATTAATAGTTAAATCAGGCTTTTTGCAGATGATGCAATAATCTATAATGAAGTACTGTCTGAAGGAAGCTGCATAAATGTTCAGTCAGACCTTGATGAGATTTCCAGGTGGTGCAAAGATTGACACCTTGCTTTAAATGATCAGAAATGTAACATTGTGTACTCCACAAAATGAAAAACAATATAATTTCCTATGACTATAATATATCAGTGGCACAATTGGAATGCCCAACTCATACAAATACCTGGGTGTAACACTTCGTAGGTATATGAAATGGAATGATCACGTAGGTTCAATCATGTGTAAAGAAGGCGATAGTGCAATCTGGGGAAGTGCAATCTGTCTGTAAAGAAGATTGTTTAGAAATCACTCAAGTGACCTATTCTGGAATGTTGCTCATATGTGTGGACATGTACCAAGTAGGACTAACAGGGGATGTTGAATGTATTCAGCAAAGGGCAGCACAGGTGGTCACAGGTGTGTGTAATTCATGGGAAGGTGTCAAAGAAATACTGAAGAAACTGAACTAGCAGATTCTAAATGATGACTCTTGGAAGATATTACAATCGCTAAAGTATTGCTCATACAGGGATTGTGAGGATAAGATTAGAATAATTACTGCATGCACAAAGGCAGTCAGTCATTCTTCTCATGCTCCATACGTGAATGGAATGGGACGTTCTGTCTGCCATGCACTTCATGGTGGTTGACAGAGTATGGCTGTAGATGTAGAAATGTGACCAAAACTTTGAAGGTTTCAATGGTGGTATGGAAAGTTGGTCAGTTTCTTGATGTGGTGTGTGATACACTCACTAAATTGGTGATGGTGAGCCTAAATGCTTCAGTAGTGTTGTGGCTGTTAAGCTATGTGGTGAAATTCAAATTAAAAAATTGTTGTTTAGGACATGGGCAGAAGAGAATGGGACAAGTCTTATGAAACACTGTGAGGACATGACAGGAAAAGAACACTCTGATGGCATTCAACTGGTGCACAAGAGACATTCCTAAATCCAGAAAAACCTTGCAGAATATTATGGTCTAGACATCAGGAGAAAGTGCAAAAATGTCAGTGATAAGAGAAAAGCAGTTTTGGCAACTCTGTTTCACAGAATATCCACTGATGATTTTTTATACTTATCAATAGAATCTGCAGAAGCAGTCCATTGTAACTCAGGGTGTATACGACCCGGGAGATCCGGGAAAAACCCCGGAATTTTTTCATCCGGGAGAAAACTGGGAAAAACACGGGAATTTTTTTGTTTTAGTTTTCAGTTAAATTTGGCTGGTAAGAAACAATACCGTAATAAAGGATATTACTGTATCCCCTCACTGCATAATAATACTGCAGCAATAAAACATGAACGAGAGAAAAAAAATGAAAGTAGAACTTAAGTTGCAAAGGAAATGTGCCATGTAAAACAACAAAGCACAGTGCTCATACAAACGTGTGCAAACAGCAAAATGTGTCAAAGAATTAGGATATTTATGCAATGCTTCATAACAACAAATTGCCTCCGATCAGTGTGAATCACAGCTGTTTACATTAGATGCGTTTGAGCAGTTCCTTCTACCACTTCTGGTTACAGAAGTGTGGCTGTTAGCTGTATAAGCAGTAGCAGCAAGCAGCAAATTCGTATTCTTGAGGAAAAAAGCCTTGTTTCACAAAGCGTCTAGTATCCAGTGCACGTTGGTCTGTCAATTACTCATATGATTTTGAAACGCATCCCTGTTGGTTTTTGAACATATTCTAAGTTGATATCTGAATGAATCATAATCTGATTTTTGAATGTGTGCATCGTGTACATGATGTATCTGCCAGGGGAATCCCCATTGCATTTAGAAATGAACTTTCCTGCAGACAGAAGGGACGAGGCTATACAAGCGGAGCGGAATAAAGCCAAATGTGTGAATGCCAATCGCTGTCTGATTATGTGGTTGACTGGGTTTGCAAATCATCAGCGTTGTTATAACTGCCAGGGAAATCCATAAATTCAGACTACCAGAATGGAAATAAAAGACTGACAGGAATAACAGGTAAGAAAGATTACCTGTTACCTTCTCAGTGTATCCAAGAAAATGAAATTTTGACAAACTTTTTGGCCAGATCGCTACACTAGTTAGGGCCAGTTGTACAGTCCCTGGTAGCAGCCGCCTAAGTTCTATTCTGGGAGTAGCGCGGAAAACGCGTTGTATGAACATGTAATAACGCCTAACAGGAAAAGAAACACCAGGTAACTAAACCTTTGATTGTGGCAGGGTTAGTGAAGTTAACCAGAGAAAAATTTTGACGCTGGCAGGAATAGTTAGAGAATTAGTGGTGACAAGATTGTTTGTTAGAATGAGGAAGGGGAAGTCGCACAAATTATGGAAGAATATGATGATTCCAAATTAAGATTTCATACTAAGATTTCGTACAACTACTTTTCAATCCACGCTTGAGAAGCTGGAGCGTATGAATGAAATGTAAAACTATTTCCGAATCTAAAGCTTTTTGCTTGTAGTAGGCCTAATAAGCATTTAATATTGGTACTTTGAGAATTATATTCTGTCGTGTTATAAAAATGACCATTTGGCCAAAACAGTCTCGTTTATTTGGTGTGTGTAACAATTGTTGCAACATTTAGACAGACCATTTCATTTTATCTAGCAGGCAGTGACAAAATACACGTAATCAGAACGAGAAACCACATCAGTCTTAGATACTATTTGTGTTAACAGCTTTTTCAGTATTAGACAATGACATTTTGTTTTTTCTTGTAGCAAAACATTTGACAAACGCCATATGAAGCTGTAGCAAGGTTAGAGAGGAAAAATACTAGGACTTGAGGATTGAAGAAATGTGTACTATCTTGCTAGTCACTTGTCTTTACTGGTTTTCTGTATCCTATGTTTAATTTTACGTCATACAAAAAAGCAAGTTATTAGCTAATAGGCAATAAAGAGTGAAATTTTCTGAAGAATTCTTATTCTCCCGGTCATAAATAATCCCACCTATTATTAATTGTGTGTTGTTTTTTAACTGTCTTTTTTAAAAAATAAAAAAAAAAGACGGGCTGGATGTCAGATTGGCCGACTGGAAGCAAGACATTTCAATTTCCACTGTCCTGAATATAGTTTAATGGCATCGATTACAAAATATGCACATTTGACTTTCTCAGCGCGAAATACAGTGACGTGTGTCACTGTGACGTGTGATAGAAGAATACGCGTGAAGAGGCATGGCACTGCACTTTGGCACTTTGTTTCATATATCTGACTCTTTAGAAGATGTGCGCTACAAAATGAACATATTTTTGAAAATTCGATTTTGTTTTTAAATTTTTGGTGTCCTACCTCAAATGCTTGTGGAATACTATCTAGTATTGCCGCGATTCGGGAATATCGTTGATCCAGGGGTGATGCACAGCCTGAGTTCTAGTGGGGAGGTGGACAACCTCCATGTGCCCTGTGTTTATGTTTAGTGATTTTGCTGTTTCCTCTTCGTTTGCTCTCACGTCAAATGAAAACAAAATGTATTTCTGCGCTGCGAGCTATCAAGTGAAATAAAATACATTCACATAATTCCGGTAGGCTGAAATATGTTATTAGGTTCAGATTTAATTTTATTTCCACTTTTCTGACAGTCAAGCATTAAGCACCTTGTGGAACAATGAAGCTCTTTTTGTTGGTTTTCTAAAGAAATTTGACTTTTATTAATTTTTTCCATTGAGGCAGTCAATTTATTTGAACTGATGTTTTTAATTCCACACTAATGGCTAGTTTCAACTGTTCGCTGCATTTCAAAAGTGCGTGTTTCCATCTTCTAGCACATATGGCATTATACCATTATAAAGAACCAAACATGAGAAAACAATACTGCTCCTCCAAGAAAATTTGCATCCGTATCTGAACATACTAAGCTGCACTTTGAGCCAAATTATATATTTTAGTATGGTTCACGAAATTCCGATGCTTTTGGAGTATCCTCTTACGGTATGTCTTGTTTCTTTTATGACTTAATGTGAGATCTTTTAATGTTTTACTCGTACGGACATGTGGGCTTCCTGCGTCATTGTAACTGCGCAAGTGCGGTGAATCCTGATATCTGGCGCTCTCTGGCAGCTTCTGAAATGAACATATTTCTAACATGTCACGGGAAAATATTGCGAACGGTTGTTTGAAAAGCGTTAGTTTCAAAGTAAATTTCCTTTAACGCAAGATGAACTGTGTGTGAGAATGTACAATGAATTTCTTAAATCACAGAGCGTTTGACTGCCATATAAAAATAAACTCTTTGAGGACGACCATTTTGAAAAATTTCGAGTTCAGAAGATCAGACATTTATGTCGTTTTTAAAAATTTTACTGGCACATTTGTGTGATGTATCTGAAAGTGTAACGCACCCATAAAGGATTAACATTATATGTAAAAGCTTAGCTTCTCTTGCAGCTTATTAATCTTAGAGACCAATATTATATGTGAAAGCTTTGTTTTTCTTGTAGCAAAACTATGTATATTAAATTAAACGATTAACTTTCCCTATTTGTGTGTACACGCTACTTAACAGCGATATTGCTATTGACTGACTACATCACGAAAATATGCAGTGTACATGTTGCTGCTCATCAAAGATGTTTCCAAAACGTGTTTTATTATTTTTATTGAGCTTCGTTTTTTAAGGGCTGGGAAATTCTACGCCAGTGTATAAACCATAACCATTCAAAGGATTGATAAGTTTAACAGTTCCAAGGAAAAGTACACTGTCACTTAACACGGAAAAAGTATATTTTGATCCGGGAGAAAGTGTATTTTTAACCGGGAAACATCCGGGGAATTTTTTTTCCTTGTCCACGTATACACCTTTTAACTGCATCTTTGAGTACATAGGCCTATAGTTTGACTCTTCATATATCCCTGAGGCTTTCTCGTGATAAAATTCCATAGCACTGCCGGTAAAATGTGGGTTTGAAGGGCCTGTTGAATTACTAAACTTCCACAGTGGTATTCATAACTTTGAATACGAATGATTAAAGGGAATTGTGTAATTCAAGGGAATATGACCACTCTTAGTGAAGCATTGTGCAAACAAATATAGTAGCTTTATTGAAAATCTGTATTTAAGGGTTGTGATTCGGGGAAGCGAGGATTTAAAAAATGTTAGTATTGTGGGTAGACAAAATTTACAGCTTGTCATACCAGAGACAGTTGAACTCATATGTTGCAATGCGACAAAGGATATCAGCTGCTGGATGATAGTACTAAACATGTTGAACGCCATATGCCCACTGGTGTGACTTGATAGGAAAGTTCTTTATGAAATGTTGGCAGTACAACCACATTCTGTGAACTTACAACGTCAAGAATGTGCCAAGAAATCAGAAAATCTGGGACTGCTCTTACATTTTCTGGGCCAAGACTGACTTCAAGAACATTAAATAGGTGCCCCCAGATTATTTCTTGGGTGGCTTCTTTAGCTGAAGACGATGAGTATTCGACAAACAATCCCCTGAGTTGACTAGTGCCTGCGTAGGTTAGCTGTCAGCTGTGTCAGTTAGATTTCCTGACACCTTCCTAACTGTTGTCCACGGAGGATTTTTATTTGCGGCAACCTAATCTTCATAGATGGTCGTTTCACTTAGTTTTTCTGAATTTGACACCAAGGTGAATGGATGGTACTTCCGTAAAGCAACGGGAAATGGCTACAGTGTGTTCGGGAGCGACCTCATCCAGGATGAAATGATGGGATTCATCTCATTGGTAGACTTAATAGTCCGCAATTAACTGTCATGAAAGAAAACTGTAGTGATGGTTTGATGATGACAAGCAAAATAGTAGTATTCAAAAACTCATCTTTCTCTGCAGGAGTGTACAGTGTGTCCGCCATGGAAACGTACTAACATGGTGTCTGTCCTCTGTCCTTCAAAAGTGTGTTCTGCAAGATGATGTGCTTGGTGAAAGACTTCGTTGTAATTGCATTTGGTGGGTGTTGTCACTTGGCAGCTGCTGCTTCTTAAACATTCTCTATTACCTCGTGATGTGTGGTATCAACATTTGTGGTCACTGTCTCTTGCTTCCTCAGTCTGCCAGTCGGGCTGCAATAAAATGCTGTATCTCTTATCACACAACCCGATGTATGAGAGGTGAGGTCATACTGAGGTCCCACAACTGCCATAGGGATAATGTTTGAGAGAGTCATACTTCTTCCACAAGACATTTGTCTGTTACATTTCGTCAGTACACTGTCACCACTTCATGAATTCCTCTTTTGTAGCGACATCCTTGATGAGAAGTGATTGGTACATGTCTTCTGCAAATCCTATCATCAAGAGTGAGATTTTGTCAGCTCATGTCATATTTGGATTCACATTGTGGCATAAGGCCAAAATATTCTGTTTGTAAGATTATCATTTTCCCATGATTTTGGGCCCTGTTTTTGAACTCTTCTTCCTCGACACAGGCTTGCTGATTGCCACCAAAGGTTTTTCTCAGGTCGGCCTGGCATTTATTCCAGTTATTGGGCATATCTTTATTGTTCTCGAACCACTGCTTGGCTGTGCCATCCAAGTAAAAGTACACATTTGCTGCACACATAATTTCATTCCATGTGTTGTAATTGGCAGCTTGGTCAAATCATTTCAACTGTTTTGTCGGATTTTGCCCGTCTCCAGAAAACATTGATGGATGCCTAATGTGCAGCTAAATTAACACTTTTCTCTAATTTTTAGTTCCTTGCATGGTAAGACTGCACTTGATAGCTGATTAGTGTGATGATTCCCAGGCTGCAATTGGTACACATTTATTAACAGCACCATAAATACAAATGGAGTTCTCATAAAGTATGGTTCTCTGTAACAACTGGAAAGGATAGTCCATGATCACATAAGAATAACTGAAACCAAGTACGCAGTGGTGATACTGGAGTCTTATCCTGGGTGGCTGTTGGAGCAACATCTGTAGTGCAGTGCAGTGTGGTTCTTTGAGAAGTAGTGCAATGTGTTAAGACGTTGCATCACAGATATGGCACAGTATGGTGTGGTGTGACAGTGTACAGTTGAGTGTTCAGGCTGGCCTTGGCGAAACACTGGTTGATGAACTGTGAGGTGCAGCTAATGCCTGAATGGAGCTGAGAAAGTTATGGAGTGCTCCGTGCTGAAGTATGAGCTGCGACTGCAATAACCAGCAGGCACAAGGATGTCTGTTGAGTTTGATGGGCACTTGATCTCCAGATGAAAACTTGTTCTCAGATAGCAGCAGCAGCACCACCACCACCATTGCTGTAAGCACATGTTACTTGTGAGTGAGAGTGGTACCTGCAGGTGACACCTGAGTGACCAGTGTGTCAACAGATTGTTTGTAATCGTTACAGTGTCCACACCATGTGATGCCCTTGTCATATTTGTAAATAGTCTCTGGAGGAGAAAAGCGTGCAGACCAAGGATAGGCAAACCCTCAGGGCAAAGTCATTGCGCTGGAAATGTAACGTAGGGGGTGAACGCCCAATGTACAGTAGAATCCACTTGTCTCCTGAAGTATGGACCGTGCGAACAATATATTGCTAGTATTCCTGTTTCTGCCCATGTAAGTGACAGCTGTTACAATGCCTAATAGAAGCCGTGATGATGCAGGTGTTTCAAAGGGGACACACACACACACACACACACACACACACACACACACACACACACACCTGAATAAACTAACATTGAATATTGCAGAATATACGAACATAAGAAATCTCACAAACCTTGATGTTAAATACTAAATAATAACTGTGAGTGATCAGTTCTGAACTGGCCACCGACAGCTTGCCATCCAGTAATGTCATTGCTCTGCCACAGTGCATGCAGCACTGCTTGCGGCAGTATTGTCACCACATTGTATTATCTCAGCATCACTGGAGTAGGGGGATACTAGGTAGTCCACTTTATAGTCCACTTTAGACACTTTTCTTATTTGTTAATTTTGTACTGGCCTTCTCCATTTTTGTAAAATGGTACTTAATATTGCAGTGGTTACAAATGTTCCCTGAATACAGGATTTGAAACTGTGGTAAAACCCCGTTTTTACATTCTGGCATTTTACCTTTTTCTGCTTTTTACTTTCATTCTTGTTGGTCCCAGAAGAAGTCGTATTCTCTCAATACAATGATTACCCGCCATTAATGATTGTGTGTTACAACATTTCCCATATTTCAAGTTTTCTTTGGTGGTATCCTTACTGATTCATGCAAAAAGAGCATTGAATTCCTGTTCTAAGTTGGCCTTGGAACAAAGCAGAAAATGCAGACTATACACAAAGTTATCGATTATGTAACATAGCATTAGCATGGTAAACAACATTTTCATTGTCAGCTTGTTGGGTCATGGCCGCCTATGTTATAGATTCGCAGTGTTTGGGAGGGTGGGAAAATATACTGAGTCACTGCATTAATAATGATCACAATCTGACGATAGTGTCTCCAGTAGCAACTTGCTAATTGTGTTATATTACAAAAGCTTTAACTTAATTTCACAGGCATGTATACAAATAAGCACGGCTTTTGAAAATGGGCATCTCTAGAACAGGCTTAAACAAATTGTTGTTACTTCAGCATGGAATACAGTAATTCGTACTAGGTGCACAGTCTTGGGTTGGTAAGACCTGATGTCAGATGTAAACAGTCCTGCTTAAAGATGCTTAGTAACATGGCAATAAATTCCACTCTTTCTCGCCGCTGAACTGAATGGATTATCAATAATAAGTCTCACATTAGAACAAGGATATCTTTTTTGTTTGGTTTCATGAAAGGTTTTGCTTCCTTGTTTTATTTATACCGTTGGACATTATTGGAACAAAGAGAAAAACCTGTGTGTGTGTGTTGTGTGTGTGTGTGTGTGTGTGTGTGTGTGTGTGTGTGTGTCATGAAGGCAGTGGCTGAGTGCTAACGTGCACAAATGAAATGCACGTTTGCTTTTTCATTCCGATCATGTCCATTGGTGTAAATAAAATGTGGAAACAAAAGTCTTTAATGAAACCACATTAAAAAGTTATCCTTGTTCTAATGAGAGACAACCATAATGAAATTATGTTAAGTAAAATGTGACACAATGATGCTTAAAACACTAAAGTTGGCAGTTTTCGTAAACAGAGAAAGAGAGGCACAAAATCGATAGCTTCTTGTGTTACGCCTGCCTACATTTCTGACTTTCTAGGGTCAGTCTGCTGATGGGTGTAACAAGAGGATTTTACTATACTTAGAACTACCATATGAGGGAGAGTCGAAAATTTTCTAGCCTCACAAATAATGACAGAAATTCCATAATACCAATTAATTTTTTAATATAATACCCATGTACAGTAATACACTTCTGGGCATACTGAGAACTACTGCAAACCATTCAAACAAAAGGTCTTTCATTTAGAGTTTAGTCAAGCGTTCACTGCATCATCGTTGTCAAATCTCATCCTTTGAGTTCTTTTTTCAGGTTTGCAAAAAGAAAAAAGTCTGATAGAGCCAAATCTGGAGAATATGGCAGATGACGTAACGATTCAAACTTGCAATCGTGCAGAGTTTCCAGTGTTGTGAGGTCTTTGTGCACCAGTGTGCGGTCCTGGTGCAAAAGAACTCCGTGTGCCAATTTTCCACACCTTTTTTTCTTTATCTCTTCTCTCAGATGGTGCAGGAGCGTGCAATAGTACAACACATTGATAGTTACGCCCTTTTGCAAGTAATCCACCATAATTACCCCTTCTGCATCCCAGAAGACAGATGCCATCACCGTACTGGCTGATTTTTGCACCTGGCATTTTTTTGGGTAGGGGATGAAGGATGTTTCCATTTTTGTGACTGTTGTTTTGTCTCAGGATCAAAGTGGTGAACCTACGTTTTGTCCATTGTCACATACCTTGCAAGAAATCCATCTTCATCCGCTTCAAATTGGCAGACGTTTTCTTCACAGCTCTGAACACACTCTTATCTGATCTGTATTGAAGTCTTTCAGGACCCACTGAGCTGAAGCTTTTCACATTCCCAAAATATCCACAACAGTGCCATGAGCACGCCCATGGGAAATTCCAAATGTGGTTTCAGTGTGCTGCAACGTTGTTCAATGTTTCTGCAAAATCATATTGTGAATTGCAGTCACTGTTTCCTCAGTGGCAATGGTGAGAGGCCTTCCACTTCTTGGAGCATCATCCACACTTGTTTTTCCTCATTTAAAGTTGAACACCAAGTTTTTCACTGTTGCGTAAGATGGAGCACCATCCTTAAGTGTGTTTCGCATGTCCTCCGCAATTTCCTCGGGCTTCATTCCTTTCAAATGGTGATACTCAGTCACAGCACGGTTGTTGATTCTCTCAATATTTGCCATTTTGCTTACACTATGGTATACAATGCATCCTACTGGCAAACTAATGAAGCTGGAGCTGCGAAATTTGACTTGCATACTGACAAAGGGTCAGTATAAAACTAGGTGGTGGTGTTTGTGTGAGACATTATGGTAACTATCTTGGGCTATAACCTTTTCGACTGCCTCACATATAATTCAAAATTTTGTGCTTGGAAGCCAGTTAATATTTTGTTCTGTGTTACATGAGGTTTCTAATGTTCATACCTCTAACTCCAGTTGTACAAAATCTATGTCACATGGTTCCTTCGTTTTGAACCTGTGAAAGAGTTCATTGTATTCAGTAAGACAAAGTTAGTCCACTTCCGTCATACTGCCAAGTACCTCACATTGCCAACAGTGTCCTAATTTTCAATAATTTGCATTATTCTGTCATCGTATCCTAGTTTTTGATAATTTTATCTGTTTTAACACATACGTTATTTGCTGTTCTGAGAATGTATACTGTAAGAACACTTTTGGCGTTCTTTTTATGCAAACACTCCCACTGACTTTGATTCTTCTTTGTTTTTGCCCCTCCTTTCCATGTGTTCAGAGAAATAAAAAGTGCAGTTCAGTAGTCAGAAAAACTCTTTAAGAATGCAGTATGATATTATGCTATTGTGCTGGTTAAACAAATGCATGATAAAGCATACAACTCTGGTCAGATTATGTAAATAATACAACATAAATCAAGCTCGTTCAAGGATACAACACTAATGAAAAATAATTAAGAACTGTTTGGAGAAGTAGATTGGAAGTGACTTCTTTCATTGCTGAACCATATACCTTTTCTATTCTCCTAATAAGCATTTGCAACTGTTTTCCCCCACAATTAGAGTTGGATAATTATTCTACATTACTTTGCTCTGGATAAATACCTGTGTTTGTATGACGGCTGTGACTATGCGGTGTCAAGTTGTTGAGGATGTAAACAAACAATACTAGTTAGTTTACATGGCTGTCGTCCACAGCAAGCATAGAAATATTCGTTTTGTAAATAAAAAGTGCCTTGTCTTGCTGTGAGAAAAGACTGTTTTTATTTACAAAACGAAAACGATACTTGACTTATTGACTCTTTAGTCAATTAATTATTGAGTCTGGTGCACCATCAATCTTATTATATACTGTGACTACATCACAACTTAGTGATTCTTGGACTGTCTTATAGGCTACTAATATTAAATACCAAATTTATATGTAAGTGACACTCTTGTTTGCAGATACAGCACATCTCTCTCTCTCTCTCTCTCTCTCTCTCTCTCTCTCTCTCTCTCTCTCTCTCTCTCTCTCTGTGTGTGTGTGTGTGTGTGTGTGTGTGTGTGTGTGTGTGTGTGTGTGTGTGTGTGTGTGTGTGTCCTTTTTGTCATCATTATGTGGTTATTATTATTAAAATTACAATTTTTTTTAAGGCTACAAGTATGGCAGCTCGCGGCGAGTGTGCAGCAGATGTTACTGCAATAGAACAACGAGCTGCATTGTATTGGACATCAGCTCTACCTCTCCTGGAAAGACTCCAGCGAAATCAGACTATTCGTGCACCACATACCAAACTTTTTGAGTATCACGGGTGAGTATTTTAAGTTGCAGCTTGTAAAATAGATTTTTGCGCCATCCTCTCTTGGCACTCTGTAAAGAAATGAATAACGAAAAATTTTGTGGGTTACTTAAATTTTAAAGTTCTAGTTCAAAACAGTCATGGTTCTAATATTATTCAGTTTGCTACCTAAAGAAGTTTTGTTGAAGTTGTGTAAATTCCAGTAACTTAATATTTATATATTTATTTTCATATGTGCAGGAAGGAACTGTCTAGTGCTGAAATCAACACCTTGATTGAAGAAGGCAGATTCTTCCTTGCATGTCAGCTTATGAAGGAAGACAAACACGAAAGAGCATTAGAAGCATTTGAACAATTAAAATCTCCTTATGCTGCTTTTTACCGTGCATTAATATACAAGAAATTAGCTGAAGAGCAGTTTCAGGGTCAGCACAGGGAAATGATTACAAGTGAAATGAGATCACAACATATTATTCTGCTTACCAAGGCTAGGGAATGCTTTTACCTTACATTAGATCGGCTGAAAAGTCCAGGTGTTGATAGCAAACATCCTTTAAATGCAGAGCTTGGTGGTCATATAGAGGAGATAGAAAGTCAGCTACATCACATTGATACGGATGTGTCCAGGAGTGATGGTGAGTTTCATATGTGTGTCTTCATTTGATGTGTGTTTTGTACTTGTATAAATAAATAGTTCTTAAGTGTTCAAACCTCTAACAACGCGTTTCATTTGGCAGTAAATCGGAATGACGTGCTGGATGGTCTTTCTTTAGAAACCGCATCTTCAGAACACTCACCAGTTGATAATGGACATATGTTCATTGGCTATAATGGGACAGTACAGAATTCATTTGCACACATTTCCAGTCGTAACAGGAGTGCAAATCGTCTTAGTAGCACTCCATACAGGAGCAATAACAAATGTGATACATCTGATGCCCAAGAGATTAGGAGAGTGGTAATATACTGATCTATAGCAAATTAAATCAGTCACAAATAGTCAATTGTTGTTATGATGTGATTGTGATTTTGTGTGGAAGTAAATCTCTCTCTCTCTCTCTCTCTCTCTCTCTCTCTCTCTCTCTCTCTCTCTCTCTCTCTCTAGGAAGCTCGTCCGAGCCCAGAGCGTTTAGATGCACAAATTCGGCAGCTGCTCCACAACAGAGATTCAGTTCTGCAAACAGTGACACAACATTCGAAAGCAGTAATGGAAAGTGTTAAAGTTATTATGGAGGAATTAAAGGACTGCAAGAAAGAGATGAAGGAGAGCAAGGAAGAATTAAGAGGATACAACCAGGAACTAAGGCACAACAAACAAATGATAGAGGAATTAAAGGTAAAATTGCATTCATATTGATAACTTCATACAGTTGCATATATTTTATTGGTGTCAGCTATAGGAAGAACAATACAGTGCCATATTTTATTTTATAAATTAAATTGTACACTTAAATTGTGAACAATTAATGAAGCATTTACTAGTAGAATGCTGCATTTGATGTGGGTAGGAAAATCTTATGGATGTCAAACATTTTGCTGTTGCACATGAAAACAACTGGTGGTCATTATTCTTGCCGAAATCTGTAACCGCGCTTCAATTATTGGTATAATGGTTGTGTTCTTGGGTTCAATAAGATATATCTGGCACTATTGGTTTACTTTGGGCTCCTGTTAATATAGATCTCCTATTTACAAAGGGCTTTCAAAAAGTTTTGCACAGTTGTGCCCCCCGCCCCCCCCCCCCCCCCAACCTAATGTAGGAAAATGGAATTTTTTGTGAAGGTACTTGGAACATTTGGCTATACATTGAGCCTACAAATATGTAGCCTCCATCAGCTGTGATGCATCTGGCCCAACGTTCTTTCCATGATGTAAATGCACTTTGGTAAAATTCTGGGGATTGACTTTTAGACCATCGCTTAATGCAGGAAATAAGGTATTTCTCACTATCACATGTTTTACCATGTAGGTGGGCCTTCAGACGACCAAAGAGGTAAAAATCAGATCGAGCCAAGTCTGGACTGTAGGGAGGATGAGGAACAATTTTCCAACCCATTTTCCTGATTTTTTTCGGCGCCATAAAGGCTGTATGGAGTTTGGCATTGTCATGGTGTAATCTGATGAGCTGACCCTGAAGCTGTGGCCTGTGAGCCTTGAGGGCACGTCACAGCTTGTCCAATGATAAACAGTAACGGTCCCAGTTAATTGTAGAGCCAGGTTCCAAAAAGTAAATGAAAATGACACCACACTGATCTCCAGAAGGAGAGAAGGCCTTCACCTTTCGGCCTGCTGTTCATGGAAGTCTTGGTTTCTTCTTCCGAGGGGAACCCAGATGGTGCCTCTCCATGAATTGGGTTTTGCCCTCAGATTCAGACAAAAACAACCATGTTTCATACTGGGTAATGGTGCCATCAAAACACTGTTTCCGCTCTTCAGTAAAGATCTTCATGAGACCCTCGCACACATTCTTCATCATCATTTTCATTTCTCTTGTCGATAATCTAGGCACCCAATGTGCACAGATTTTTTTTGTACCCTAGTAACTGTACTAGTAATACCACACTACCCAATGACAAATGAGTCATTTCAGCAAGCTATTGTCATCACGCACCTGTCATTTTGGATGATTTGATCAGTGGTGTCCTTATTCACATCACTCACTACCATCGATGGTCTACTGCATCATGGATTGTCGAGTAGAGAGAAATCACCTTCCAGAATGAGATTTTCACTCTGCTGCGGAGTGTGTGCTGATATGAAACAGCCTGACAGATAAAAACTGTGTGCCGGACCAAGTTAGAGTGTCGGTCCGGCACACAGTTTTAATCTTCCAGGAAGTTTCAGAAATAGTCTTCTGTAAACCTCTGCAATCACCACTGGATACTGCTGTGATCCACTGTGTCCTCCACATAAACAGGGAGCAACTTCCTGTGAATCGATGTGGCAGTCATCCCCAGTCTGGAAGAGGAACTCCATCACCGAACATTGTCACAACCTGACATCTACTTCACAGTCCATTATGGCTCACCTGTAAATAAAAGAAAATACTTTCATATACCAACTTTAGCTAAATGTTCCAAATGTTCACAAAAAATTTCATTCTCCTCTTGCAAAAAATAAAAAAATTAGAGACAACTGTGCAAAACTTTTTAAACACCCTTTATACCAGAATAATGTAACATCAATATCAGAATTGATTTACAAGGACATGAGAATTGGAAACTATATAATTTGTGGAAATAGGATGAAATTTGTAATAGACAAACTGTAAGCCTTAGTCATAACGTAATAGTTCCACTTCGTGAAGATGAAATTATCATTAATTCTTTCATAATTTAAAATCGGCATGAAAATTAAAATTTTCTATTTATTTATTTATTTTTCAGGCTCAAGTACAGGAACTGAGGAAAGAAACCCTGAAACTAAAGAAAGGACAATCTCATGTAAACTCGGAACTTTCACAGGTTTGTTTGCAGTGAACGTATTTTTGCTGTTTAAGTTAAATGATTTATATTACTCTACAATACTATAAAACACCTGCATTCATAACTGTATGACATTTGAAGAATGCTGATAACATTTGTGTTCCAGTACTTCTGACAGGTACATTTAAAAGTGGAAGCAAAACTTTTGGAAGTGTGTGTGTGTGTGTGTGTGTGTGTGTGTGTGTGTGTGTGTGATATATATTACTTCCTACCGGCAGTATTGAATTTTGTCTCTTGAGAGTAAATACTGGTCAGGCAGGCACTCTCTCTCCCTAATTCTATTGTTTTCTCAAGTGAATTTTTCTTTTATTACAAGTAGCATCCATATTATCAGAAAGCTTCAAATGTATATGGACTTGGGGCATATTCTTTGCATGACTGTGCACTGATGCCAGAAGTTAATCACATAGAACACAATATGAAAATATTAAAGTTTATGTAAATGCATCTGATGAGATAATTTTGAAAAAGTACTTGGATTATGCAGGTATATTTTATTTTGCAGGTGTGTGATACTGAAGATGATCTTTATGCATTTGATGAAGAAGACTATGCAGAAGATGTGACAATAGCAGCCAGTCATATGGGAACATACCCACCTTTTCAGCCCTTCCCTGGTTACCCAGATTATAGACCTGTATCTGGCATAATGGGCACTTCAAGTGTGCCTTACGCACCACCACCGCCGCCGCCACCACGAGAAGCTCATCCTCAGTTAATACCACCCACACAACCAATGGGTGGATTTTTCCGTGGTGTTGAGCCTGCGCTGATATATCCCCCAGGAACTGTTGGTTATTATAGCGGCCAAGGTGCCCTTCCATTCTCCGAAGGCCAGCAGTTGCCAGATTTCCGTGGCCATCAGGCTCCTGCATTTTCTCGCTTAGGAACACATCCTGATCCACAAAACACTCAACCTGAAGTAAAAGTATCCCTTACATCTGCTCCTGTCAATGTTGTTATTACATCTTCTGATACCTTACCTACAACAGTTCCTGTTACACAGCCCATTCTGAGTGTAACTATACCACCACAGCATAGATTGGGAGGGATGCCTCTTGTTCAGAGTGATCTTGGAACTTCCATGCCTCAGGCAATGGTGTCCACTACATACTCAGCTTCAAAACCTTTACCTCTGACAACCACACAAACTTCATTTAGTTCAACATCCCATCTTCAGCAGCAGCTACCACCTTCCCAGGGGGCAGTATCAAATGTAGGACGACATACTGTTCCTCATGCTTTTCAGATAACAATGCCTCCTCAAGCTCATTTACCTCAAGTATCATCGCTTGAGAAAGGTGCTGCATCCCTTAGCCCAGTTCTTCCAATAGCAACCAATTCTTTACTTTCATCTGTTCCTTCTCCAGTGTATTCTGCAGTTGTCACTGAGAAAAATTTGGTGCCAAAGGAGACAAGTCCCAAATCACGTCAAGCTTCAATGGGTTCTAATGCTGAAGAAGAGAATGTTGCTGAAACAGATCATGACCCATGTCCTGACTTTGAACCTGTGATTCCATTGCCTGCTGAAGTTCAGGTCATGACTGGTGAAGAAGAGGAGACAGTACTTTTTGAAAGCCGGGCTAAATTGTACAGGTAAAAAAAATATTTTTTCTCCAGTTTTCTACCCTGCAGTACTGTAAAAGATGTCATTGCCATTAATTACTATTGGCTGGTCTAGTGTTTGAGAGGGGCTTGGGGGCGGGGTGGGGGGTGTAGAGAGAAATTCCAAATTGCAGTATGTGTATCTGCAAACAAGTTGAGAATTTTGCTACACAGTATCTAAACGTGCCGCATAAGCAAAGGAAACATTGTGGTCAACATAGCATAATTAAGCAGCAACTCTGATTTATTATTATTATTATTATTATTATTTGCATAAAGACCCTGTAGTATAATGCAAAGCATTCTGCCTCATTGAACATTCCTGCTGATCTTCCAAAATTCTCTCATTGTTTCTCCATAGAGTATCTTTCCATCCTCAGTCCACTTCGTCCCTGTTTTCTTTGGGACTTCATTCCTTGACCTGACGTTCTACTTATAGATCTTGTCTCACTATATTTATCTGTCATTAGTTTCTATAGAATTGATTTGTGTTTTTGCTAGATCGAGTTTGACTTGTGCGGTCCATGGTACTGTTGACTTGACCACTTGTAATCGTGTCAAAATTCTGTTAGTGAGTCTTGTAGGTGGTATTCTGTTGATCTGCCTGTAGAACTTTAATCTTCTTTTTCTGACATTTGCTGCTGGGTTTGACATCTGTTTGATTTTCCTAGAGTATAATCCGTATATCTCTTCTGTCAGATTTGGGCCGAGAATTTTTCTCAGATTTTGCGTTCTTCCTTCGGTATTCTTTCCATATCACTTTTCATATGGAGTTTAGAGTCCCACTTGCATACAGTATTTCAGACTTGATTACTGTGTTGTAATGTCTCATCTTTGTCTGAATGGATATGCGTTTTGCTGCAGGCTCTCTTCATTTTTTGTAGTAGAGTCTTCTGTGAGATCTTTACTACTCCTGTAAGTTTGAGGATTTCATCCAAACATTTGAAATGTGTAACGCTTGTTTATCTTGCAATATATTGTCTCATTTTTGTGTGTTTAATTTTCAGCAGAACAATTTAGACTACTGAAAGAGATTTTTGGACCAACTTTTTCTGTATGTTCTTTTAGTATTTTTATTTGTTTGGTTGCGGTTGCTTCGTTATGTGAGAGTGTAGCCAGGTTGTCTGTGAAAGCTAGGTTTGAGATTTCTGTCTTTTCATGGGATTGCCCTAGTTGTGTTTTTCCTTTTCCCATTCCCCATTACTTTGTCCAGGATTAGGTTGAACGATATTGGTGATAATCTGTTGCCTTGGTGTATTCCAGTTTTTATCGTGAAGGGGTCAGAGATTTCACCATGAATTTAACTATCGATCTAGTGCCAGCTATTGTCTATTTCATACACCGTAGTGTTTTTATGTTGAGTCCTTGTTCTTCTAAGATGTTGACCAAGGACTGTCTGTCAATGGAATCGTGTGCTTTCTTGAAATCTATGAAAGTGCAAATGTTCGACTATTCGTGATTGCTTTGATTTTAGAATCGTTTTCAGCTTGAAGATTTGTTCTGTGTGTGTGTGTGTGTGTGTGTGTGTGTGTGTGGCGCCCGCGAGTGTATACCTGTCCTTTTTCCCCCTAAGGTAAGTCTTTCCGCTCTCGGGCTTGAAATGACTCCTTACCCTCTCCCTTAAAATCCACATCCTTTCGTCTTTCCTTCTCCTTCCCTATTTCCTGATGAAGCAACCTTGTGTAGCAAAAGCTTGAAATTTGTGTATGTGTTTGTGTTTGTTATTGTCTCTACCAACATACCAATGCTTTCGTTTGGTAAGTTACACAATCTTTGTTTTAAGATATATTTTTTTCCCACGTGGAATGTTTCCCCTTCTTCAGATATTGGTGGAAGTGTGCCTTGCCTGGGCGAGTGGAAGTGCATTCCGGTGTTAAGACTCTTGTTTCAGGTTCAGGGCAATTATGGATATCAGAGAAATAATGTGCCAGTTTGTGACGGTGCTCTTGATCAGTTAATGCAAGTTTCCCATCATGTTTTGTGAAACGTAAGTCCTGTAGAGTTATCTTGTGTCCTTGGTGTGGAAATATTCCTCTGTAACGTGCAGTTGCTCCTTGATGTACTTTCCCTTGGTTTACCTAGTTGGTTTTGCTTCCTGTTTTCTGGAATTATTAAAATGATGTAAGAGTTCTGGGAATTTTTGTACAGTTGTATTCGTGGAAGGACTGCCTTTGTCTAGTGTGTGTTCACATTCAGTCCCCCACCACGGCTGTTTAGTGTTCTTTCTATGTGGTATCTGTTCATTTGCTTTTTGTGTGGTTTTTTACTATGGAATTCTTCCTATTATTGCTTTATATTGTATTCTATGATCTTTTTTGTGTCAAACTCGTCTGTGTGTGTTCTTTTCTAATGATTTTTTTTTTTTTTTCAGTGTACATTTGATTAGAGTTAAGTAGTGGTCAGAAACGGCATTCACACCTCCAAGAACTTGAATGTTGTGGATCTCGTTCTGGACTGGGTAGGATATTGCTACATGGTCTATCTCGAATTTTCCCATCTATCATCATCATCATCATCATCATGATCATCATCATCATGATCCTCATCTTTCCTTTCTCAGACGTTATGCCTGATTAAAAATGGAAAGTGAAGCCGATCTTGATCAAGCGTGACTTCTTTTTAACTGTACGGTATATGTTACATTGCATTTAGGAACTTTCGGGTAATTGAACATGTATAAATAATTACAGATTTCTGTAGTTGTATATATGTTTGGATGTAGCTGTATTGTGTTGGTGTACTGGTGGATATTGTGTGGTATGACTTCTGTAGTTGATAGTATAATTGGTATAATGTCAACTTTATCCTGATGGCGCATGTCCTTGACTTCCTCAGCCAGTTGGATGTATTTTTCAATTTTTTCTCCTGTTTTCTTCTGTATATTTGTTGTATTGGGTATGGATATTTTGATCAGTTGTGTTAATTTCTTCTTTTTATTGGTGAGTATGATGTCAGGTTTGTTATGTGGTGGTGTTTTATCTGTTGTAATGGTTCTGTTCCAGTATAATTTGTATTCATCATTGTCCAGTACATTTTGTGGTGCATACTTGTATGTTGGAACGTGTTGTTTTATTAGTTTATGTTGTATCGCAAGTTGTTGATGTATTATTTTTGCTACATTGTCATATCTTCTGGTGTATTCTGTATTTGCTAGTATTGTACATCCGCTTGTGATGTGATCTACTGTTTCTATTTGTTGTTTGCAAAGTCTGCATTTATGTGCTGTGGTATTGGGATCTTTAATAATATGCTTGCTGTAATATCTTGTGTTTGTTTGATCCTGTATTGCAATCATGTGAATCCTTCCTTCTCACTGTATATATTGCCTTTTCTTAGCCATGTGTTGGATGCATCTTGATCGATGTGTGGCTGTGTTAGATGAGATGGGTGCTTGCCATGTAGTGTTTCCTGTTTCCAATTTACTTTCGTTGTATCTGTTGATGTTATGTGATCTAAAGGGTTGTAGTGGTGTAGCCGATGTATTTATATGAGTGATTGCTTTCTGTATTTTGCTAGTTTCTGCTTGTTCTAAAAAGAATTTTCTTAAATTATCTACCTGTCCATAATGTAGGTTTTATGTTGATAAATCCCCCTCCTCCTTCCTTTCTGCTTAATGTTAATCTTTCTGTTGCTGAATGTATGTGATGTATTCTATATTTGTGTCATTGTGATCGTGTAAGTGTATTGAGTGCTTCTAGGTCTGTGTTACTCCATTTCACTACTCCAAATGAGTAGGTCAGTATTGGTATACCATAAGTATTTATAGCTTTTGCCTTGTTTCTTGCTGTCAATTCTGTTTTCAGTATTTTTGTTAGTCTTTGTCTATATTTTTCTCTTAGTTCTTCTTTAGTATTTGTATTATCTATTCCTATTTTTTGCCTGTGTCCTAGATATTTATAGGCATCTGTTTTTTTTCCATTGCTTCTATGTGGTCACTGTGGTTATCCAATATGTAATCTCCTTGTTCAGTGTGTTTTCCCTTTACTATGCTATTGTTCTTACATTTTTCTGTTCCAAAAGCCATATTTATATCATTGTGAATACTTCTGTTATCTTTAGTAATTGGTTGAGTTGTTGATTTGTTGCTGCCAGTAGTTTTAGATCATCCATGTATAGCAAATGTGTGATTTTGTGTTAGTATGTCCCAGTAATATTATATCCATAATTTGTATTATTTAGCATGTTGGATAGTGGGTTCAGAGCAAGGCAGAACCAGAAAGGACTTAATGAGTCTCCTTGGTATATTCCACGCTTAATTTGTATTGGCTGTGATGTGATATTATTTGAATTTGTTTGGATATTACGTGTGGTTTTCCAATTTTTCATTACTATGTTTAGGAACTGACAGAAATGTCTGCTTGTGTCTGTGTGTGTGTGTGTGTGTGTGTGTGTGTGTGTGTGTGGATGGATGTGAGTGTGTGTGTGTGTGTGTGTGTGCGCGAGTGTATACCTGTCCTTTTTCCCCCCTAAGGTAAGTCTTTCCGCTCCCAGGATTGGAATGACTCCTTACCCTCTCCCTTAAAACCCATATCCTTTTGTCTTTCCTTCTCCTTCCCTCTTTCCTGACGAGGCAACCGTTGGTTGCGAAAGCTAGAATTTTGTGTGTATGTTTGTGTTTGTTTGTGTGTATCGACCTGCCAGCGCTTTTGTTTGGTAAGTCTCATCATCTTTCTTTACAGATATATTTTTCCGACGTGGAATGTTTCCCTCTATTATATTCATGTTAAATAATTTAGTTAGATGTGAATGTGTTGAGGTGACCTTCTTTAGCCAGAAATTTGCTATTTTATCTTTTCCATGGGCTTTCCAATTGTGTGCAGAATTAATTGCTCGGGTGACTTCATATTGCAAAATTATCACTTCAGGCATTTGTGGTATCCTCTTGTATGTGTCTATTTCTGCTTGTATCCACCGTGCATGCCTGTTATGTTGTACCGGGTTTGACCATATGCTGCTCCAGAAGTGTTCCATGTCTGTTATGTTTGGTGGATTCTCTATTTTAATGTGTGTTATCTATTGTCTGGTAAAATTTCTTTTGGTTTGTGTTGAATGTTTGGTTTTGTTTCCTTCTATTTTCACTTTTTTTTTGTATCTTCTAAGTCGTTTGGCCAATGCTTGTAATTTCTGCTTCTTTTCATCTGATTGCTCTATCGCTTCTTGTTATGAGATTTTACCTAACGTTTTTCGTTTTTTGTCTGATATTTCATTTCTTATAAATTGTGTTAGCTGTCCAATGTCTTTTCTCAGTTTTTCTATTCTGATCTGTAGCCTGTGTTGCCATGCTGGTTTTGTGGGGTTTCTTCTGTGTGTTGGCTGGTTCTGATCTCTGCCTAGTGTGTATATTTAGTGTAGTGAGGGCTCCTATGTAAACCAGTAGTTGTAACTCTTCCATAGTTGTATTTTCATTTATTTTGTTGTGTATGATTGTGTTGATAGTTGTTGTTGTTGTTGTTTCGACTTTGTGGGTTATTTGGTGGTCTATGCAAGAATGGTCTAATGTCTGTATTTGTGTCTTTGTATTCCATATATGTCAGCTGAAACTTTTCTTCTGTATCTAATGTGTGTCACTTCGTGTTCTATTTGTGCTTGTTCTGGTGGCTGTCTTAAGATTTCGTTTTCTTCTGATTGTTTAATTGATGCGTGTTGGTCTTTGTTTGTTTGCTCTGGGATGTTTGAGTCCAGTACTGTATTTTCTTCTTCTGATTGCACATTATTTTGTTCCAGTATTTGTTGTACTTGTTGTTTGATGTTTTCTAATTCTGACAGGGATATCCTGTTGTTTTTGATTGTTATACGGATCTGATCAGCTAGTCGTTGTTCTGTTAAAAATTTTAATTCTGGTTATCTGGTAATAAATGTTGTGTATACTTGTGATCTGTATCCAGTTGTGTTGGTTCCTAAGTTTGTTGCTTGGTAACAACAGAACATGAGGTGTTGGTTAACTTCACCTGACCATCTCATCCTCTGTCTTTTTCCTTCTAGAGTGGTTGCAGGAAGCATATGCTGCAAATCACCTCTATTTGGATTTAAATAATTTTCCATGTGGCTAGCAGTGTCGTTAACATTGTGGACGGGCATAGGGTTCAAGCGTCGTCCCCGACCACGACAGCACTTGTCCGAGGCTTCATTAGTTCTGTCCTGAACCAACTAATCACACTAAAAGGGGGGTTAGCCCTATTAGTGGTTTGTTCTTTTCGTCGCCTTTTACGACTGGCAGAACATACCAGAGGCCTATTCTTTTCCCGGGTCTCCACAGGTTATTATTATTATTATTATTATTATTATTATTATTATTTCATACAGTGTGATGAATTAGTAAAGGTATGTCTACAGCTCACTTTTTGCACATGCTTGCTTGACTCACAGAGCAGCAATATACATGCCATAGTTAGCTGAACACATCGGTTCATTGCCTCTTAGTTCTTGCAGTCCTGATCAGATGTTTCTACAAAAATTGTAATATTTTTTTGGGAAACTGATGATGCATCTCTCTGGGCAAAATAAGGTTAGATGTAATAAAATTTACAGGTGAGAAAATTGGAAATAGTGGTTGTTTTTTGGAAACAAATTATTCATACACAAGTTTCAGTAACTAATTTCTTGTATGATACAAAATGTTATTGTGATTTATCCTGAAAATTAAAGTACATAATGTAGGTTCTGACAGTTTATAAATTGTACTTCAGTTTTATTATGTTTGTCATTTAATAAATGTTTTATGGCAGCAGGTGGACAACAATAATAGAATATTAGATATATGTCAGAGATTATTCTAAAACTGTAAGAAAGCTGATGCTGTAACAGCTGGCTCCACACAAACAAGCCATGAAATGTGTGGTGTCTGCCACAAATTTCCATTTCAAAGGTTTATTTAAAAATTCAAGTAAGAAACTTTTGTAATTTTAGGTGTTAATGTGTGAGTTACTCAGTCATCTGCTTTAATAGTTTTGTTAAGATGGTCCTCTGGATGGACTTCTAGAAGTAGCACTAAGTGTGCATTATTAAGTTTGCTAGTTCATGTGGTCAGAAACATTCAAAGTACTGCTAAACACCTGTACACTTGTAAACAGACTGATTGTAGTTGTCTTTTGTCATCAAACAATGCTTGAGTCTCACCAAGGATGGATAGCTGTGCACCTGGTATGAGAAATCCAGTCTTGACAAAACACACACATGAAAAATATAGGCCTTCCCAGTGCTCCAGAAACTGTCAAGTGAATGCCCAAAGTTGAACAGAAGACATAAAGTGAATGCATCTTACAACCTGCAGTGGGACTGAGAGCACGCTTTTGCTTTCGTGTTATCTAAGAACTATTTTTACTCAATCTGTTATTGGGTGTCAGTAAGCGAGAGTGTTCTGGGAAGCATGGCAGTTTGCACAGATTTCAGCACCAATCAATTTTGTACGTCCATTCAACTAAAATTGCTGCTCTATTGTGTGAATATCCTATCCAAAAGACTTGTAATGCCAAATTAATATCCGTTCTTTTGGTGTGTTGCAACAAAATGTAAGATTTTTGTAGTTTTAAGTTTGTCTTAAATTGTCTTGATAATCCATCTGATAAATTCTCAAATTCCACAGAAAATAGTTCTTCCTTTCTAATTTTAATTTGAAAGTTTTTCCTGCATCCTAACAGTTCAGTATTATAATTATATATTGTATATAGTCCTCTTTTGATTTGTACATCATGTCGGAACAGTTCCCCCAGCCCGCATGCATTTTACAGCCCATCTATTACAAAACAGTGCTACCACTAATTTTTAACATTGACAGTGCCTCCTCGCACATTGCAACAGTATCCTATGGACACAGTTTTGAACTGTTCTCAGCTTTTAAAATAATTGTGGTGCTACAGTTTCAGTGCAGTGCTGCAAAATAGTAGCTACTGTTTTGCAGCACTGCACAGGTAAATTTACTAATTGTCAAATGATCATATTTGGTAAAGGATATATCTATCGGTCCTCATTCAGCTCTTTCTGTCCTTCATTTTTGTCTTAGTAAAGGCCTAAACAGAACTGTACATTCTCTTTGGTATTTCTAAATTATACTGTTAGTTATGATTTTGAAGACATGGCCATAGACACAATTATTGTAAAATTGGAGCATTCCTTGTTTTCAGTCAGAAGAAACTCACTTTGAGAGATAATGTGCTGTTAATGGTACTTGAAGTGTCTCTTCCACTTTGAAGTCTGCTCTCCCCCACCACCCTAAATCATCATATCGTTCAAAACATTGCAACACAGTGGAATGGCAGGTTATCAGAAGTATCTGCAGATTTTTCAGGAGATGTAGTGTGACTAAAGCCAACCCCAGTGATCCAGAAGTGTTTGCACTTAAAGAAGGTTCATGTTGACATATTGGTACCAGAAAAGTCAGCTGCCTTCCCTCCCTTCGATGACATATTTACAATTGTGTATTACTTTCTTGGGATGTTGTGACACCCATTTTCAGATCACACTGTTGCTATGGCACTATAGTAACCAATTATTTCTAGTTTAAATACAAGTGGTGTCATAATATTTTGACACAGCATGTACTTCAAATACAGCAGTAATCAGGTGGTGGTTGCTGTGATAGTTGAAACCAGGAATACACTACAATTGTGATTTTTCCAAGTGAATAAACATTTTTAAAAATTCTGTTTACAAATTAATAAAACAATCACGAAGTGAGTGTGAGATCTTTTGAAACAGATGGGAGTGTGAGTGACTTTTGCTGGAAACAAATGAAACACCAGTTCCATTTTAAATTAGCTGTAATTATGAGGGATGCTAATGTGAAAGGTTTTTCCATGATCACATAAAATTGCATACTGCAGGACTTCAAAATTATCGAAACATTAATTGTAGTTTTTACGTGTGTTAAAGTTTCATTGCATTTATATACCCTATTGCTACTATTTCTCATTGAGTTTTTAAGATAGGACCATACACAGTTAGACTTACGAAATATGTAACTTTTTCTGCAGATATGTAATATTAAATACTACCCCTGTATCTCAGCGCACGCGCGCGCGCACACACACACACACACACACACACACACACACACACACACACACACACACAAAATGACAGATTTTCCCTGTAATATGGTTTCTGGAAAGCATTTGCAGCCACTCTCTCACATTATTTTTTTTTTCCCCAGGTTTGTTGAAAAGGAGTGGAAAGAACGAGGAATTGGAAATATAAAACTACTGCATAATCAAAAGACGGGGAAAATAAGAATACTTATGCGTAGAGAACAAGTCCTGAAAGTCTGTGCTAACCATTTCATAACTGCTGATACAGAACTAGTCCCAATGAAAGGCATAGCTTGGATATGGGTTGCAAATGATTTTGCTGATGAACAGGTGAAGTTAGAGAAATTGTGTGTTCGTTTTAAAACTCCAGAAGAAGCGACAAGTTTTAAGGATGCATTTGAGAAAGCCAAGAACATTATTAGATTGGCACAAACATCAATAGAAGATGAATCTACAGTGTCGTCAAGAAGTGCTAGTTCAACCAAAACTGTTGACTCAGTTGCTTCATCACAGGACAGTTCCTCCTCGGTTCTCAAAAAAGAAATTTCTAGTCAATCATCTGTAACACCTTCATCTACAGCTCCTGTATCAGTATGTGTTACAAGCAACAAAATTACTGTGGGTGGTTTTACATTTGCAAGTACTCCAACTTTCAAGGATAATACAACACCTGAAGGCAAAACTGTTGATAATGATTCCTCAAAAACAAATGTTACACAGTATGATGCTTCAAAAGTGAGTCCGTTTGCTACCTTCAGTTTTGCAATGCCGTCAAAACCTGTATCGTTCCCTGAAGTTTCAAAGCCAGTGGCAGTGGTCATGGACCCATTTAAGACAACTTCCACACCAGATACTTCAACATGCATTACAGTGGCGACTCAGAGCCAGGCTTCAAAGCCAGGTACCACAGTTTCAGAAAGTTCAAGGATAGCTGTTTCAAAACCTGAAGTTTCTAATTATCCAACACAGTCTCACCAAATAGGAACATCACAAGAAGTCACTCAGTTTGGTTCTCAGAGAAATATGACTGCAGTGGAAACTGAAAAAGCTGGAAATGAACCACTGATGTTTTCATCTAATTCATTAACATTTGCAGATCTTGCAGCTAAATCACCTGCAGGAAAACCTGCATTTGCAGCAGATTCAAATTTCAAAGGATTTGAAGGTGCAGGTAGTGTTGTGTTTGGAAGTACTCAGACATCTCAGAAGTCCAAACCTCAAATTACTCAAAGTTCACCAGACAGTCTGCCAGAGCGGCCACCTGAAGATTTTGTTCCAACTGCTGAGTTCAAACCTGTGATTCCTTTGCCAGAATTAGTTGAAGTGAGAACAGGAGAAGAAGATGAGGAAATTATCTTCGAGGAAAGATGCAAGCTTTTAAGATTTGATGGAGAAAATAAGGAGTGGAAAGAAAGAGGCATAGGGAAAATGAAGCTGTTGCACGATCCAAAATCGGGCAGGGTACGCTTGCTGATGCGGCGTGAGCAAGTTTTGAAAGTCTGCTGTAATCATGCCGTTACTACAGCTATGAAGTTTAAGCCACTGTCGACTTCAGACAGAGCATGGTACTGGGCAGCTCAAGATTATTCTGAAGGAGAAATGCGCCGAGAATTGTTAGCAATAAAATTTAAGACAACAGATTTAGCAGAAAAGTTTAAGAAGGCAGTGGAAGATACTCAAGCAAAGATGATAAACGACAGAATACCTTTAGATGGTAGCATTAAAGAGGAACTATCTGCAGAGGGTAATGATGAGAAACAGTTGAAAGAAAAATTAAGAACAGGAGAGGGCACTAATACTGCATCAAATCTTTGGGAGTGTCCTTCTTGTCACAAGAACAACCCATCAGATTCATCATCTTGTCATTCATGCAACAGCAACAAAATACAAAAAACATCTGCTGAGGATTCATCTCCGAAGTCATTATCTGAATTCAAACCAAAAGCAGGTTCATGGGAGTGCAAATCTTGTTATACAAGAAATGAGGGAACATGCCGCACTTGTGTTGCCTGTGAAGCAGCGAGGATAACTACTACTACTACTACTACTACTACTACTACTACAGTGTCTACAAGCAGCACCACTTCTGACCAGGTCTCAAAACTAAATTCACAAAATATCGTTCCTCTTTCAGAAGCTTTCAAACCAAAGCCTGGTTCTTGGACATGCAGTGACTGTTATCTTACCAATGAAGAGAGAAATAACAGATGTGTTGCTTGTGATAAAATTAGGCTTGGAAGTGATGGAAAACCCATTAATGAAAGCACAGCAGAAGATAAGACTGCATTTAAATTTGGAATTCCAAGTTCAAACACTGAAAGTTCATCAGGTTTCAATTTGTCTCGCTTTTTGCCTACATGTGACGTTATGACATCTGTCACAACTACAACTACTATGGGTATGAGTACAACTACTAATGCATCTTCCTGTGTTTTCTCATTTGGATTTCCCAAGCTTAACACACAAAACAAAGATGGTGCAGCATCATTCTCTTTTGGGAGTTCAACCGAGTCACAGAACACATTAGATCCTGTCGGAACATCATTGAAATGCGACTTGGCTGTGGAACGTGACACACTACCAATACAAAGTCTCTCATTTGGCTTCCAAGTCCCAACAAGCTCTGTTGACACACCACAGGTCAAGCAGTTGCCTGAAACTAAGAACACACCAACCTTTATATTTGGAAACTCATTGCCTGCTACTAAACCTACAGGAGCTGCTGTGACATTTGGAGCAGACAAGACTCCCATAAAAGAAAATAAACTGGTGCAAGTTCGTTCAGGTAATAAATGCATCATATATTATTGCATTTTAATTTTCAAACTGTATATTATGATATCTTTAATGTACTGCATAATAGATTTGCATTAATGTGGACTGTTTTTGTGGTTTTTAGAACATAGCTTCACATTTGGCAGCCCAGGAAAATTTGAATTTTCATTCAGTGGTGTCAGACCAAAATCTCCCGTAAAATCGCCCAAATCACCAGGCACTAAACTCTCTGTTTCTGTTGGAGAAGAAGAAAGTGGAAGTGAAGAAGAAGAAGATGAGGGAGATAACATTTACTTTCAGGTTTTTTATTCTCTCTGTTTTTTTCCCTCACCCAATCTGTAACTTCATTTATAACATTTCCATTTTGTGTTCAATATTTGCAGCCTGTGATACCACTTCCAGACAAAGTACCAGTGCATACAGGGGAAGAGGAGGAAGACCTCCTATATAGCCAGCATGCAAAGTTATATAGATTTGTTTCTGGTGAGTGGAAAGAACGAGGTCTGGGTGACATTAAAATTCTGAGACACAGAGTCACAAAAAAGATAAGGTAAAGATATTTTTGTTCTTGTTCATCATGTGAAGTGTGATAAGAGTAAAAAATTGTTCATAAAAACATATTTTTCAGGTTGCTGATGCGTCGTGATCAAGTGCTGAAAGTTTGTTTGAATCATTTTCTGACCCCTGAGATAACCTTCATTGAAAAGGATGCAAAAAGTTGGTTGTGGAGTGCACCAGATTTTTCAGATGGCCACATAGAGAATGAACGGTTTGCAATTCGTTTTAAAACACCAGATATAGCAGCAGAATTCAAAAAAGCAATAGACCAGTCCCAGGTAAATATCCATGCTGTCACACAAGTTAGTATGTTAGGTGTAATAACAGTCATCACTACCTCAGTATAATCAGGAAGGTAAATATTTTAAGTAGCATTATTTTTGTTGGGACATATAATTGTTTTACAGCATAAGCAATGAACTATCATGTGAATGAAGGAGTTAAAGTAATATAACAACTTTCATGTTGCTTGTAACAATGTAAAAATGTTGATAAATTATACACAGGAAGAATAGATCAGCCATTAAGTACAATATGAAAAGTTGAAATAATTTCATTTTCTGCTTTGACAGACAAAAAGCTAACAATAAATACATATTCTGAAAAGACTGTGCTCCTTTGCATCTGGTCAGTACATACGTGGGGGCTTGTAGGTAACTGGGAGGACAAGGCACAGGAGATATGTTTTTGGACAAGGTGGGGAGGGTTATTTTCGTCTATCAATGCCTCAGTTAGACCCTTTGATATTTTGAGGGAGATTGCTTGTCACTGTAGTTCAAGGACCACAGGCTAGGCAGTAAGGAAGGTATTCTTGGTGTGGAATGGGTGGCAGCTGTCGAACCATTGGTGGTTGGTAGGTTCGATGTGGACAGAGGTAACTTTGTAGCCAAAATAGAGATAGACATCTACATCAAGGAAATAGGAAGTCCAGGTGAAGTGGAAGGAGGAAAAGGTGCTGAGGTTCTGGAGGAATGTGAATTGTGTCCTCATCCTTGGTCCATATCACAAAGATGTCATCAATTAGTCTGAACCAGGTGAGGTGTATGGCATTCTGGTGGTTACGAAGGATTCTTCTAGGTGGCCTGTGGCAATGTTAGCAAAGGGTAATGCCGTGAGGGTTCCCTTTGCCTGAGATAATATTTTTAGTACCTCTTCCTTTAAACATGTGTTACATAACACCATAAATTCTGCTTGTTTACCAACCTCAAGTGTGCTGCTCTTTTGCCAGTTCCCAGAATAAAGTGAAACCATGTTTCACAGTTTAGTCTGTCTGTACTTTCATTGGTGCAAGTTGGCTGTACAGGTGTCAACATTTTACCAAATATTGCTTCCTCATTGCTTCTGCAAATGTGTTTTCACTCCAACTTCAGTGGCATAGTATTGCATCACTACACACCCTACCTTCAGGTTGTTTGTGCAGGAAGTTGCTTTATATCTATAGTCACAACAATTCTCCAGAAGCCATCTCATGATGGTTGTGTACCACTGTCACTTACCCCCGACACGTTAAGCTGTGTCCTATGTTAGTGACGGAAGAGAGCAACAGCGAGCGACTCCTGGATACGCGACACTCCAGCGACAAGCAGCAACACCGGGAGAAAATCTTGGGTGACCTGGGTACGAACGACCATGTTGCACTAAAAGATGGCAGCTTAGAGCCAACCAGCTGTTGCTATAAAACGGTGTCCTTAACCTGTAGAATACTGTAGCAGAAGAGTAAGGCTGCAGAATTAGGTTTACTTAAGAAGATAAAGCGAAAAGGAATGCTGTGCATGAAATTTACAAAGGGAGGAATCTACATGGAGAATTTCATGAGTATTGTCAATTACGAAAATCACCAGACAAGTTCTTCGAATACACATGAATGAGCAGAGGAGCATTCGACTATCCCATCAATAAATTAAATACAAATACATGATCAAGAACTTTTAGCAGCCAATAAATGAGGAGGAATGACTATTACATGACTGACTATGCTAAATACAAATATCATAGATTGATATCAATGAGTAATAGTTACTTGTAGTGTGGGGGTAGCGTATGCAGTTCATAAATATGTGTGGAGGTTGGTCTGTGTAATGATGTGTAATGATTTGTCTAAAAGTATGAAATAAAAAATATCAGGGAAACGTTTGGTGCACCTCATTTTCTGTTCATGATTTCGAGCA
This sequence comes from Schistocerca cancellata, assembly GCF_023864275.1. Taxonomy (NCBI): domain Eukaryota; kingdom Metazoa; phylum Arthropoda; class Insecta; order Orthoptera; family Acrididae; genus Schistocerca; species Schistocerca cancellata. The sequence goes on from NC_064627.1 coordinate 447,135,472, forward strand.
CCATTCAAAGGCACGTAGAACGTTTCTCTGATCTACTTATTTCTTTTACACAAATCATTTCATAAAATATTTTAGTCTTACATTTTTGAATTTCAAGTTTTATTCAGAAAGCATGATCTTATTGACTCCTCGTTTGCCTTCCTAACATACTTTATTCGAAGGAAGCCTTTTTGACATTTAAATACCGTACCAATGTATCTTTTTATGGGCAAAATAGCTAGGTCTTGAACAGTCATCATTTTTGACACTTCATTTACAGCAGCTTTTCGTGAAATATTTCAGTTTTTTCTCAGCTTATTATAGTTTTCGTTCATTACCCGGTTTACTTTCAAGCAGTTAAATATTTTGATGCCAAACTAGACCTCATGCTGGTCACTTTGATACCTCGTTTACTTGTATTTCTCCCTTTGTTTGGATATGAAAATTTGGACAAAACCTCACAGTGTAAGTTATAGGGAGTCTTGTTTTCGCTCTGCTCACACGTTTACAAGAACGTATCGAGTGTTAATCATATGATGAAATAGTCCTTTCTGTGTGCTGTCATTTCCAAAATTCGTCGTTTGGATATCTTGAACCTTTTATGCGATATGACGATTCTTACAACCACTTGATTCCTGAAGCGCAGGAAAGGTTGACGTGCCGCGGGCGATCCATCCGCTGGTATAACAACCAATATCTCAAGAATGAAGAGAGATATCATTCCGGCCTCAACTTTAAATATAATTTAGATATATTGGTTACATTTCATACGCAATAGCATATGGCCTTAAATCAACTATATGGAAAGTCTACACAATGTGATTTTTACCTCTGCAAATTCTTAAAAGTTTCGTGTAGCCTTGTACTCAGTTTCGTGCAGCACAGTAGCTATGATGAATAACGAAAATAAATTCTGACCTTTATCATTTACGGATATCAAGCTATATGTTGCGGAAGAATCAAATTTTTTCACCGAATAGTTTTCTTAAAATCGGATGTTAAGAAATTCATAGCTGTCGGTCTGTGTTGTGCGTGCTGCAGCGACAAGATTCAAACACGTTTGAATTCAAACATCGCCAGTTGCAGTGGGAGACAGGAGCGACACAGATGTCGCTCACACTGTACGCTTCAGTAACTACACCAGAGGTTGTGTTTTGTCGCTTGCTTCTGTCGCTTGCTTCTGTCGCTCACGTAGGACACGGCCTTAGTTACGAAAGGTCAGTGGGAAGGAAGATCATTGGTAAGCTTGCATATGAGCTCAAATCTCTCTTACTTTCATGGTTTTTGTGTGAGAGACATGCAGGATGGACTGATTTATTGGTTGGTGCTTATAAGAATGTACTCTCAGAATTTTAACAGTAAACTACACAGTAACACAGAGTGCCTTTCTTGTAGTATCTACCACTGTATTGGGTGATCATCTCCAAGACCCATTCGTGCTTACTAAGCAAACCCGAAACTGCTGCTCTTCATTGGGTCTTCTCTATTTCCTCTACAACCCTATCTGGTATGGATTCCAGACTGATAAGCAATATTCAGATATTGGCCAAACAAGGATTTTGTTAGCTCGCTTTCTTTGTTGGATGGAGTACACTTCCTGAGGGCTTATCTAATTAATCCGAATGACATTTACATTACCTGCTGTTAGTTTGATGTTATGGTTCCACTTTAAATTGTTCAGTAAGCATATTACCAGATACTCAATGAATGTAGATGCTTCCAGTAGTAGTTATTTAACTTGGTTCCAAATTGCCTTGCACCCTAGTAACTTCATTCCTGTGATCATCTTGTCTCCCTCATAGATCTCCTGCAGCACGAACTAGTTTGTCTCCCACTTTATACTAGTATCCATCTGGGTTCCTGCTTGTGGATTTCCATATCTGGATGCAGGCTGCAGTTAACAGAATTCACAAGACACACAGTCTTATCACTAACTCATTTGACAGCTCGTTTTCATGGAATGTTGCTTGCAACTTAATGATTCATGTTTGATGTGATTGCATTTTACTGCGACATTTCTTTGAATGTTGTGCTTTCGCCTTGCCATACGTGAATGAGTGAATGTATCTGGCTGCAGTCCCTGGCATGAATATGAACTGCCTTAATTTCATAATTAATTTGATGCTTTGTGATGAATTGTCTGCTGACATGTTCATTGCTTTCTTGAAGTGGTACTGCAATCCATTTACACTTACAGGCTATTGCAGAATACCTACATTTCTCTCTTAACTGCTTGAAAGCATGTTACTTGAATAACAATCTGGAATGCATCTGCTGGCGTAATTCTCAAATAATAAGCATCTGACTTATTCTCAAATGGTAGTTCATACTCGAGCATCTTGAAATGCTTCACATGTGCTGCATGAATCGTAATATAGTGAAATAGAAAAGTTCCAGTCGGGAGTTCAACCGCAATTTTCCAGTTGCCTAGAAATTTTTTTAATCTCTGTTACCTCCCATAGGAGGTAAATGATTAGTAAATGGGATGATTAGCTGCCAACATGAATAACGTAGAAGTAACGTAAATCACTTAATAAAAGCAAGTCTTCTGGTGCAGACTGTTTACCAATTAGGTTGCTTTCGGAGTATGCTGATCCATTAGCTCCATATTTAACAATCATATAGAACCGTTCGCTCGACGGAAGATCCGTACCCGAAGACTGAAAAGTTGCACAGGTCACACCATTATTCAAGAAAGATAGTAGGAGTAATCCACTAAATTACAGGCCCATATCGTTAACGTCGATATGCAGCAGGCTTTTAGGACATATATTGTGTTCGAACATAATGAATTGCCTCGAAGAAAACGGTCTATTGACACACAATCAACATGGGTTTAGAAAACATCGTTCCTGTGAAACACAACTAGCTCTTTATTCACATGAAGTTTTGAGTGCTATTGACAAGGGATTTTGGATCAATTCCATATTTCTGGATTTCCGCAAGGCTTTTGACACTGTACCACACAAGTGGCTCGGAGTGAAATTGCGTGCTTATGGAATATCGTCTCAGTTATGTGACTGGATTTGTGATTTCCTGTCAGAGAGGTCACAGTTTGTTATAACTGATGGAAAGTCATCGCGTAAAACAGAAGTGATTTCTGGTGTTCCCCAAGGTAGTGTTACAGGCCCTTTGCTGTTCCTTATCTATATAAACGATTTGGGAGACAATCTGAGCAGCCGTCTTCGGTTGTTTCAGATGATGCTGTTGTTTATCGACTAATAAACTCATCAGCAGGTCAAAACAAACTGCAAACCGATTTAGAAGAAATATTGGGATGGTGCGAAAAGTGGCAGTTGACTCTAAATAACGAAAAGTGTAAAGTCAACCACATGGGTGCTAAAAGGAACTCGTTAAACTTCGGTTTCATGATAAATCGGCCTAATCTAAAAGCTGTAAATTCAACTAAATACCTAGGTATTATGATTACGCATAACTTAAATTGGAAGGAGCACATAGAAAATGTTGTGGGGAAGGCTAACCAAAGATTGCGTTTTATTGGCAGGACATTTAGAAAATGTAACAGACCTACTAAGGAGACTGCCTACACTACGCTTGTCCGTCCTCTTTTAGAATACTGCTGCGCGGAGTGGGATCCTTACCAGATAGGACTGGCGGAGTACATCGAAAAAGTTCAAAGAAAGGCAGCATGTTTTGTATTATTGCGAAATATGGGGGAGAGTGTCACAGAAATGATGCAGGATTTGTTCCGGGAATCATTAAAAGAAAGGCATTTTTTGTTGCGACGGAATCTTTTGGCGAAATTCCAATCGCCAACTTTCTCCTCAGATTGCAAAAAAAATTTGTTGACACCAACCTACATAGGGATGAATGATCACCACGATAAAATGAGGGAAATCAGAGCTCGTACGGAAAGATACAGGTCTTCATTCCTTCCGCGTGCTGTATGAGATTGGAATAATAGAGAATTGTGAAGGTGGTTCGATGAACACTCTGCCAGGCACTTAAATGTGATTTGCATTGTATCCAAGTAAATGTAGATGTAGTTTCATAGCAGGTGGCAACCTGTATATGAAACTGTTGCTGTGATGTATCTTTTCACTGCTGTACAAGAGTAAATTAGCGTGTGTAGGACTCAAATTGTGGTGCCGCAAGAAACATGTTGCTGCAAAGCTCTGCTGCTGAAGGTAGTGAGTCTTTGGCATCTACTGTCTGTAGTGGATGAGGTCTTACTGAACACTGTAAGACTAGAGCATGATGCAGTCTTTGATTGTTACACTGTGTTGCACTGAATTACAGAAGCTGTTAGAAAACATTTCTGGATTAAAGGAGACAAGCCACTGGAAAGCATGTGCATTGAGTCTTTGATTGGCACACACAAAAAGAAAGAAAACTTGATAGCTTTTGGAGTAATCCTTTTTTGAGCTACAGTGACAAAAGTGCACACACACTCTTGTGCCTCTGAATAGTGCTGTATGGATAGACAGTGCCTGTATCAAGTTTCGACAGGTGGATTGGGTGTGGTGAGGATTGTGTTGGATGGGGTGAGGTGGGTAGAGGGGGGGAGAGATGGCAGGCAGGGTGAGGAGTTTGGGTTGGTTGATTTCCTGCTTGGAGGGAGGCAGCCAGTTTGGAATGTGGCAGGGAGGGTGGGCAGGTACATGGACTAGGCATGTGACGCATGATTGTCAGAGCTGCACAGTGATGGTGATGTGGGGTCATGAATTAGGACGGGGGAAACCATGGGGTGGACAGTATGGAGACAGTGGGTTACTGCAGATTGAAACCAGGATGGTTACATTAGTGAAGTATGTGTTGCAAGGGGAACTCTCATCTGTGTGGCAAAATATGCTCAACTGCATGTTGTGCCACCAGGTGATCAGCTTTGTTATTGGTAACAGTTTGGCGGTGGCCATTCATACTGATGTACAGCTGGTTGATAGCCACACTGGCAAAAAGATGTGCAGTGATTGCTGCAGAGTTGGTATGTGACATGGCTGCTTCACTGGTGCCTCAGCCTTTGCTGGCAGTTAACTGTTGCTGGTTTCAAACTAATTGGGATAAAAGTAGGAAGCATATCTTCCACTGTTTTTGTAAAGATGTCTGAATGAAAAACTTGCACAACCAGTGCTTTATTTTACAACCCATACATTTTTATTGCTGTTGTTTTGTGGCAAGATGTGTGCAAGCATTTGGTAGGAAGGTGGTAGTGACACGAACCACAGACAACTGCAGATTAATGGTGGTTTACATTAAGGGTACACTTAGCTTCATAAAGGGGAGAAGAGAGGTTTAATAAGGACACTCAGGATATAGTTTAGTTGCCATATTGCACAATAAAAGTATGTACAATGACTTCATGATTTGAGTAAAGGAGTGTGTACATGTTATATGAATCTAGTCATGTATGCTAGTCAGGGTAGAAATACTGGATGTCCAAGGTGGGAGTAGATGCTGCCCAATAACTGTTGCTGTGCAAGAAAAAGACGTGTAAAATATTGATAGGAGTGTGTTTTATTGAATGGCAGTGAATACTGTATCAAAATTGAAAATTAAATTTCTGGTCATTCATTTGAAACATCTGGGATTCATTTTTCATGAGTAGTTTGAAATTTGTTCAGAATGGATGAAAATGAGAATTTATGTACACTTGACAGCAAAAAAAGTGGGTCACTGCCGAATACAACCACCATAATGTAGTTGTGTTTGCAGGTCCTCTAAACACCAAAATCCTGTGGGGTACAGTCGATTGACTACACACAATGGGTACTGCAAGAGACTACTAGAGACCAAAGGTCTTTATGGCAGTCAATCTAAGCATCAACTAATATTATCATACAAAACATATTAGAAAACACGTTCTTCGCGATGAGACACCCCATAGGACTCGTAACCTAACCTTAATTACAACAAGTGACATTCAAAAATGTTCTGAGAAAACGGATTATTTTACATATATCGTACAGTAATCCTTAGTCAAAATTAAATATTTGAGACAATATATTGAGTTACAAAGCTGTATGGCAATTGGAAAAAAATTTTTCGCTCTCGAAAAGGTTTTCCGTCCACGTGCTGAAAGTCACTCAACGGCGAGTGGCTCGGGAAACTGGATATTGGCCGAACCAGTAAAAAAACGCGATTAACGGCAATAAGCACTCTACGGAAATCTTAACATTAACAGTGAATCACCAGTAATATCATTGTTCTCGTAACACGTCAACAGCTACTTGTACACAAATTTGAACTTTGAGTGACATGACCAACATCGTCGTTCCGGACCTGGATTCAAACCCAGCACCTATAGCCATTGCTAACTAAGCTAAGCTTTGTTTGTGCCTTATTGAGACCCGATAACTAGGTATAAAGAGACGTGAAGTATAGACGTTTGCACCAGTATCAGTTATCAATTCAGATCCTAAGAATAAATGATGAAAATGTTTGTACTGAACTGGGAATCCTGTCATAACAGTTACCTTCCTGGGAACTAACCCCGACGACGTTTAATATGGTGTCATTCACAAGGAACAAGGTATGCTCATGTTTAAAATTGAAATGCCATCATGTAAAGCTTGTGACAGGGATGGTAACCCAGCTCCTAATCAGATTGTTCACGAAGTATGTAAAATCAGAAGTTAAATATCAAATGTTTTCACCAATAGCAACATGTTGGAACCTTAAATGATGATAGAATGGTTTTTGCGTGACTGGGATTCGAACCCAGAATCTAGCGCCGTCGTTTTCTAGCCAGGAAGAGATGATAAATAGCTATTGTTGGTTCACCAGTAGCAAGATGTGCGCATGTTTAGCTAGACATCAGGCGACGAAAAGTTCTGTGCTGAATGGAATTCAAACCCTGCACACTTTAACTATCAAGTTCTAGCTAGCAGTGGCATGTTTGTTCTTTCAATGATGTGATGGAAAATACTCTGCTGGCTAGAAGTTGAATACACAACATACCGTCGTTGGTGATCACAACGTTAAACCCAAATCCGTTTTCGTCAGTAGGATGGAGAGGAATGTTTGAACTTGAAAAGATGTAAGGAAACATTTGATCTTGTAATGGTGTGATAAAAAGCTCATCGTGTGACTGAGTTGAAACGAACACGTTACAGCTGACAACGCAAGAAGAGACGTTGCAAATGCAACTACTTTTCACTAGCAGTTCAGAGCGCTCATGCTAGGGCTTGAAATGAAATAATGAATATTTTGTGCTGATCAGGAGTTGAAACCAGATAGGTGCCTTTCGAGGAGGCCTAGAAGAGTTTGCAATCTTGGGGAACACAGTGAAATTGAATTCGGATCCCAGTCCTGCACCACAATTTAACATCTCAGTTCCAAATAAAGTAAGTGCCTTGTGAACTTACATGGCCATTGGTTCATTAAATGAAGTACGTTTTCTAGTTTACGACAGCATGCTGGTGACAGTCTCTGCCTTCCGGGATTTCTCAATCTGTCACAGCTCAAACGAATGCCGCTCTGACCCAGTCGTCAGCGAAGGGATGTTATCTTTACTGCGAATATTGAACTACGGAGCTTAATGGCGTTCTGCACTTGGCATTACTAGGGCTGCAGAAGAGTTACTTGTGTGTGTGTGTGTGTGTGTGTGTGTGTGTGTGTGTGTGTGTGTGTGTGTGTGTGTGTGTGTGTGTTATAAATCTACGACTGACATGAGATCTGAATCTACATGTTTTACACATCAATACAAGATTAATCCACCAGACCACAGAACCCACTGCCGAGCACATAATTATGAATTGCAGAGTATTCATTTAGATGTAGATGCAGATGTCAAGGGACAGGTAACAGGAAGGAGGGCGGGATCTGGGAATGGATAGAAGTGTGAAATGCATGCAAAGTATTGCTTACTTAGATGTGTGCCACAGTTCGTTTTATCCTAGGACCGAGAGATGAGGAAGGACTGTTTTCAGAACGAAGAATGGGTTATAGGGAAGGGAAGATCAAAGAATACGGTTTCATAGGTGTTGAGAGGAATGATAGAGAGTAAAGACAGCAGCAATTAAAAGAGAAAATGCAGCGGCAATGGAAACTGCTAGATTTGTTCTGGGGGAATGGAATAGAAGGGCACTTGCGGCGATAGTGTCAGAGAGAGAGAGAGAGAGAGAGAGAGAGAGAGAGAGAGAATAGAGAAGATATTAACAATGAGTAAACATAATATGAAATTGTTTGCGTATTGTGTGGAGGACGGAGGGTGTATTCATGGATGGAGGGGAAGAGAGAGATGTATGTGAAATAACAAAAACTACTGTGGCAGTAGTGGCAGTAGAGGGTCTATACAAGGGCGATGCACTTGAGGACAATATTATGGAAATGGAAGAGGATGTAGATGAAGACGAAATGGGAGATAAGATACTGCGTGAAGAGTTTGACAGAGCACTGAAAGACCTGAGTCGAAACAAGGCCCCGGGAGTAGACAACATTCCATTTGAACTACTGATGGCCTCGGGAGAGCCAGTCATGAAAAAACTCTACCATCTGGTGAGCACGATGTATGAGACAGGCGAAATACCCTCAGACTTCAAGAAGAATATAATAATTCCAATCCCAAAGAAAGCAGGTGTTGACAGATGTGAAAATTACCGAACTATCAGTTTAATAAGTCACAGCTGCAAAATACTAACGCGAATTCTTTACAGACGAATGGAAAAACTGGTAGAAGCCGACCTCGGGGAAGATCAGTTCGGATTCCGTAGAAATGTTGGAACACGTGAGGCAATACTGACCTTACGACTTATCTTAGAAGAAAGATTAAGAAAAGGCAAACCTACATTTCTAGCATTTGTAGACTTAGAGAAAGCTTTTGACAATGTTAACTGGAATACTCTCTTTCAAATTCTGAAGGTGGCAGGGGTAAAATACAGGGAGTGGAAGGCTATTTACAGTTTGTACAGAAACCAGACGGCAGTTATAAGAGTCGAGGGGCATGAAAGGGAAGCAGTGGTTGGGAAAGGAGTAAGACAGGGTTGTAGCCTCTCCCCGATGTTATTCAATCTGTATATTGAGCAAGCAGTAAAGGAAACAAAAGAAAAATTCGGAGTAGGTATTAAAATTCATGGAGAAGAAGTAAAAACTTTGAGGTTCGCCGATGACATTGTAATTCTGTCAGAGACAGCAAAGGACTTGGAAGAGCAGTTGAACGGAATGGACAGTGTCTTGAAAGGAGGATATAAGATGAACATCAACAAAAGCAAAACGAGGATAATGGAATGTAGTCAAATTAAGTCGGGTGATGCTGAGGGAATTAGATTAGGAAATGAGACACTTAAAGTAGTAAAGGAGTTTTGCTATTTAGGGAGTAAAATAACCGATGATGGTCGAAGTAGAGAGGATATAAAATGTAGACTGGCAATGGCAAGGAAAGCGTTTCTCAAGAAGAGGAATTTGTTAACATCGAGTATAGATTTAAGTGTCAGGAAGTCGTTTCTGAAAGTATTTGTATGGAGTGTAGCCATGTATGGAAGTGAAACATGGACGATAACTAGTTTGGACAAGAAGAGAATAGAAGCTTTCGAAATGTGGTGCTACAGAAGAATGCTGAAGATAAGGTGGGTAGATCACGTAACTAATGAGGAGGTACTGAATAGGATTGGGGAGAAGAGAAGTTTGTGGCACAACTTGACTAGAAGAAGGGATCGGTTGGTAGGACATGTTTTGAGGCATCAAGCGATCACAAATTTAGCATTGGAGGGCAGTGTGGAGGGTAAACATCGTAGAGGGAGACCAAGAGATGAATACACTAAGCAGATTCAGAAGGATGTAGGTTGCAGTAGATACTGGGAGATGAAGAAGCTTGCACAGGATAGAGTAGCATGGAGAGCTGCATCAAACCAGTCTCAGGACTGAAGACCACAACAACAACAACAACAACAACAACTGTGGCAGAATCCATCCATGCCGATTAGTTTGTAAGTATCTAGACAGGGTATAAATGAAATCAAAATAGAATATTTAAAAAACCGTATATTCAAAAGAAACCCACTTGAATTAAAAAGGCAACTTGAAGGAAAACTAACCCATATTGTATCTTTTCTGTTGCCACGTGATCTTCCACTAGCTCCCAATGAGGAAAAATGACGAAAAAGAAGACATAACAAAACATTTTAAGGACCCTAATATTTTATCCAGAATTCTTCATTATTTTGTACTTCTCTCATTCATCTTGGCATAGAATGTATAAGCTGTCGGACGTAACAGCCTGAAGAAGCAACTTTCTCCCAGGCTTCGAGGACGCAGTACCAAAGAGCGTCCGCAGTAGTTGGTTCGTTTCGTGGCCAGTTCTCTGTTAATGTTCTTGTGACCTCAGCCCACATGTTTTCGATGGGGTTCATATCAGCCACCCGTGGCGGCCAGTCCATAACGTTGACGCCAATCGTGGAGAGCCGCTGCTGAACAAATGCAGAATTATGAATGGGAGAATGGTCCTCTTGCAAGGTGACGTGCACTTCTGCGTACAGCATTCGCACTGACTTCCATCCTGTGAAGAATTCGCGCCCCTCTCGCAGAAATCCAACCCCAGCAGGTAACAGATATCCGGCCACGTCTTCTCATCGTGGTTACATATTCGCGTTGATGGCAAGTCCCTTGCAGCCTGTAAACGATTCGTGGACCGTCATTACTCGTGGAAAACACAGTTCTCATTAGTGAAAATGACGTTGTTCCATGACGCCCTCAGATGAAGCTCCGCAAATGCTAGCTGGTATAAAACGTTGTCTTCGTTGAGCTCTTGTTTTATGGCGGATCGTCGTGCATGCAGTCCAGCGTCCCTCAGCCTTCGGCGAATCGTGTCACTGGAGCCGGGGAAGTCGGTCTCCCGCCGCAACTGCTTTGCATTCAGAAAGGGACTTTCTCTGCTCCTAGACACTAGGTCCCTGTCTTCCTGCTGTGAGCTCACTCTCTTCCTGCCTGAGCCAGGAGTCCTGTTGGTGGTGCCTCTTTCAAGGCAGATCCTCCACCATCTCATTGCAGTGGTATGTGGTACGCCATACCGTTTGCCAGCTTCTCTGATGGAACATCCTCCCTCTTCAATGAGAGCGACGACTCTCTCGAATAGACCTCTGCCAGTGAGCCATTACGGCAGACAGCCTGATGTGTATTTCTTCTTGCCGCTCTTACACTGACGCCAGGAGAGGAGGTAAACGTATTTACGTCAAACGGAGTGGCAGAGGCAGAGGCATGCGGCCCAGCCGTGCTGGCTTGTCCAGGTGCTGTTGGCCCACCAATGCCACCGCCAGCTCGCTCACTTCCGTCTCGCCTCGGCCAGCCTGGCTGGCCCGTAGCTCGCGAGCTGCTGCTAGTAGAGACCCGGGCGGCAAGGCCACGATCACACCTTGAAGGATCAAAAGTTACACCTAACCTACCCAAGTCTGTAGTATAAACTAACGCAGCTACAGCTATTATGCTATAACATGTGCAGGCCCAGCTACGGTTGACGATTCATTCAAATATTTGATGAACAATACGTTCAGAAATAAATTCATTTTCAACATAGCTACCACAAAATATTTCACCAGCTAGCAATAGCATGACACAGGAAACTATTCTTTATTGTAAGTGCTCTGCATTAGATGTAGCCTTAAGAATACGTGTATTCAACCACGACAACTAAGCGGAAAGTAAAAGTAAACAGGTTTGGCGGCAGCTTCTTCAAATAATAGTATATACGTAGTATATAATACACGTTTTGTGCACTTATAACATGTACTCAGTGTCTCTGAAACAATACGTGCTGCACGACGGAAATTACTTTATGCTGAGGCACTTCATTTACATCTCAATGATACATGACTACTACAGCAGTCAATTCACTTGTAAATTAACGCCATGATATCGCAGATATTAGGCAACACGTTACTAGGGATGAGAAATACCTTAAGATTTACTACTAAACATGCTACTCCTAGCTAGTACTGAATAAGAATTTGATTATTAACGTGTCTTCATAACCATGTGTGCGGCGTTCTACTCTGTCAGCATAGACATTTTCGTCACCTTATTTATAGTTAAACGTGCACATATCTGGCTAATGGCGGACCAACATTGGACTTTTCTCGTCTGTTCCTGGTTAGACGACGACGATGGCGGTAGGTGCCGGGTTCGAATCCCGATCAGGCAATACAACTTAAGTCATCATTTAAGGTTCCAACCTCACTACTGGTGACAAACTGTGATATCTATATTCTGATTTTACGTACTTATTCAACAATCCAATTAGGTGCTGGGTTCGCATCCTTGTCACCAGCATTACATGATGGCATTTCAGTTTTAAACATGTGCATCCATTGTTCCTTGACAATGCAACAATATACAACGTCTTTCGAGGTTAATTACCAAGAAGGTAATTGTAATGTTAGGGTTCCTGGTTTCGTACAAACATTATCGTCATTTACGTTCAAGTTGAGAATTGATAACTGATACTGGTGCAAACGTCAATATTTGACGTCTCTTTCTGCCTAGTGATAGTCTCAATAAGGCATAAAGCTTTGCTTGGTTAACACTGGCTTTACGTTCTGGGTTTGCATCTGGATCCAGAACGAAGACGTTGGTCATGTCATTTAAAGTACAGTTTTGTGTAAAAGTATCTCTTGATGGGTCATGTAAACAATGGTATTACTTGTGGTTCACTGTTAATGTTGGGATTTCCGTAGAGTGTTTACTGCCATTAATCACGTTTTCTTTTAACTGCTTAGTATTACATAAAGTTGATGCGAAACCACTCAACGTTGAATGATGTTCAGCATTTGTTGGGTAAACCATTTAGAAAGCAAAGAACTTTTCCAATTTCCATACAACTTTATAAATCCATATACTGTCTCAAATATTTAATTGTGCCTAAGGATTACTGAACGATTTATGTGACAAATTAGTTGTCCCATAATGTTTGAAATGTCACTTATTGTAATTAAGTTTAGTTTACAAACGTTAAGGACTGTCTGATCTCTTCTATACTATCATGGTGTTACATTACATCTGGACGGGCTGTCATAAAGACCGGTGTTCTACAGTAGTCTCTAGCAGTACCCATTGTGTATCTTACGACGACAGTACTGTGGAGTGTTGCGACGATGTGCAACACAGATATGCTATGTTGGTTGCATACATTCAGGTGTAGCCTACACGTTGGAATTCAGGCATGACCCACTTTTTTTGCTGTCAAGTGTACAAGCTGGTGTTCAGGTTCAGTGTAAGTCTTGCTGAAAATACGACAAAGTAATAAAGGTAAGTCATTTGTCTCCAGTGTTTGTTTTTGGCTAGAAACTAGCGGCTTTTGCCTACAAATGATTACTGTGAATGTGTCCAGAAAAATGTTTCAAACACACATTACAAGGTGAATGGCTTTCAACTTTGTAGTTTAGGAACAATCTAATTATGTGAAAATACATCTTCCCCTCACACCATTCAGTTGACATTAACTTGCAATATTACCAGTGATCCATTCAGAATGCCATACAAGACAATTAACCTTCTTTATTATGGGATTCATTACTCAATACACTTAATATTTCTTCTTCTAAATGATAAATAGTGCATTCAGACAGTTACTTCTGTAGAATTAAATGTAACTCATAAAAGATTTTCTTCTATAAAATTGTATCTAAATCAGAAAATTGACAGTTTCATATGGGGGCATGAAAAGTACCTCATGCCAGATCTGAATGTACAGATTCCAGAAATGCTATGAATGTATTAATAAACCACAAATCTGCATTTTTAAATACAAATACATGAAGAGTGAAGTCATTTAGGCCTGCAATAATTGAACCTAAAATGTGAAATCTTGTCTAGACAAGAATTAAAAACACTGTGATATTTCCGAATGTGGCACTCTTCATTCCACACAGGACTCGTGCAAATTCTGTTGTCTTTAAAGCAAAGTTCGGTACTCTACAAAACTGAATCTATACATAAATTATGCAATTTGAATGCTCAGTTGCTTGGTTTTAAAAAATGTAAAACAACAAAAATTTTTAATAGAAAATTGAGTTATCTTGCAACACAAACTATCACTTGCTCATGCAGCCAATGAGCACTCTGAATTTCATCTTGCATAGTAAGTGGAATTTTCTGCTAAGTCAATCTATAGCATCCAGTTTCTTGATCCATTTTGCTTTGTCATCTCACTCAGCAGATGGTGTTGTCTTTAATAAAACAATGAAATTCATATCTAATAATTTCCTCTTCAATTTCTGTCACTGAATCAGCAACGGCACAATTAATGTCAAGTTCTGGTTGTTTATCAACTTCATCCCATTGTTTCCATTTAACTTCTGAATCATAGTAAACTTCATCATGCAACCTGGATTGAAGTCTAGGTCTACCGTTTTTCAGTTTTGTACATGAATTCAACATGCAGGATTTGCTTTTCACATTACAGACTACATATTCTCCAATTTCTTTTTCAGTGTCATTTTTCACTGCATTCACCACATAATCAGAGCTAACATAATATCAACATACATGTGTCCTGCAGTATGTCAGAAACCAACAATTTGTTTTAGTTCCAGCACATAACAAGTTGTTGTTGTTCCCCACCCCCCCCCACCCCCCCCACCCACCCCCCGCCCTGAACTACTGTTAAGCATTCTTCATGGAGATAACTATGTAATGTATCTGCAAAATTGTACACTTCTTAGAGACGGGATCTTTTAACTGATTTTGTATCTCTTCTAGCAGGAGTTTGTGTTGTTTCTGTTCGTAAAAGTTTCAACTGTTTGCTGTTCATCACAGGCCTTTGGGATTAAATTTCTTTCAGGAGGCCCTGCCACTGTAATAATTTCTTCACTACAGCATATTTCTTAGCTGGACTGTCGGGAAGTAGCTAGTTGACACTTTTCGCTGACTTCCTAAAATTTGTGGAGATTTTTTACCCTAATTGGAATGCAAGAAAATTGACTAGGAGGAGAATATTCTTGGAGGAACTTGTAAAGTTGCTGGTAGCGAGACACATTCCATCGAGGATAAATTTCCCAAGAACAAAAGATGCTCTTTAAATAATCAGGAGGATTGAAAACCCCAAATGTGTGCCAAGCCTGTCAGAATCAGCAACAAGGAGAAAACCTGCACATTGCGAGTTTTGTTTTAGGTAGCAATGGCTATAAAACGAACATAAATTGTGTGGGTAATGTAAAAAACCTTCTCCTACTTGCGTCCAAATCACATTAAATAAGAACAAAAGCTGGGAAATATTAATGTTTTAAAAAATAATTGCCAATCTAGACAACTGTTGTTTCATATTTATGATTTTGTTGATATTTATGTAACTATGTGTCCAAACTGTAATCAGTAAAGCAACAAAAAATAAGAAAACTAACATAATGCTTTCAGAAAAGTTTTTCTTATTGAAAACAGTCTGTCATTTCACATTTACCTTATGTGAATATTAAAATAAGAAATTTCCTTAAGGCTGTTCTGTGTATTATTATTATTATTGTTGTTGTTGTTGTTGTTGTTGTTGTTGTTGTTTTCAACAATGTATTGGAATATAACACTGACAACAACTGTACAAAAAATTTTGCCTTTTTTGCAATATTTTAATCTGGGTCGTAATTAACCAAACATGTTAACTTGAACAAGCCACGATATTTGCTTTTAATATATCAATATTCTTAGCAAGAGCTTTGTCTTCCCTCATACACATTTCATTTAAAGTGTTGCCATTATGTTGATAAATGCAATTACATCTGTTTATTCTTCAGGCTGATGTGGCTGAGGGTAAAATATTTTCGTCTGAAAAGGGAAGCAATAGGAGTCCAGGAATGGCAGACAAACAATTGTCTCTTGAGACGAAAGGTGATGGATCAGGTAATTCCATGTATGCCTTATGCTGCTTACGAAGATACTACTAACAACACCCCCATATAATAAAGGGGTAATAGGCCTAATGCTTTTAACTAAGGTAATTCTGCAATCCACTTCCCACCCCCTCACCTCTTAGTAGAAATTTCTCTAAATATGCAGAAAGTGTTTTTAGATATGTTTGTTGACATTGCTGTGAGGAGACTAGCTCACATCTTTGTCGTATTGAGTAGCAGTCATGTAATGTATGTTCAACTTCTTTAATGGAACTTTTATAACTGATGAAAATGGCACTCCGAGAGAAGGAAAGTTGCTACTCACCATATAGCAGAGATGCTGAGTCGCGATACGCACAATAAAAAGATTCACTGAATCATAGCTTTCGGCCATTAAGGCTTTTGTCAACAGTACACACACACACACACACACACACACACACACACACACACACACACACACACACAAAAAAAAGCGCATGTGTGTCTACTGCTGACAAAGGCCTTAATGGCCGAAAGCTATGATTGTGTGAATCTCTTATTGTGCCTCTTGTGACTCAGCATCTCCGCTATATGGTAAGTAGCAACTTTCCTTCTCTCGTATTGTTACGTTCCAGCCTGGATTTTCCATTGTTTGAAAATGACACTCCACTATGCAAGTAAACGAAAAAGGCCTATTATTTACAGTTGAAAAGTCACTCCATAACACACCAGCTGTTAAGTATGTTACATCAGTGTAACCTAATGACATGTTAAGAAATAGTGTATCACATGAGAGTTGCTGCTTTTGAGAAAGCTAATACATTGATAGCCAAAGTTACAATATTAATCCCAAAAGTCGTGTTTTAGTAAAGACAATGTTCTTCTGTTTCTCCTTTTTAGGCTACCTTCATTTTCTTATGGTGAAAAATGAACACCTTTTTCATAAAATAACACGGCACCAAAGCTACCTCTTGTTAAAATAAAGATGACAAAATTCTGCACAGACTCGGAGATCAATTGTATCGACAACATGTTTCCAGGTTGCATGGCTTGAAGTACAGGGTGTTCCATTTATCTAATGACTGCCTGCCCAGGGTATTGCAGGCCAGCCATGGAAGCTGCACTATGCCCCCCCCCCCCTCCCCTTTTGTTCATAATTAAAAGTATGCAGGAGATATAATTTGAGACAGACATTTGTCTGTAACCCCACCTTGTGGATTAATGTGTTTACTTTCTAACACACTGCTGCGTGAGCCAGTTAGGCCACTGATCTTAAGTAAAGAAGTTCATGTTGGCTAGATACTGTATCTCCATTAAGCTGCGTAATTAAACGTAACACACCTCTAAGACTTGTGCTATATCTTGGTACTGTAAAAGTCTGTTTCTGTCCATTCTTACATCAATTCTTGTACCACAGAGATAAAGGAGCTATATAGCGAACCATGTCGAGAATAAATATGAAAGAATTTTAGTGACGAAGGCGAGTAAATTATTCAGGTAACGTGGAATAGGAACAGAAATAAGACCCCATGTATTTCGTGAATAGTAGTGCAACATTTTGAAATCTACATTTTTTTTTTTTTAACTAGTCAAATTTCTGAGGTGGTTAATCGTAGTAAAATATTTTATGAGATGTGCCTGTACTTAGGCAATGTACTGTATTTACCCAATTATAAAAGAGGTGTTTTCCCAAATTCGCCATTCAAAAAATGCTAGGTTGTCTTATATATGCAGATTGAACTATTGCTGCTGAGTTTAACATTTTTGCAATGTTTGGTAGAGTATGTAGGGGTCATCTTACATTCACATATGAAGCTGTGGCTTTTGAAGTTACTTGGAGATTTATTTTGAAGGATCTGGTAGGGCAGGGTTGTGCAAATGATACTCATGTTCAACAGGCTCAAGATTTGCCAATACGCCGAAACACTTGATAGAGTATTGACGTTGCTCGAACACTCCGTAAAATTTGATTTGCGTGGTATTAGTGCAGGGGAAATGCGAGAAACTATGGACTACCAACTACAACACGCTATTGCTGTGCTTAAAAGTTTGGATGGGGGGGGGGGGGCGAATTATTCACTCAGACTGTTCAGAATTTTCTTCAAAGGAATCATGTGACATTGTGCAGTGTCATCCATACAGATTAAGTCCATGAACGGCTGCAAATGGCCCCCAAGTAGTCGAACATAACCATTTCCAAGTCAATGATTGGTTCGGTTGGACTAGAGGACCCAGTCCATTTCACCTAAACAAATTCCACACCATTATGTAGCCACAACCAGCTTGCACAGTTCATTGTTGACACTTTGGGTCCCTGGTTTCATAGAGCCTATGCCACAGTTAAATCGTACCATCAGCTCTTATCAAATGAAATCGGGACTCATCCATAAAGGCCATAGTTTTCCAGTGATCAAGGGTCCAACTTACGTGATCACGAAACCAGGAGAGGGGCTGCAGGCAACGTCAAGCTGTTGGCAAATGCACTCATGTCAGTCATCAGCTGCTATAGACCATTGATGCCATATTTCGCTGCAGTGTTGTAAGTCCCACATTGATTTCTGCAGTTATTTCAAGCAGTGTGTTGCATGTTGTTAGCACAGACAACTCTAAGCAAATGCTGCCACTCTTGGGGATTAAGTGAAGGCCGTCAGTCACTGCACTGTATGTGGTGAAAGGTAATGCCTGAAATTTGGTATTCTTAGCACATACTTGACACTGTGGATCTCAGAAAATTGAATTCCCTAATGATTTCCAAAAGGGAATGTTCTATGCGTTTAGCTCCAACTACCGTTATGCGTTCAGAGTCTGTTAATTCCCATCGCGCAGCCATAATCACATCAGGAACCTTTTCACATGAATCACCTGAGTACAAATGACACCTCTGCCTAAGCACTTCCATTTTATATGCTATGTACACTGCACTACCACCGTCTGTATATGTACATATCTTTATCCCAACACTACTGTCACCTCAGTTTATGCACCCTGTTTATCTCCCCCCTCCCCTACCCTTCTTCAAAAAGTGAGCAATGGTATTTTTACCAAATAATCATCTAATTATTAACGTGTGACTTACTGATTGTAACTAAATGAATATAGTCCCACACACTGTCTGCTTTTGCACATGCATAGATTTATGTTAGTACAATGAATCTGAAGGAGCTTATTTATTTTTGTGTAGGTGATGCTACTTCTCCTGCTTTTAAGACCTTCTCATTTGCTATCACAGATAATCAGCCAAAATCTAGTGGAACACCAAAGTTCTCCTTGTCAAGTCGCTTTGGATTGTCGGAAATGAAAGGTGAGATAATAGTGGACACTTAAACTTTTAAACAATTAGATTTTATATAAAAGTTAAGTAATTATAATCAATACATAATTTAAGTGAAATGTACACACTGTGGAGATACTCATTTCTTTAAGTTAGCAACATCAGGTGATAATGCCTAGGTTAAACATAAATTCAGATCATAATATACTAAAATAAGATAGTAAAAAAAAGTGTACATAGTAAAGTAAATACTGAAAACTTAGAATAAAATACGTACCTGTAGAAGATTTAGAGAAAGTGGTGATTATAGCCAAAATTGTTGAAGTTATATTTAATCTTCGTCTGTCCCACAGATTAGTAAGATCCAGAAAGTGTTAATGTGAAAGCTAAAAGGTACAGTTTGGAAACTAGCTCAAGCAGCAGACAGAAAGCTAGGAATACATCAGAGGCCTGTAAAATTGAGAGCAACTGCCCAGAAGCATAATAAGAGGTGGTTGTTCATAAGGGTGAGATACACAGTTCAGTAATGCAGTCATAGTTTGAGAGAATAGCGAATGATCTGAACTTGCAGAAGTCAGTGGAAGTGGATGACATAGCTTTGGAGTTACTGAAATTGGGGTTACATGTGGGAGAGTGTGCCAAAAAGTCTATTAAACAGTGACTGTCAGTTTTACAGAAAAGCATTGTCATATTACCAAAGAGGGCAAGAGTGGAGAAGTATGGAAACTATTGAATGATGAATTTGACAAATCATGTTTGTAAATTGATGACCAAACTAAAGTACAGAAGAATCAAAAGAAACCTTTACAAAATATTGGACAGAGGTCATTTTGATTTCAGAAAAAGTAACAGTTTAAACACTTTCTGGCTACCAACCCAACTAATCGACTCAACCCAAAGTCAATGTTGAACCCTGTCTGACTCAGTTTACTTCTCCATCTAACCGTGGTCCCCTCACATTGCTCCCAAATCACACACTGTTTACATTCTGGAATTTCTTAACCACAAACCTTGCCTCGTCGTCCTCCCCCAGGGGGTCCCCCAGAGAAAGAACAGCAGTCCATCACCTAGAAACTGGTCCTGACCTTATAATCCTGCTTACCAACTTATGCTCCACCACTGTGATTTTGAACCACAAGGATTACCTGGCAGAGAGATTCCACCAACTGTCAGATTCGTCCACATACAAACCCTGCCACAGTGTACCCATCCCAGAAATGTCGTGATCAGTCCCCTCAAATCCGTATCCCCTCAAATCCGTATGTCTTGCCCACAACCTCTCCCCTGAGTCCCTCTCTCCGCACCCCTACCACTCCACACACTCCTATCTTCAACATTCTTCCAACCAACCTGCATGCCCGATTCTGGCCATTTATGTTGCCCCCATTGAGAGAATCTGCTGCCGTGGACCAGCACCTTCAGCCTATTAACTGTAATCTACCCTCCTATATAAGGAAGACCAACTTCTTCCTCTACGAACTCTCCACAGTTGCTGTTCCTGTACCACACAGCACCCTGCTCATCACTATTGATGCCACCTCCCCCTACACTAACACCCTTAATACCTATGTTCTTAACACTATTGAACGCTACCTTTCCCAACCTGTGACCAACTACAAACCTGCAACCTCCTCCTTGGTCACCATGACCAACTACATCATCACCCACAATAATTTTTCATCAAGCAAAGTGGTGCAGTGGTTAGCACATTGGATTCGCATTCAGTAGAAAAACAGTTGAAATCACCATCCAGTTAACCAAATTTAAGATTCCATGATTTCCCTAAATCACTACAGGTAAATGCTGGAATGGTCCCTTTGGAAATCCAAGCCTCTGCTCAGTTTCTTATGACCTCGCTGTCAGTGGGTCACTAAAGTCTAATTTCCCTCCCTTAATTGCTTATCCTTCAAAGGCATCGCCTACAAACTAATACATGATGGAACAATGGGCACCTGCATGGCACTAACCTGTGCCAACCTATTCTTGGGCCATGTACAGGAATCCTTCCTTAACCACCAAAATCCAAAACTCCTCACGTGGTTTTGATTCATCAGTGACATTTTGATGATCCGGACTGATGGTGAGGACACCCTATCCACATTCTTCCAGAGCGTAAACACCTTCTCCCCCATTTGCTTCACCTGGTTCTCCTCAACCCAACAAGCCACCTTCCTCAATGTTGACTTCCACCTCAAAGGTGGCTACATCAGTCCCTCCGTCCATATCAAACTTACCAACCACCAGCAATACCTCCATTCCATACCAAGAAGTACCTTCCATACAACCTAGCCAAGCATGGCTATCGCATATTTAGTGACAAGCAGTCCATCTCAAAATATATAAAGTGTCTCACTGATGCCCTGACAGGCTGTAATTGCCCTCTCAATCTTGTACAGAAACAGATCTCACTTGCTTTCTCTCTCCAGTCACTTACAATCTCCCACATTCCCACTGTCCGCCCACAAAGGAACACTCCCTTCATGATTCAGTACCACTGGAGCTACTATATCACATTTTATGCCAGGATTTTAACTACTAATCGTCATGCCCTGAATTAAAGAATATACTTTCCAATATCCTTTCCACACCAATATTCTGCTGCCCACTGAACCTGTACAATACCCTTGTTCATCCTAACTCCACCTCTGCTCCCACCCGTTTGCTTCATGGCTCACATCCCTGCAATAATCCTAGATACAGGAACTGTCCAATACATTCTCCCACTACTACCTACTCCAATCCGGTCACAGGCATCACATTTCCCACCAAAGGCAGGGCTACCTGCGAAAGAAGTCGTGTGATCCACGAACTAAGCTGCAACTACTGTGCTGCTTTCTACGTGAGCATAACAAAAAAGATGCTGCATATCTTCATGAGTGGCCACTGACAAACTGGTCATGAAACACCCAACTACTGAACATGCTGCCCAACACAAAGTGCTTCACTTCAATGACTCCATCACAGACTTCTCCATCTGGATCCTTCCTACCAGCACAAACTTTTCCGAATTTTGCAAGTGAATTCTACACAACTCTCATATTGCTGAAAACATGCAATAAATATGTACCATCTGATTATGAATCGCTAGAGATTTCAAAACAGGTAATGAACCCAGTTGTAATAATTTGTGTAAATCCTTTATAGCAATGTATCTGGGACGGCTGGGTGTGAGTAGCAAGTGAAGTAAATAAGGTGACCCAGCATCTCCCAGTGCAGCGTCTCTGGCTCGGCCTCATATGTGATAGTGCTGAATGTGTGCTACCATTGTGGCTGTTGCTGTGTCGGAGAGGTCGTGTTTTACCAATCAGCATGCAGTGTGATCAGTGCAGCAAATACGTTTATAGCTGTGAATACATGCGGTTGCAACTTTTCCCCCAGTGGTACAGACGAAGTAGTCTTCCTTTCATACCTCTGTGGAGGCAGCAATGGCTGGACTCCCACCTGGCAGTGCTGTGTGACCTGAATACCTGGATGCTCGGGTGGCTGAAAGAGGTTAGAGAACTGGCGACAGTAGTGGCAGCAGCGCCATTGGTACGGCATTGGCTAGGACAGACTGGACATCATACTACTGTTCAGCTCTTAAACAGTGATGTCCTGGTATTTGGAGGTTATATGCAGCTGCTCAGGGCTTACTATGCAAAATAGGCTGTGTTTTTGTGTGATGCGAAAATGTCTGGAATAAAGGCCGATGGCCAAGGTCTGGCTGTTGTCACATGATAGTTATTCAAACCATAGAAGCTTCCTAAAGGCTAGTCCACTCCCAGGGCATTGACATGCCAAAATGCTGTCATGGTTGCGGTGTGGCACTGCTGTGGGTGCTGATAAGCAGGTTGATGACCGGTGCCGCCAATGCCTGGGTTCTGGTGCCCTGTCTTCAGCTCTAATCAGTGCTGTAGTTTGTTCTGTTACAATTCCTCCTCTTAAGAAAAATCCGACCTTTCGGGATTTCTGTTAAAAATTGACTCTAACATGGAAAATGATTAATTTACAATTTGTGTCCTCCGCTTGACTAACACTGACATTCGGTCCATTATTCTATCTACACTTTCCTTGCAGTGGCATTCTGCAGGGAGCAATGTGTGTATGAAGAGGAGGTTATTGATGCAGCAAGACACTGAGTCAGGCTTAGACAAATAGTGGTACCATGCCCTCCCATTAAGTTGACATAAGGCTCTGGAATGGAATGTAGATTATGTTGAAAAATAGGGTTTTGTAGCCAGAAGAATAGAGACTAATATGGTGTATTGGAATCCTGCATAAAATGAACCTGCTTTCAGAGAAATGTGTTGCATTACTTTCTGAATGACCCATTCTGCTTCCTCAAAGTTGATCAAAGCATTGTCTGTACAAATAACACATGAAAAAAGTTATTCAATGTATTAGTGCTTTCATTTCTTTTTGAATTGCAGATTATTATTATTATTATTATTATTATTATTATTATTATTATTTTCTCCCCTCCTCTCTCTCTCTCTCTCTCTCTCTCTCTCTCTCTCTCTCTCTCTCTCTCTCTCTCTCTCTCCCCCCCCCCCCTGTCCCTCCCCCCTCCCTTTTTTTTTTTAAGTTGACTCAATGCATATGCTATTTGACATTCGTGTCTGTTTACCTCCTTTGTCTAAAACGCAACCTAAGGCAAAATAGATGCTGTCACGCAACAGTATAAATTGCTTTAAGTAATCTGGAAAAGCATGCACTAGGCAGGAGGTCACTATATTACAGTTTTACAAAGCTGTTTCACTGTTTGGAGACCACTGAAACTTTACTCCTTTCTTCAAATGTTTTGTAAGTGGTCTTGCATTTTTGGAGTAAATTTTCTGTAAAAATCACCTGGGCAGATATATGACTGCTATTCTTTGCCTATAGTAGGTGTCCGGAAATTTTTGATTGCATCAAGTTGTGTTTTGGCACTTCCACTGTTGTGGCAGATAATGAGACCAAGTAACAGACTTCTTGTACGAACTGGAATTTCTTGTCCCAACTGTTAGCCATGCTGCTTGTTAATTTTCAAAGACTTTACATTGACACATTCTATGATATCATCGAAATAGACCTTGGATTGCTTTAGTATTACTCCTCAAAATACACCATTCGCCAAGCATTAGAAGGTTGCTGGTGCATTTACAGTCCAAATTGTGATAATATTGATAATGACAAACCAGAGTTGAGAACACCGTTTTCAGAAGATTTTCAGGCATTACCTCTAATTGATGGTACCCACTTCTTAGATCCAAGGTTGTAATGTAATGACACTGGCTTAGATTATGTTTGGAGTCTGTTATATTAGGCAAAGGGTAGGCATCTATAACTATTTTCTAATTTAAATGGTGGTGGTCCTAACAAAAAGCATATGCTCTGCTGCCATCTGATCAGTTCTTTGAGACAGTGACAACAGGTGTGGACCAGGGGCCATTACTCTTCTGCTATCCCATACTGAAGTTGTGGAGCTATAAACTCCTCAATGACAGTTTGCAATTGTCTTGGGACAAAGTATGGTTGCTTATACACAAGTGACTCATTATCAGTGGGAATTCTTAGTGCAATTAAACTGATGACTGTCCCAGAGCTGGATAACTTGGATGTGGAATTCCTATCTGACTCATCTTCATCCAGTACTGCCAATGTGACTATTAGAATGTTGTCACAGAAAAAGCCGTCGTGTAGTGGTTGTGCATGGAGGGTCGCGAGTTCAATACCTACCTGAACTGTAAAATTTTAATTTCTATAATTGGTTCGAGTACATTCTAAAAGTATCCACAAATGTCAAGAATCATTATACTGGAATGTTCTGTTACTGTATATATACCGTATGTGTTCTGGCCGGAGGCAGTTCGCTCTGCGCTCTTGATGTGCAAGTGCTGAATAAACCTTCGTTCAGTGAAGTTAGTGTTCGTCATTCTTCTAATTACACCTTCTTCTATGTAACATTATTCTGATGGAGACGATGGGTATTGGAACTTGTGATACCGCACATTATTGACGACATAGTGGCTCACATTAGGCCACATCAGAGCTGCCGTTCACATGGCGAGAAACCCAAGTTCGAGCCATATTCAACAGAGAAGACGACATTACGATGACAGCAACTGAGTGCAACCACACGAGTCATCCTTCTGGGTTCTCTGGTAATGATAGCCTATATCCAAACAAGTGGCTGAAGGTGTATGAGCGTATAGCCAAATTTAACAAATGGGATGACACAGTGTGTTTGTTCAATGTATTTTTCTACTTGGAAGGCACTGCTAGGCAATGGTATGAGAACAACGAGGAGAAGTTCC
This sequence comes from Schistocerca cancellata, assembly GCF_023864275.1. NCBI lineage: Eukaryota > Metazoa > Arthropoda > Insecta > Orthoptera > Acrididae > Schistocerca > Schistocerca cancellata. The sequence continues at coordinate 447,160,746 of NC_064627.1, forward strand.
CAAGCTGGGAAGTATTCCAGGTGGAACTGCGCAAGTATTTCGGCGACACAATGACAGAAGTGCAAGACTGAAGATAAATTTAAGTGCAGTGCACAGCACAGCATCCTACATTCAAGGCGTCTTGGAGCTGTGTAAAACGGTGGATTCTAGAATGAAGGAGGAAGATAAGGTTGTACATCTCATGAAGAGTGTTGCTGAGGACAGGTATCAAGCCGTACTCATGAAGCAGGTTTCGACAGCAGATGACTTCATAAAATGGTGCCAGTATATCGAGACAATACATCACAAAAGAATTACACACAAGAATGGATCTTGTAGTGGAATGTAAGAGGAGCATACCACTGAAGAATAACTTGGTCATCCCAACCTCTCTCGTCTCGTTTCAGAACAGAATCGGTGAATTGTGGCTAGTTAACTGTCGCCGAGAACCACAGATCCTTCCAAGACGCCTGTGTGTAGCAAACACTGAGCTGTTAATTGCAGAACAGCTGAGCATCATAGAAACCTCCCATGTCGAGTCTGTGGGCAAGATTAGTGCTACCACTAAGAGACAAGATCTTCTAGCTCCACTATCACCAGATCTCTCTAAGGAACAACAGAAGAAGCTACTTGCCATTCTTCAAGAGTTCTCTGAATGCTTCAATCCACAGGTGAAGAGCAAATCAAAAAAAAAAATCAACGGTGAAGCACTGGATTAGCACTGGAGACCATCAACCAATAAGCCAGTGTGTCAGCAACGGAACATCGAATAATTCGTGACAAGGTAAAGAAAAGATGAAGAATGACATCATTCAGCCTTTGCAGAGCCCATGGTTGTCACCAGTGGTTCTCATCAGGAAGAAGGATGGCAGTTGGTGCTTTTGTGTTGATTACAGGAAGCTTAATAAGACAACTAAAAAGGACGTTTACCCTCTTCCATGAATGAATGATACCCTAGATTGTCTTAAGGGAGCTAAGTTTTTCTCATCCATGGACATGTACTAGGGATACTGGCAAATCAAAATAGATGAGGCTGATGCTCAGAAAACCGCTTTCATCACCCCTGATGGCCTGTATGAGTTTAAAGTGATGCCGTTTGGTTTGTGTAATGCACCAGCAACCGTTGAACGGATGACTGATAATCTTCTAAGTCACCTGAAGTGGACGATGTGTCGTCGTTATTTAGATGACATTATAGTATTCTCAGAGATATTCGATGAACACACAAAAAGACTGAGAGAAGTTCTTAAGTGTCTCCAACAAGGATGACTGAAACTCAGTCCAAGAAAGTGTATCTTTGGAGCAAAAGAAATCAAAATACTTGGACACCTTGTGTCAAACGAAGGTGTGCGGCAAGACCCAGAAAAGGTGAAATCTATAACGGAATTTACTAGTCCTAAAAGTATTACAGATTTGAGAAGCTTCCTGGGAGTATGTTCTTATTACTGTCATCTTATCAAAGCCAGGCCACTCCAAGAGTTGTTAAAAGCCGATGCTAAATTCATCTGGTGTGGTGCTCAACTAGATTCTTTCGATGTGCTGCGTAAAGCTCTTGATGACTGACCCTGTACTTTGCCTGTATGGTGTGAGAGCACTTACAGAACTACACACAGATGACAGTGGGTATGGGATCGGTGCTGTTCTGGTGCAAATTTCGGATGGAAAAGAGAAGGTTGTAGCGTATGCTTATAGGAACATACCGAAGCCAAGAGAAACAACTCAACTGCAGAAAGAGAATGTCTTGCCGTGATCTGGGCCATGTGCAAATTTAGACAGTATCTCTATGGAATGCCATTCAATGTTGTCACAGACCATCATTCGCTTTGTTGGTTGAGGATCCAACTGGACGACTCGCCAGGTGTGCACTACCCCTTCAAGAGTCTGACATTACCATAGTGTACAAAAGTGGAAGAAAACACCAAGATGCCGACTGTCTCTCAAGAAACCCTGTGCAAGACCATCAAGACTTTGGTGTAGATAGTGACTGTCTTGCTGCACTCCAGGATCTATCTGGTGAGCAGGATGACACCAAGATATCTCAAATTATGCTTGCCTTAAATCAGTCAGAGGATGTGAAAGGACAATTTAAGGTAGTTAATGGATTACTTTGCAAGAAAACTTTGATCCGTTTGGAAAAAGGTGGCTACCAGTGATTCCTAAACACATGCACTTAGATGTACTACAGAAATTTCATGACACACCTGAAGCCGGACATTTAGGATTTATTAAGACATACAATAGAATCCTCAAGAGATTTTTCTGGCCAGGTTTATTTAGGAGAGTCTGTCACTATGTGTCGCACTGTCGAGAGTGCCAGAGGAGAAAGGCAGTTCCTCAGAAACCACCTGGCCGACTCGTACCAATTCCACCAGCCGAAATGCCTTTCCAACATGTTGGGATTGACCTCCTCGGATGATTTCCAACGTCTGCTAGTGGCACTTGATGGATTGTTGTTTGCACTGATTATCTGACACACTATGCAATTACAAAAGCCGTGAAAACAGCCGAAGCATTCGAGGTAGCCAAATTCGCCGTGGAAGACCTTGTATTAAAACACGGTGCCCCAAGGTCGTTAATTATGGATCGAGGGAAAGTTTTTCAGTCGAATCTTGTGACACAGAGAAACCGTTGGGGCAACATTACTCATCACATGACGACTGCCTGCCATCCGCAAACTAAAGGGCTTACTGAACGTCTTAATAAGACCTTGGTCCACATGCTGTCAATATTTGTGAGTGTTGAGTAGAGCAACTGGGATGAGGTGCTACCTTTCGTGACAATTGCCTACAACACCACCAAGCTAGACGGCACAGGATTTACGCCATTTTTCCTGGTGCATGGGCATGAGGTAACGCCTTACATCCTGATGACATGGACGACGACTACGTCGGTCAGATGTTAACCAGACCTGAGGAAGCTCGGCAGTTAGCTCGACTCTGCACTCTGCAGGCTCGAGTAAACAATTGCCGAAGGTATGACAGGAGCCACTGCCCTGTTGTCGACCAGCCTGATGACCTCGTCTGGATCTTCACTCCTGTTTGGAAGGTTGGTCTCTCTGAGAAGCTCCTCAGGCGCTACTTTGGTCCTTATAAGGCTGTAAGACAGTTGTCTCATGTTACTTATGAAGTTGAAGACTTTGACCCCGACACAAGACGACGAAAGATCAGAGGCACAGTCTATGCCCTTCGAATGAAGCCCTATAAGGATCCGGAAACCCAGGGCAAATTTGAAGCTCCAGAGACAGGCAACAAGCGGAAAGGTGACGAAGAGTGTAACGGCAAAGGAAGTTCTAAGAAGATCACCGCCAGGGCGAATATCAGTCATTTGGAGTCGGAGTATGCAGGACCAATGACTCATTCCTGGACTAGGAGGACGTAACACTGAGATGGTGTTCTCTTAAGGAGGGAGCAATGTCGCAGAAGTAACTGTGGTGTAGTGATTATGTTACTGCACTGTTGCATGGAGGGTCATGAGTTCAAAACTCACCTTAACTGCAAAATTTTAATTTCTATATTTAGTTAGAGTACATTGTAGAACTACCCACAAATGTCAAGAATCATTGTACTGGAATGTTCTGTAACTGTATATGTACCTTATGTGTTCTGGCTGGAGGCAGTTCGCTCTGTGCTCTTGTATGTGCAAGAACTGAATAAAAACGTTCAGTGAAGTTAGTGTTAGTCATTCATCTGATTACACCTTCTTCTACGTGACAGTATCACATAATAGCTTTACTTCTTTGCGACCAAAGTTGTCAGTGCTGAAGGACACTATTGTACCTCCAATAGGACAAACTGTCTTGTAAAACATTGTACATTACTTAATTCTTCATTCTCAGTCAAATGTTAAAGTATCCAGAAAGAGTTAATTGGCAGATCAGATAAAATTTCCAATCCCTTTTGGTATAATAACCACGAGTTGAGTGTAAGTGACCTTGTGTGTAGTTTAGGTGGCAACCGCTGGTGTAGAGGTGATCGTTGCGTCAGTACTGGTTTTCTGGCTACAAAACTGATACGAATTGGTGTTCCATTCAGTTCTGTTACGTGCCATTCTTAGTCAACTTTAGCATGTTACACAGCCAAGAAATCTAAACTGAATAAGACTTTGTAGCCACTATCAACCATAGCGAGAACTTCCACACTAACCCAGAAGTTACTTCCCCCACTTTGTAAGTTACCACTGTTGAACTGAGTGAATCTGCATGACCTCCACCTGTGCCACATAATCTTGGCAGGTTCAGGTGTACTGTGCCAGTATATTGTTACTAACCATATCAAGGAGACATTGAGTTGTGTTCTGCTTTGGAAGGAGCTCTTTTGGCTGAAAGCTTAAATATATAGCACTCCTTTTGTTGTGCCTGTCTTTGACTATGCCTCTTCTATTTTATGATAACCAGCAATCTTTCCTTTTCATAATATTGTTGTTATTCCATCCGGAATGTCCCATTGTTTGATTTTATCCAGTATATTCCTATTTGCCACAGATACTAGAGATCCAGTATCTAATAAGATACCCTTTCACATAACTGGTCAAAGAAATGTCCGCTGCAGAGGTGACCTGTGCTAACCCTAGCTGGAAGCATTGTTTAGTGGACACACTGTGCTCCCCCCTCCGCGCAATTCGCAATTTAAAGACCGGGTATGAGTTCCATCCTGCGTCCATCTTCCCTGCCTTTGCAAACCTCTGTATGTAAAATTCCGTTCAGAACATGAAAAACATTTACAGGGCTGACGCTGTTACTCCGTGCAATTGAAGTGCATGTGAACTGTACAACAACATCTATAGCATTTTATATCTGTTTTAAATATTACCTTCTTTTTCCTTTCTTTGGTGACCTCATAAATGTCAGCTAGTCTTGTCGCAGTTTCTACTCCTTGATTGGAGCCTCTTCGGGAATTCCGTACAATTCGTTAGCATCATGATAAACCACCTATTATTTCGTTAACGGTCATTTCGATGGTAGGTATACTATTGCAAGAAATTCTTAGTTTGCAGGAAAAAAATTGTGCTTGATGCGTGTTAGGTTACATGTTGCTGCGTATGGATTGTATGTAAAGCGCTCAGTCACCAACTCTTGCATCAGTGAAAAACTGGAAAGAAATGTTCCTAAATTTCTCATGTGTCATAATTGGTTTGCGATATTGAAACAAGATTTTGGCAAATGATAGTGCGCAAAGACGAGAGTACCAGGTTACCAGTATGAAATGAGCGTTTTTTTGTGAAAATGAAACACTAATTTTGAATTGAAAAGTTGTAGTAGTAGTTGTTGTTGTTGTTGTTGTTGTTGTTGTGGTCTTCAGTCCTGAGACTGGTTTGATGCAGCTCTCCATGCTACTCTATCCTGTGCAAGCTTCTTCATCTCCCAGTACCTACTGCAACCTACATCCTTCTGAATCTGCTTAGTGTATTCACCTCTTTGTCTCCCTCTACAATTTTTATCCTCCACGCTGCCCTCCAACACTAAATTGGTGAGCCCTTGATGTCTCAGAACATGTCCTACCACCGGATCCCTTCTTCTAGTCTAGTTGTGCCACAAACGTCTCTTCTCCCCAATTCTATTAAATACTTCCTCATTAGTTATGTGATCCACCCATCTAATCTTCAGCATTCTTCTGTAGCACCACATCTCGAAAGCTGCTATTCTCTTCTTGTCCAAACTATTTACCGTCCATGTTTCACTTCCATACATGGCTACACTCCATACAAATACTTTCAGAAATGACTTCCTGACACTTAAATCTATACTCGATGTTAACAAATTTCTATTCTTCAAACACGCTTTCCTTGCCATTGCCAGTCTACATTTTATATCCTCTCTACTTCGACCATCGTCAGTTATTTTGCTCCCCAAATAGCAAAACTCCTTTACTACTTTCTCTCATTTCCTAATCTATATCCTCAACATCACCCGACTTAATTAGACTACATTCCATTATCCTCGTTTTGCTTTTGTTGATGTTCATCTTATATCCTCCCTTCAAGACACCATCCATTCCGTTCAACTGCTCTTCCAAGTCCTTTGCTGTATCTGACAGAATTACAATGTCATCGGTGAACCTCAATGTTTTTATTTCTTCTCCATGGGTTTTAATACCTACTCCGAATTTTTCTTTTGTTTCCTTTACTGCTTGCTCAATATACTGATTGAATAACACCGGGGAGAGGCTACAACCCTGTCTCACTCCCTTCCCAACTGCTGCTTCCCTTTCATGTCCCTCGACTTTTATAACTGCCATCTGGTTTCTGTACAAATTGTAAATAGCCTTTCGCTCCCTGTATTTTACCCCTGCCACCTTCAGAATTTGAAAAAGAGTATTCCAGTCAACATTGTCAAAAGCTTTCTCTATGTCTACAAATGCTAGAAACGTAGGTTTGCCTTTCCTTAATCTTTCTTCTAAGATAAGTCGTAAGGTCAGTATTGCCTCACGTGTTCCAGTATTTCTACAGAATCCAAACTGATCTTCCCCGAGGTCGGCTTCTACTAGTTTTTCCATTCGTCTGTAAAGAATTCGTGTTAGTATTTTGCAGCTGTGGCTTATGAAACTGATTGTTCGGTAATTTTCACATCTGTCAACACCTGCGTCTTTGGGATTGGAATTATTGTATTCTTCCTGAGGTCCGAGGGTATTTCGCTGTTTCATACATCTTGCTCACCAGATGGTAGAGTTTTGTCAGGATTGGCTCTCCCAAGGCCGTCAGTAGTCCCAATGGAATGTTGTCTACTCCGGGGGCCTTGTTTCGACTCAGGTCTTTCAGTGCTCTGTCAAACTCTTCACGCAGTATCGTATCTCCCATTTCATCTTCATCTACATCCTCTTCCATTTCCATAATATTGTCCTCAAGTGCATCGCCCTTGTATAGACCCTCTATATACTCCTTCCACCTTTCTGCTTTCCCTTCTTCGCTTATAACTGGGTTTTCATCTGAGCTCTTGATATTCATACAAGTGGCTCTCTTTTCTCCAAAGGTCTCTTTAATTTTCCTGTAGGCAGTATCTATCTTACCCCTAGTGAGATAAGCCTCTACATCCTTACATTTGTCCTCTAGCCATCCCTGCTTAGCCATTTTGCACTTCCTGTCGATCTCATTTTTGAGACGTTTGTATTCCTTTTTGCCTGCTTCATTTAATGCATTTTTATATTTTCTCCTTTCATCAATTAAATTCAATATTTCTTCTGTTACCCAAGAATTTCTACTAGCCCTCGTCTTTTTACCTACTTGATCCTCTGCTGCCTTCACTATTTCATTCCTCAAAGCTACCCATTCTTCTTCTACTGTATTTCTTTCCCCCATTCCTGTCAATTGTTCCCTTATGCTCTCCCTGAAACTCTGTACAACCCTGGTTTTTTCAGTTTATCCAGGTCCCATCTCCTTAAATTCCCATCTTTTTGCAGTTTCTTCAGTTTTAATCTACAGGTCATAACCAATAGATTGTGGTCAGAGTCCACATCTGCCCCTGGAAATGTCTTACAATTTAAAACCTGGTTCCTAAATCTCTGTCTTACCATTATATAATCTATCTGATACCTTTCAGTATCTCCAGGGTTCTTCCATGTATATAACCTTCTATCATGATTCATAAACAAAGTGTTAGCCATGATTAAGTTGTGCTCTGTGCAAAATTCTACCAGGCGGCTTCCTCTTTTCATTTCTTAGCCCCAATCCATATTCACCTACTACGTTTCCTTCTCTCCCTTTTCCTACACTCGAATTCCAGTCACCAATGACTATTAAATTTTCGTCTCCCTTCACTATCTGAATAATTTCTTTTATTTCATCATACATTTCTTCAATTTCTTCATCATCTGCAGAGCTAGTTGGCATATAAACTAGTACTACTATAGTAGGTATGGGCTTCGTATCTATCTCGGCCACAATAATGCATTCACTATGCTATTTGTAGTAGCTTACCCACATTCCTATTTTCCTATTCGTTATTAAACCTACTCCTGCATTACCCCTATTTTACTTTGTGTTTATAACCCTGTAGTCACCTGACCAGAAGTCTTGTTCCTCCTGCCACCGAACTTCACTAATTCCCACTATATCTAACTTTAACCTATCCATTTCCCTTTTTAAATTTTCTAACCTACCTGCCCAATTAAGGGATTTGACATTCCACGCTCCGATCCGTAGAACGCCAGTTTTCTTTCTCCTGATAACGACATCCTCTTGAGTAGTCCCCGCCCGGAGATCCGAATGGGGGACGCTTTTACCTCCGGAATATTTTACCCAAGAGGACGCCATCATCATTTAATCGTACAGTAAAGCTGCATGCCCTCGGGAAAATTTATGGCCATAGTTTCCCCTTGCTTTCAGCCGTTCGCAGTACCAGCACAGCAAGGCCGTTTTGGTTAGTGTTACAAGGCCAGATCAGTCAATCATCCAGACTGTTGCCCTTGCAATTACTGAAAAGGTTGCTGCCCCTCTTCAAGAACCACATATTTGTCTGTCCTCTCAACAGATACCCCTCCATTGTGGTTGTATCTACGGTACGGCTATCTGTATCGCTGAGGCACGCAAGCCTCCTCACCAACGGCAAGGTCCATGGTTCATGGGTGATTGAAAAGTAAAAACATTTTATTCAAAGCACTGACCATTGCTTTCTATATGTTTTGACCACCTTTCTGGCAGTTTGTGGACAGCACGCCAATCGAGATGTTCGTCTTTTGAAGCAAACTAATCACACCCAATTTTTGACGTCTTCTTAGGAATCGAAGTGTTCCTCAGCCAATGCGTGTCCCATTGATGAAAACAAATGGTAGTCAGAAGGGGCCAAGTCAGGTGAATACGGTGGGTGGGGTAGCAGCTCCGAGTCAAGTGTTTTCATTGTATCCTGAACCAGTTTTGCTATGCGTGCAGGTGCATTGTCGTGTAAAAAAATTAATTTTCCATGTCTTCTGGCCCATTCTTGTCTTTTTTCAATCAATGCATTGTTCAAATTGATCATTTGTTGTCTGTAGCGATTAGTATTCAGTTTCACCGGGTTTTAGAAGCTCATGATACACCACACCTTTCTGATCCCACCAAACACAAAGCATTGTCTTCTTGCCAAATCGATCTGGTTTTGCAGTCAATATTGATGGTTGTTCCGGATTAACCCACAATTTTTCCCGTTTAGGATTCTTAAAATAAATCCATTTTTCATCGCCAGTAACAGTTCGATACAAAATATATTTTCTTTCATATCTCTGAAGCAAAATTTGACAAATGGTTTTTCGGTTTTACATCTGTCGTTCATTCAGTTCATGTGGCACCCATTTTCAACACTTTTGGATCTTTCCCATAGCTTTCAAATGGGCAGAAATTGTTTGTTGTGCAACATTTAGCATTGCTGCCATTTGCTTCTGACTCAAGTATCATCTTCATCCAATATTGCTTGCACTTCGGCGTCTTCCACATTCTTCATTTCTTACATCAGAGTTATTATTTCTGAACCGTTGGAACCATCTTTTGCATGTTGCTTCTGATAGAGCGTGATCACCATATGCCTCGACAAGCATTCGATGCGACTCTACAGCACTACCCCCCCCCCCCCCCCCCCCCCAAATGAAAACAAAAAAATTAACGCTTTCCGCAAATTATCACTTTCTGGTACAAAATTCGACATTGTTAACATGATGGTAAACATATGATGATGTTTGTTCCATGACTTGATGTATGCTAAATATCTTCGACAGATGCCATACCAACCAAACAAAAAAAATTAAGACTCGTTCACAATAAATGTTCCATACCGGTACACCTGGTATTTTGCTGTGTGATTAATATGACAAACTTCCATATCTACCATAATATTCAAGTTACTATAGATTTTTTCTGTGAAATAGTGTAATTATTCAGGGCCATTGATAGCTGGTGAAACGAGAACTCCTTTTGGGTTCTGTAACAATATAAGAGAAGAAGTTACATGTTTATTTTTATCCTGTGAATGGACTGTTTCGTGAACTACTGACCCGACTTGCACTCAGTTGGTACTTTAATAATATTGCATTTCAGGATTCTATTGCAATTTCAATTGAATTTGAAAGTTAGTGAGATGAATGTTTTTAAACTCAGCTGTGTTTTGACAAAAGAAGCAGATTTTAACATGGCAGCAAGAGAATTTACGTATTCCTTAAAACATGTCACAGTTCTTCGTGAATCAATGGCTCCTCAACTATCCTCTTGCTATGGCTGACAGCTCAAGACTAGTTCTGGCATGTAACATTTGCAGTGGCTTCTTTTGTCGGCATTTCAGAATTACTGAATGTAAAATTCTTGCTGTATATTTGCCACATTATTCTGTCGGATTTAAATGAGCATGATACGGAGGCAACCTGATGAAACTATGCCTTTCACCATAAGCCAGTTTGTTGTCCTGGTAGTGTGAAGTTTTGGTTTGTGCAGCACTAAAGGTCCCATTAACTTCACCTTATACATGCTAGATTAATGTTCATTTCATGGAACATTTCTTTGTACCCAGAACAAAATATCCACTTTCCTCCACTGTATTGTTAGAGCTTTAGCATAACAACAGATTGGTGTAGCGTTTTGTCCGTTACTATTGTCTAATTCCGATGAATATTTTGCAGCAGAATTTTATCTTCCCAGCTGGTGAAAGTGTTCTTGGGTGACACTTTTATTGCAGATCTTGTATTCAGATGCACTGCACTGTTGTTCTTAATGCAGTGCTAAGAAAAACACTTGCTCACAATACTTGATGACTACAGAACACTTCAACGCCAGGAAATACAATTTTACAAGAGCTGAAGAACGTTGATGCATCTAATGTGTGACACTACTAGGTACTGTTTACTTGTGGTGTGGCAACAGGGATGCTTCACCAGCCGAACCGCTGGTGGCGTAGTAGGGAAAGTCGGCTCACCCTAGGTGTTACCTGGGCAACGGTGTCAAGTCCCCCTCAGGTCAGCCAAAATTAAATTTCACAACTAATTTTAAATGCACTACAGTTACTGCCATTACAGTTATCAATGTACCTGAAATAAAATAAAAACAAAGAAGAAAGGACAGAGAAACAAACATACAGCTTCAAAAAAAAAAAACTAAAATAGCACTCGCTCATATTGTTGGTTAGGATGCCCTTGCCGCACAACAATGTAACTGGATGCAATCCACTGGGGTGGGCGGGAGTGGGTGGTGCCCATAGGTGGATGCAAGTGCAACAGAAGACAGTTTCGTATGTAAAAGAACATCTTTATTGCCATTGGTTTACATTTGTTAGACTTTGATGCTGCTAGCATCATTGGCGAGCAAAGTGAATGTTTTCGTGGCATCTTCCAGTGCACCGTCCCTCGGTACAGCCTCTTATGCTCAGCATGATCTACTGTTGCAGTTGCTGGTGTTTTGGAGAAGTCTCACATTAATACCTAGCCCACATTGTGTCCGGCTCGGTAAATACAGCTGTCACTACAAGTACATCAGTTGGGGATATCCGAGGGGATAACCAGCTGACATAGTGGAAGAGGCCACATTTGTGTCACAGAGAAATGTGTGAGGGGAAAAAGACCGGTGACCCTGATCTGGTAGTCAGTCAAACAGTAGAGAAGCTTTGTGAATGCTGTTCCACTCCCACGGCATTGACACGCAGAAATGGTATCACAGATGCGATTTGCTGCTGCTGAATGTGCTGGACAAGCTGGTAGACAACTGGAGCAACAAATAGCCAGTTTCTGGTGCTCTGTCTTCAGCTGTTAGCCTAGCTGTGGTTTATCCCATTGCAGCAAAGTGGGTTCTTCATGTGATCAGTAACAAACAGAAGCCTCACCATGTGCCGGCGCATCAACAGTGGTAGGGAAGGCTTCAGCAAGAGCCAGATTTTTTGGACTAGTCATCACATGCGACAAATCCTGGTTTCATCATTATGACCTAGAGACAAAACAGGACTGTGGCCAGTGAAAACAGACTTAGTCCAAGGCCCAAAAATGCCAAAGTTAAACCAAGTGCAGGAAAAGTCATGCATCTTGTAATCTTCAATAAGCAAAGCATTGTGTACGATCGTGTGGTGGGCGAGCATCATACTGTTACTGCGAATTGCTATTGTGATGTATTGAAGGGACCGTTAAGAAGGAAAACTACATCAGAAAGACCACATCTAGTTCAATTGGGATTGATCCTATATCATGATAAAGCACTGGCTCATCATGCCATTGAGACTTGGGAAATAATCTCTGAATTAGGCACTGAGGTGATGCCACAGTCACCTTATTCACCAGACCTAGTGCTGTGTGATTTCCACCTGTTTCCTGCAGTGAAAAGAGCTTTATGGTCATTATTTTCAGATTGATCGAGAGCTAAACAATCACATTTAATTTGTGTACTCAACAGACACTATCAGAAAGGGCCTTCAGGGAGTGTTTTGAACAGTGGACTGAAGGCTGGAATAATTGTTACGTCTGAGAGAGATTACTTCGACTGTCTGTAATGGAATTTGGATAAAGATGAGCAGTATTTTCCACTTTATAAATAATTCTAGCTAATTTTTTGATGCCCCCTTCGCACAGGATGGTCAGAGTGAGGAAAATACCAAAAGTAAAGAGCATAGACAAAAAGTTTTGTTCAATAATAAGTTTCTTATGGTATCAAAAATTGATAGAGAAGTTCTGGACAACAGTGTTGTATGGCAGTGAAATGCAGACCATATGAAATATGCAGAAGTAGAAAATTGAAACATTTGAAATGTGATACAGTTAAAGAATGTTGAAAATTAAGCCCAGACAAGCCAAGTACGAAACAGAGATATGCTAAAAACAAAAAGAGATTGTAGTAGAAACCAGTAGGAATGAATTGGTGGACACACGCTACATAAAGTGGATAGTTATCTTTACAGAACAGAATGTCCTGCATTGGCAAAACAAATGGTAGAATAGTCAAGAGAGAGGAACGATGGATGTAGGTTGTTACATGTAGGTCAGTGGTTGTTACGTGTAGATCATTGATTGTTGCATGTAGATCAGTGTAGGAAGGCAAGAATGGTGTAAAACCAGGCTGAAAATGCTACCAACATCCATTTTTTAGGAAACCAGTGAAATTGATGGTGCTTATAATTTACACCACCTTGAAGATACGTGGTTGTATTTAAGAAAAATTAAATACAGAATGTTATTCTGCCAGTAGAGTTTATCGCCCTGTACAAGTTGTCAGCTGACACTGTGCTATATTGCTTATGTATGGCATTGGTATTCTTGGGCTCGTTTGTGGAACTATACCATACCACCAGTCAGTTGTTAACATTCATTTAAGGGAGTTCATTGTCCACTTAGTATACAGGGAAATTCAAAATATAGCCACTATATTCATTTGGAATTGCCATGTACAAACACTTGTAGATGGATATTTGGACTCTGTGCATACCTTTAAACATACTCAATCTGCTTCATACTTCATGATAGACAGGGCTTGCACTGCCCCCCCTCCTCTCCCTACCCCCCTCCTCTCCCTACCCCCCTCCTCTCCCTACCCCCCTCCTCTCCCTACCCCCCCTCTCCCCCCCCCCTCTCCACCCCATACCTCGCTCTCATGTGTGTGTGAAAATAATTATAATTGACCAAATCTAAAAAATTGTCAGATGGTGCCTTAAATTCCCTGGAAAACAATTTGTAAACAAAATTTTGCTGAGATGTGATGGACCGTATACGTTGGAACCAGCTGGAAAAATTCTCCTATTGGAGCGCAAGTAAGCCTAATATGCTCCTGTTTTAAGACTATGACTGAAAAGTGAGGTAATGGTTGCCTCATTGTACCTTCTTCAGCACCATTATAAAAATGTTACCAAAAATTTGGCATGCGAATATATTCATCCTCTTTTTTAATAAGCATTTCACGTCTCTCATATCAGTAACTCACGTGCAACTACTACCTATTGCTGTAAGTCGTTCATGCCCATCCATTACACTTGCCCATTGTCTCTCACTCATTCTGCCCAACTCGTTGTCATTAACTCGTTTTTGACTCTCTCTACATGTCACTATCTCCTGTCTCACAACCACTGTCACTGACTCCATCTTGCTATCTTGTACTGTTACTGTGTCACACACACACACACACACACACACACACACACAGACAGACAGACAGACAGACAGACAGACAGACAGAGAGAGAGAGAGAGGAGAGAGAGAGAGAGAGAGAGATCTATGTCATTGTTATAGACTCTTGTCACTGATCATGACTGGTTCTCATCCTCAACCATTTTCTTCTTCTCTTTATTCCATTCCCAGTGGAACTGTCTCCTTCACTCTTTTTCCTACGACTTTCGTCAGTGTCAACAAATGACCCAGGAGGCTCTTCACTCTTCTGTGAGTTCGTGTTTGGCTACCACGGTCCCCCAGCCTTTGCAGCACCTCCTTCCTTTCCGTGCTGCATGTCGATCCTCCTGCTATTGTTTTTTCCCCCTCCCTTGTGGCACATGTCTTAGGTATTTTCGGAAATGCAATCTGCAGTTTCAGTAGCTGTGCATCTGAACAGTCTCCCGTCTGATTTTCCTTCTTTCTTTGTTCTTCATCTACTTTCCCTTCTGCACTTTGACATTTGAGGTCTCTCTTCTTCCTCCCTGTGTGCTCCTGAAGGCTGGCCCATACGTTTGTCGTGTAACAGATGACTGGGTAATACGTAATTACCAGCCCCGGGTCAACAGCTAGGGTTCACATGTTCCCCTTGGTACAGGCTAGGTCCAGGAAGGGATGATTGGCAGAGCTGTTACCTTCCCAATTGCCAATTGGTCCCTCTCTTTGGCATTTGGGATGTGTGACCTTAGGGTGAACAATCACCTAAGGGATGTTAGCCCGTCTCTGAGAGTGGCCCCTAGTCAGAAGGAGTGAATCATCGGAGATCCTGGCAATGATATTTTAGCAATGAGCCAGTCATCTTTCTCTCAGTCTTTCTCATAAACGTAAATGACTTGATACTAAAGATTCAACAACTCTCCGAGCTACAGCTGTGTTCCTCATGGTGTCACGAACCGAAAGAGGTCAGTCTTTTGCTACACTTAATCCATTTGTTATTCAGAAAGGTGTCGATGCAATTGCAGGCCATGTGATGATGTGCCCTTGCTTATGTAATGGGACATTGCTTCTGGAGACCAGTTGTGATTATCATGCCAAACAACTGCTTCCAGATTCACTCCTCTACGGGTACCCTGTTTGTGTTGAGGCCCATCATATGCTGAATTCTTTGCATGGTGTTATTTACACTTAGCTGTATGATGGTCCGACCGAGCGAGAAATCCCAACTTATCTCTCTGTTCAGTGAGAGACTGTGGTCCATCAGGTGATAACAAAGGTTGATGCAAACTTAGTGCCTGCATGCACTCCTTTTCTCACATTGGATCAAGTAGTGCTTCCATTGAAGATTAAGACAGGCTGTGAAGTCATCAAGATCCGACCGTACATTCAAAACCCAATGCATTGTTAGCAGTGGCAGTGTTGTAACCATACTCACATGCGAAACACAGTGAAATGTGTTATTTGTGGTAGAGGTGCTCAAGAGGGTGGCTGCCCACCTCCTCACTGCTGTGTCAGTTGCAATGGCAATGCAGCCTCATCCCAAGAGTGGTCCATTTGGACCTCTCATTCTGCACTGTCCACCTTGCCCGTCATCTCTAGTGGCCTGTTCTCTCTGACAAATACTAAAGTGACCGTTTCCCATGCGCTATCCATTTGCTGACTCCCACAACACCCATGTGTGAACCCAATTGGCAGCTTTCCAAAGTTTACTGGAGGCTTCACTTGTCCCGGGTTACCTTCAACGCACATTTCCCCAGTTGTGATGACCAAGTAAAGTACCTTACGAACGTTATCCTTAACATTGCTGAATGTTCTATACCTCGTACTTCTTCTGTACGCTACGCTCTGGTCCCCTGGTGGACTGAGGCCTGCTGCGATGCAATTAGCACGTGAATACATACTCTCCGAATTTTTAACTGTCATCCTACAACGCCAAACTGTATTTGTTATAATCAATTGCATGTGCAGTGTTGCCTCGTTCTTCAGAATAGCAAAAACACGAGCTGGATTTCATTTACTTGTTCTTGTAACAGTTTCACTTCTCTTTCGTCGTGTGAGGTCAACCTCCATTGACTCTCTTGGCTGAAGATTCATTCCCCAATTTCGAGCCTGATCATAGCAGATTATGATATTGTGGCATCTATTGCTGCCTTCAACACCTTGGGCCACTATTTCATGGAGATTTTGAGCTCCACCCACTACCACCCCGGCTTCCTCCCTCAGAAACAAGTGGAGGCGGCTTGGGTGATATTCTTCTCCTCTCAGAATCACAAATGCTACAATGCCAGGTGGCATTGTAAGGGAGCTTGACCATGCTCTTACCTCATCCTGATCTTCCGCCCCAGGGCTGCACATGTTCACATTCAGATGTTGCAGCACCTTTCTCTTACAGGCAAGCAGTTTATGTACTATGACACTTGGGCAGATGGCACGATCCCAGACGTTGGCGTGAAGGCACTGTTATACCCATACCTAAGCTCGGTAAAGACAAACACCTTTATTCTTGCTACTGTTCCATTTCTCTCACCAGCAGTGTTCGCAAGATGATGGAATGAATGATTCGTGCCTGGCTGGTATTATGGTGGCTCAAGTCTTGCATTCTACCACCACTGCACAGTGTGGATTTCGTACAAGCCATTCTGCAATTGACCATCTTGTCACATTGTCAATCCACATCATGAATGGTTTCCTGTGGAAATACTAGACTGGCAGTGTTTCTTGATTTGGAGAAAACTTAAGACACCTGGTGGAGGACTGGTATTCTGCGTACTCTATACATGGGGCTTCCAAGGCTGCCTGCACCATTTCCTTAAGGAATTTCAAAAAGACTGAGTTTTCAAGGAACATGTGGGTTTGACCTAGTCGGATACCTTTATCCAGGAGAATGGAGTGCCTCAATGTTCTATATTCATTAACCCTATTATGGTCTGTCTCTCACTGGGCATCTCGGCCACCCTTTTCGTTGACGATTTTACGATCTACTGCAGTTCTTCACGGACTTGTCTGCTTGGTGGCGTCATCACTGATGTCTCAATCGTCTTTACTCGTGGATCATTGACAATGGCTTTCACATTTCCTCTGACAAAACAGTTTGTGTGAATTTCTGGCTGCATAATGCATTTCTTGCACCATCTTTCTATCTTGGGCTTTTGCTCTTCCGTTTGCTGAGACTGCAAAGTTTCCAGGACTCGTGTTTGATTGGACCAACCAATTCCATTTGTACCCATCCCTTGTTCGTTCGAAATTAGACTGGGTGTTTCATTTGTTCCTCTTCATGCCCGTCCATCTTACACCGTCTTAACACAATCCACCATCATTGAATACATTTGCCAAGTGTCGCCAGAGGATGGCTAAGTGGGAGGTTCTAGAGGATCACAGTTGGCTGGTGGTGTGAACTGGGATAGTGAAGGTTCAGTGTTAGGATTAGGTGGGCTTTGGTTGGGGGATTGGTAGCAAAGAAGTATTTACATTGCAGGGATCTGGATCGTATTGGTAACCGAGGGGACCAATACACGGAATTCATTTCTCAAAGTTTCTTAAATCATAGTCGCAGAACAAAATTGACAGCTGTAAACAATAGTGGTACTGCAACACTCACTTGGCGTCATCTTGAAACTACATTAACAATTTATGATCTACTGGATAGTGTTATCTATAGTAACAATGTAACACCAGTAGACCGTAGCAGAATGAAATAAAATATGCAGAGAAATGTCATTTGGTACAGGGACAGTCACTTGACAGAAAGCTTAAGTAAATCCAACCTATCACACATAAGAGGTGGGTTCCTCTCATTCTGGGGTCTGGGTGACACTCCCATCCTTCCTAATATTTCCCCACTTATCTCGTTCCTGTCTGAAGAAGGAACTAAATGTTCAAAAGTGCCGATTGGCCATACTAGGATTTCGCCTTCTGAAAGTTAAATGTTGACCAGTCATTATGTTTCCTTAGTAGGATTTCGTCTTCTGAAAGTAGTGTTGACCAGCCATTCTGTCTCCTTTTAATTTTACAATGTGTTGCTCTATTAGATGACTGAAGACTGATGTTCAGTCCAGTTAACTACAGCAGTTTATCTATATCTGCACTCTTAAACAGTTGAGGTGCATTGCTTGTTGCACTTCTTACTAGGGATTTTCCCCCTTCCATTCATGGATGGATGGAGCGTGTGAAGAACAATTGTTTAAACCCTCCTGTGTGCACTGTAATTCATTTTATCTTGTATTAAAGGGTCCCTAAGGGAGTTTCGTGTGGAGGACCATAGTATACTCCTAGATTCATCACTTAATCTGGTTTTTGAAACTTCGTTAGAAGGCATCCTAGGGGGAAAAAAAAGGACAGGTATACACTCTCTCGCGCGCGCGCGCGCGCACACACACACACACACACACACACACACACACACACACACACACACACACACACACAAGCAGACATATTTAAAGGCAAAGAGTTTGGGCAGAGATGTCAGTCGAGGCGGAAGTGCAGAGGCAAAGATGTTGTTGAATGACAGGTGAGGTATGAGTGGCGACAACTTGAAATTAGCGGAGATTGAGGCCTGGTGGATAACGGGAAGAGAGGATATATTGAAGGGCAAGTTCCTATCTCCGGAGTTCGGATAGGTTGGGGTTAGTGGGAAGTAACACCAACCTATCCGAACTCCGGAGATGGGAACTTGCCCTTCAGTATATCCTCTCTTCCCGCTATCCACCAGGTCTCAATCTCCACTAATTTCAAGTTGCCGCCACTCATACCTCACCTGTCATTCAACAGCCTCTGCACTTCCGCCTCGACTGACATCTCTGCCCAAACTCTTTGCCTTTAAATATGTCTGTGTGTGTGTGTGTGTGTGTGTGTGTGTGTGTGTGTGTGTGTGTGTGACCGACTGGGGAAGAACACTTTATAAATAGGGCCTAAGGCATGCAGTGCTCAAGGTCGCATGCACACAGTACCTGTGTAGCCTCTTATTTACACTTTAAAGCCAACACGGTAGCCGATCGGACATTGTGGGTTCACTGTGTACCCTTTTGATTGAGCTCCCTGATAACAGGGGGGATCACGCAGCAGATACTAGAGATGCTAGCACTACCATGCACGCCAAGGTGTAGATTCCCATTTTCCCATGGTGTCAGGACTCACGGCAGTCGCAGTTTTGCCAGATTACCTTTGCCGTGGGTGGGTGGCACCCGTTGTGAGAGCCTTGATCAGAGTAGTGGCATTTAGGGTGGACATTTCATACAATTGTTCCGATGTGGCTGTCTCGCTAGACAGGTCTAGACATCTCAATGCAGACACTTACAGTGCTGCTGCTTTCCCTACCATGGCTGCCTCACAGGAAGAGGGACAAGCCAGATGTGTCGGAAGTGAAGAATTTATTCAGTACTTGGTATGTACTTGAACTGAAGGGGGTAATTTAACTATGACAGCGCCTCTCTCTCTCTCTCTCTCTCTCTCTCTCTCTCTCTCTCTCTCTCTCTCTCTAATTTGTAACAGATTGAAAATAAATTTGGAGAAGTTGAGTCATTGCGAAACACATGTGATGAATTGCTCTGGTGGACAGTCTACTGCTATTGGGGCAAGTGATGATCTGGACGACTTACTGGTGACCATTGCCCCATGCATGATTTTGGAAGATGATTCCTTGGACTAAATTCAGATACCTTAATTCTCCAAACGAGGGACTACAGGCTGAAAATTTGCAGCGAAGTGTAATTTTTATCAGGAAAAAATCCCAAGGATAATTGAACAGATACAGGTGCCTTTTTGTTAGCCCTTGAAGGGTATGTAATGCCAGAAAAAGTCTGTCGTGTATAGGTATGAAGAGTAACTGTAACATCCCACCACCAATGATGTCTTCTGATGCTCACTCTTTGGTCATATGGCAAATATGGCAGATTTTCACTGCATGAAAGTAGTCGTAGTGCACAACCACCTTTGTGTGACAGTTGCACAGATCTCCATCTTCCATATTCACTGGTTTCCCCAGTCTTAAAGAAAAAAGAAAATACAGGCATGTAAATCTCTTTGACTGCCTGTTGTATTCTGAGGCCTAAAAAACTATGAATGCCTACATCCTGATGCTCACTCTTTGGTCATATGGCAAATATGGCTGTGGTGACCAGTTATGCAAAAGTCACAGCCATCACTCCCACAACCTCAACTTCAAAATCATTTCTCCCAACACTCTTCTCCCTTGTGGTTCTTGTGGCTCCATCTTAGGGAATAAGTTCCTCCACCCAGGGTCCTCCTTGAACAGCTACATCTGCTGGTTGACAGAGCTCCCTCTTGGGACACCTCTTCCTTGAAACTAACATTCAACAACATCTTTGGCTGAACGGACCGTGGTCTGTGGAGGAGGATGAGGGGGGGGGGGGGGGGGGGGAGCGAAAGAGTGAGAGTTCCTCCTCATCTGCAGTTTGCGTCCCTCTACAACAGGGCCAGCCATTGGGTGCCATATGGCACGCGGGCATGGTGTGCAGGCCAAGTACTTCTCCCCAGAAGTACTTGGTACAGCACAGCATTTCATGTAGCATTATGGTGTGGCATTTTTTGACTGGCACCACTCTTCAGTTGGGCAAAATTGTGTTGACAGGTCAAGTGGCTGTTGGCACAAGAAGAGGCAGTGCAGTGATCTATCATCATAAATCCTTAAAGATTAATGTGAATGACAGAGGGGAGTGAAGAGAATTCTCAGTATCTGTTCTGCAATTGCTTGATCAACATTTAACACAAATTTGCTATGAAATCTCATCACAGCACCATTCAGAAAGTGTTAAAACTTATTTGACAGTGAAAGAGGGAAAAAATCAGTGATCATCAAATGGGTTTCATTATTCTGAACATCAAGAAGCATTTTATGGTAAATTTGCAAGTGTGGAGGGCATGAAGAAACTGAATTGAATTTTTGAAATCAAATGCATTATTCCGCTGTATACCTCCAAAAGTTGTTGATGGAATTATTCGGGGGGGGGGGGGGGGGGGGGGGCATGCCTGGGATGAGTTTTCAATGTAAATCCCACTATTGTTGAATTTATGAAGGAAAAAGAGTGCAGAATGCAAATTAGAATATCCGGATGGCTATAGACCTTGCATTTTATGTGAACTTGGATGCAGACTGTCCATAGTACCTTAGCTGTTTATCCCTATTCCCTGCACCCCTGTTTTTCCACTTTGGGAGATCAGTGCGCACTAGCCCCTGTGGAGGAGTACCACTTCGTCTGGTAGAGGCCTTCTAATTGACCAGCTTCTTACTGCCGGCGATGTGTATATCCTCACTGATGGTGCTCCTACCCATTTCATTGCCACACAACACCTTTTCAGCCTGACACTCTCTTCGCCCAGTCTCATTGTTTGATTACATTGGTTACTATATTACGATCTTTGTGATAGTGACCACTTTCTGGTGATCCTGTCACTTCCTTGCCACAGCCAGACAGATCAGCTATCACATTGGGTACTTCAAAGAACCAACTGACAATTGTATACCTTCTTGCCACTGGAACTGCTTTCCATATTCTACAAGTCCTCGACATCGCTGGTCGGTGCCATGGTGGACAAAAGAGCAAAAAAAGCAACAGCTGTTCAGTGTTGCTGAAGAGCCTTACATTTCAAGTGACAACCTTCACAGACCAGCCATACAACTTTTAAGTGACTTCATGCTAAGGCTCCCTGTCTAATTGGACACAATAAGAAGGAATGCTGAAGTGCTTTCCTTTCTAGGGAAGTATGCCTCTTCATACCAGGTGTGGGGGCAAGCTCCATAGTTTTCTGGGCCACCAAAGATCGGCAACTGTGCTGAACATCTTGCAATGGACTTTGTGACAGCATCGGCGCCCTATTCTTGTGCAACTGCCTTCCAATTGTATTAGCACAAGCTGAAGACATCCCCCTCTCCTTAGCCCCTTGGCATTGCAAATTATATAATGAACCATCCACTGACTGGGAATTACTTGCATCATCTCACGGTATAGACTCAGGCCCTGATAGCATTCACACTCAGAAAATAAATTGCCTGACTGTTAGTCCATGGCTCCATCTCCTCAGGGTCTTCAACCATGTTCTGCAACTGACCAGCCTTATCTCCCCATATCAATGTGATTTCCAGGAGGGATGTTCTGCAACTGACCATCTGTTTAGGTTGGAAACAGCAGTCTGACATGATTTTTCTCAGTGCCAACACTTCATGATTGCAGCCTTTTTTGACCTGCATACAGTTTACATTGCTTGGCTTCATCACATTTCCTTACTCTCCATGGCTGGGTCTTCCAAGGCTCCCTACCAATTTTTATTCATCCGAGTCCACAGGTCCAAGCGTGGTGTCCCACAGGACTCTGTGGTGGGTATCCCTCTCTTCCTTGTTGCCTTCAGTGGGCTACGGACATCTGTGAAGCCACTTCTTACTCCCATTCTGTATATCGACAACTTTTGCGTTTGGTACAGCTTCCACTCTAGCTTTCACTGAATGCCAGTTTCAAGACATCATTCGATGAGCCTCTACTTTTAACCTTTCCCATGATTTCCAGTTTTCTTCTGCAAAAATATGGGCCGTACATTTTTATCGTTGTACCACGGTACTTTCTGATTCAGCACTCTACTTGTGTAAACAGAGCTGGTACATTTTTGCACAGTCTAGATTTTTGGGACACATCTGTGACAAGATGCCAACTCGGCTGCCCCCATATTTGTCATTGAAAGACTAGCTGCATTCAGAATCTTAACTCGCTTTGCTTCCTTGGCCACAGATCATCAAGTGCCGACTGCGATTTTCTTTTTCATATGTCCCACTTGATCTATGGTTGCCGGGATTGTGCCTCAATAGCGTCTTCGGCTTTGAAATTGTTCCCGCTAATTTTCTCTGTTTTTAAGAGATTTTTCTCTTTTTCGGCTACTCCGTTTTCTGTTTTAGGAGTATCACTCTGTTGATAAGTGGGTCCGATATTCCTCTTTAACGCTTTGTCTGTGGGTTTTGGGTGGGAGAGTTGTGTGTGAGCCTGCCACCTTTGCATGTGCATGCAGAACCCCAGGGGGAGGGGGGTGTTCTCACCTATCTACTCCAACCTGTGTACCAAACAGGCTCGTAAATAGTTTTTTTGCGGCTCTGGCATCAGTATTGTCTTCAGTGCCTCACTTTTAAAACTTCTATGTACTTTTCCTCATCCAAGCACATTCCTGGTAGACATTAATACCTCCATACGAAAGAACCCTTGATCGAGGGACTGATGATCTTGCTGATTTGTCCCTTGCACCCAATCAACCAAATCAAGGAACAGCTCACATCTGTCTTAAAGCATTAATCAGTTTGGTTCTTTAACCATCTCCACGACATTCTTGTGGGTCAGATAAATCTATGATAATTTCTGCTGTCATTTGCATAAGTTAAATGTCCCCATTTACTTGTATTCGGTATGAGTACCTACACATCAGAAATATTGTAGGATAGGTCCATATTGAACACCTATGAAAAGGTATAACAAAAAAAATAAAAAAATAAATGTTTTGAGTTTCCTGTTCATTGAAAAAAAAAATTCAGTGTATATGTTTATTAGTTTCAGTAATATAGACGTGACAAACGGATGATTCTTGTTGATACACCCAATGTTATGGAGAGGCTCTGTACATGTAAATGGCACGTATTGAAACCAGGGTGAAAAGGCCTGTGTGTGTTTTACTTAATGTTTTTAACATAATATTGTTGCCAAAATTTGTGACCACAGTTTAAAATTGAAAAGTCGTTCCAATAGAGTAGTTGTAATTGTACTACATTTTTCAAATAAGGTAATTATAACATAAAAATCAACAACACTTGAAAGCTGGATTTAGCTTTTTTTCTGTCTGGCAGATAGGCAACGTTCTTCATTGTTTATCTAGTATGTGGATTGGTCATTTGTTGGTTTTACTTAATTCTTCAGTGTCATCCTTTTTGGTAGTGTAATAACTAGCAGTACTCAGAATTTTTGTTCACTTGATTATGTTGGTTTCATTGATACAACGAGCAGCATGAACAAATAGCAAGAACATATGATTCACCTCCGTGGATGTACTAGAAATGGAATTCAAATGTAAACAGTTCAAAAAACATCCACACTATTTGGGAACCTGAAACTGTCTATAGGCTTAGATTCAAGGTGAGCAAGAAATGAAGGAATAAGCCATGTGAAGCTAATAAAATAAAGAATCCTGTCCTGATAATGCGCAGCCCTCAAATTGCCTAGGATAAAAACGAGAGGTATCCATTACCTCTACGTGGTACTGGCCAAACTTTACCCATCTTCTTGCGGAACCTGTGATACTGTGTGCCTGCAATATTGTTTGGCACCTGGGCTCCTCCCGCCTCCTAGACAATCCATCATCAGAAATTGGACAAATTCTGCATATGCAATGAAGAGAACGTAACGCGATACCATTCCACTTCAGGTGTTCCTTTCTTGCCTCCTTCCACATCATGGTGCCAGGTTTTTCCTGTTGCTTGTAATGGAAACATAGTGGGAAAATTGATCATATTGCAATAGTTGTGCATATCTGAGGCAACAAAACCCTCTTAGTTGTCTTTAAAAAAAAGGCAGTGCACAGTTATAGTGTATAAATTATTATTTGTAGGAGCTACTGTTCATTGGCAGTGGCCATGAGCTGATGTTCTTAACCAAAGTCGATCATCAGTGATAGGTTTCAAGATAGCAATTGCTATGGGATGTCCCAATTAAGTGGAAAATTCCCGTACTGATAATCCTTCCTGCCTTTAAACTGAAAGCTCACACATGGCCTTGGTTTGAAACGGGTAAGATTTATGTGACACAAGTTGTATTGTCCCGTTAGAAAGACAATGTGCTCTAGTGAACTGCACTCATAGCATACGTCCACTTCCACGACCACTACACAGGTGGATGCATGCAGTGATTTCTTGTGGTCAAGTGTGTTGAGCAATAAATTCCCAATTAAAGTAACTCTCCAAATCCTGTGTCACAAAGTTTATGTATTCATGAATAGCTGGTTTTCTTCTAGACACAAAACAGCAAGGCTGCATCTTATTGCCTGTTATGTGACAGATTTAAACAATGATTCCAAAAGCACTCCCTTCCATTCCATTCAATTCCTCTCCTCACTCATAATCTTGTTGTGCTTAGCTCTGAGCATGGAATCTTCTTCCCTCTGAATGAATAGGAAGAAACCCAAACATGAGAACATCAGACTCGGTTAATTCAGATACTTCCTTGAATTTTGCATTAGTTACTAAATTTTTGAAAGTTGTTGGAAGTCACAGTGATGTGTTGAATGTGCTAGTGATCCTCTACAATTCTACACACAACAGGATGTCTGTACCTTCCTGAAGTACCATTATCTGGTACTTATAACTTACTTTATTTCTTCCTTATGGTGCAGTATATAGTTATTTGTCCATAGAAGTTTAGGTGATAAATGTATTAAAATTTACAGATTAAATGATAGTCCATACACTGAGTATTAAGAATGAGATTTTGAATGGAAGTTGCAGTAGCTCCAAGCAAATATTTTTGACATCACAAGTTTCCAGAATTTACTGATTTGTTGTATTTTGTAAGTCAGGCTGTTTCTGTCTCGGTGCAGTTCATAAAAGCCCTCCTATTTCTATTAAGAGAAAAGCCTATTTTGAGCTATTAGAAATACTTCTTGCAGGTGCTGTTCAACCACTTTTTGGTGGAGTGTCAAAAGCATCACGTGAAAAAGTTGATGGTAAGTGAAGAGAATTATTTTTTAGATTTTTAGTTTCTTCACATAATCTTACAGCTTCAGTGAAAAACTTTGTTCAAATAATTTTAATGATGATCTGTTACTGATCAATGCATGGTAAACTTATAGTACACCAAGTATTAATTTATCTGCTAAAAGTAATGTACTAAACCATTAAATTGACTGCCTTTAATGCATATGGCATACTATGAAAAATCTAAATGTATTGTATAAAATATAGTGTACAGGCTTCATAAAATTCAGTGTTGCTCATGGTGATTTAACACAAAAGACACTAAATAGATAGCAGAGGATCAAGAGGCTATTTGTTGGAGATAGTAGGTATTGCGTTCCATACATTAGTGTTACAAATAGGCTACATATGGTTGTGCACGTCCTGCATGCCAGATACATATCGGAATACAAGAAAATTCATGTAAAATGCTTACATCTGCCTCTTTATGCTGCTTGAGCAATGCTATAGGAGACTACAGCTGTAATTTTTCCTGGGGGGTATGCAGCTCTACTGTAAGATTAAATGGTGATGGCATCCTCTTGGGTAAAATATTAAGAGGTAAAATAGTCCCCCATTCAGATCTCCAGGTGGGGACTCTTCAGGGGGAGGTTGTTGTTGGAGAAACAAAACTGATAAACATGGGATGTTAGATCCCTTAGTTGTGCGGGTAGGATAGAAAATTCAAAAAGGAAAATGGATACATTAAGTTAGGTGTTATTGTAGTTGAAGAAGTTCAGTGGCAGAAGGAACAGGACTTCTGGTCAGGTGAATACAGTGTTATAAATACAAATAGGGGTAACGGAAGAGTAGGTTTAATAAGGAATTAAAAAACAGAAACACAGATAAGCTAGTATGGATGGCATAGTGAATGGTTATTGTAGCCAAGATAGACATGAAGCCCACACCCACCACAGTAGTAAAAGTTTATATGCCAGCTAGCTCCACAGGTGATGAAGGGGTTGTGAAGAAATGTGTGATGAGATAGTTATTTGGGAGACAAAAATTTTAATAGTACTGGGGAACTTGAATTCAATAGTAGGAAAAAGAAGAGAAGGTAAAGTAGTAGGTGAATATGGACTCGGGGGGGAAAGGAGTGAGAGAGGAAGCCAGCTGGTAGAATTTTGCACAGAACATAATTTAATCATAGCTAACACTTGCTTTAAGAATCATGAAAGAATACTGTAATGTGGGAGAAGCTTGGAGACACCAAAAGGTTTCAGATTGATTATGTAAAGGTAAGAGATTACGGAACTAGATTTTACATTGTAAGACATATCCAGGGGCAGGTTGGATTCTGACAACAATTTATTGGTTATGAACTGTAGATTAAAACTGAAGAAATTGCAAAAAGCTAGGAAATTCTGGAGGTGGGACCTGGAGAAACAGAGGTTATTGAGAGTTTCAGAGGGAGTATTAGGAAACAATTGGCAAGAACAGAAGAAAGGAATAAAGTAGAAGACAAATGGGTAGCTTTGAAGGGAGCAGAAGATCAAATACGTAAAAAGACAAGGGCTAATAGGAACCCTTGGTTAACACACAAGATATTGCATTTAATCGATGAAAGCAGAAAATATAAAAATGCTATGAATGAAGCAGTCGAAAGGAAATACAAATGTTTAAAAAATGAGATTGACGGGAAATGCAAAATGGCTAAGCAGGAATAGCTAGAGGACAAACATAAGGATTTAGAAGCGTGTGTCGCCAGAAAAAAGGTAGACTGCATACAGGGAAATTAAAGAGGCCTTTGGAGAAAAGAGAAGCAGCTGTATGAATACCGAGAGCTCAGATGGAAAATCAGTCCTAAGCAAAAAAGGAAACCTGAAAAGAGGAAGCAGTATATGGAGGATCTATACAAGGGAGATGTGCTTGAGGGCAATATTGTAGAAATGGAAGTGGACATAGATGAAGATGAGATGGGAGATACAATACAACGAGTGAATTTGACAGAACGTTGTACGACCTAAGTCGAAACAAAGTCCCGGGAGCAGATGACATTTCATCAGAACTACTGACAGCCTAGGGAGAGCCAGCCATGATAAAACTCTTCCATCTGTTGTGAAACATGTCTGAGACAGGTGAAATACTCTGACTCCAAGAATAATGTAGTAATTCCAATTCCAAAGAAATTGCTGACAGGTGTTAAAATTGCCGAACTGTCAGTTTAATAAGTGACAGTTGCAAAATACTAACACACATTCTTCACAGAAGAATGGAAAAACTGGTGGAAGCCGAATTGGGGAGACCAATTTCGATTTCGGAGAAATGTAGGAAAATGCAAGGCAATACTGACCACATGACTTCTTATAGAAAATAGGTTAAGAAAAGGCAAACCTACATTTATAGCATTCGTAGACTTCGAGAAAACTTTTGACAATGTTGACTAGAATACTCTCTTTCAAATTCATAAAGTGGCAGTGGTAAAATACAGGTAGCAAAAGACTATTTACAATTTGTACAGAAACCAGATGGCAGTTGTAAGAAGAGAGAGGCATGAAGGGGAAGCTGCGATTGAGAAAGGAGCAAGACAGGGTTGTAGGCTGTCTCCAATGTTATTCAATCTGTATATTGAGCAAAAAGAAAAGAAACGAAAAATTTGGAGTAGGAATTGAAGTCCAGGGAGAAGAAATAAAAACTTTGAGGTTTGCCAATGACATTGTAATTGTGTCAAATACAGCAAAGAGCTTGGAAGAGCAATTGGACAAAATGGACAGTGTCTTGAAAGTATGATAAAAGATGAACATCAACAAAAGCAAAATGAGAATAATGGAATGTAGTCAAATTAAGTCAGGTGCCGCTGAGGGAATTAGATTAGGAAATGAGAAACTGAAAGTAGTAGATGAGTTTTGCTGTTTGGGCAGAAAAATAACTAATCATGGCTGAAATAGAGACTGACGATGGCAAGAAAAGTGTTTCTGAAAAAGAGTATAGATTTATAGATTTAAGTGTCAGCAAGTCTTTTCTCAAAGTACTTCTACAAAGTGTAGCCATGTGTGGATGTGGAATATGGGCAGTAAACAGTTTAGACTAAAGAGAATAGAAGCTTTTGAAATGTATGGCTACAGAAGAATGCTGAAGATTAGATGGATAGTTCATGTAATTAGTGAGGAGGTACTGTGTAGAATTGGGGAGAAAAGAAATTTGTGACAACCAGTAAGCAAATTCAGAAGGGTGTAGGTTGCAGTAGTTACTCGCAGATGAAGAGGCTTGTATAGGGTAGAGCAGCATGGAGATCTGCATCTTGAACTCGTCACATCTACAAGGTGAGACAGCAAGTAAGTGTATCCATGTGCTTGGGACCACTTGTTCCTTGGCATATAGTGTGAAGGTGTATGGAAGACAAGGAGAGAAAGCAAAAAAAAGTATTGGCTACAGTGGACACTGTAAAAAATGACTGCCAAACTGATTTGTGTAGAGAGAACTTCTTGTCTTGATCTAGTCCAAGCAACATCAAGTTTTTAAAAGATCTGTCATCCTAAATTGCATATGACATTGTATATTGAGACACGGTCTTTTGTAAGAGAAAGTGTCCACAAGTGGCTTGGAAGACAGATAATTGCATTCTTTCAGCACCCAACAACAAACAGAAGTGTGTGAAGAAGCTATTGATGTCAAACACAAGACACAAGAATTGTAATACTGAAGCCTTGCCAGAAACCATCGATGTTGAGTTTCAAGCACTAAGATAGTAAACAGGGAACCCTTTATACTTACTGCAAGCATTTGTTGTCAGTTTTATAAACAATAGTAAAGAATATAAAAATTTCAAAATTGTTGAAAGTGATAACACAAAGATGGTGAGATAGCTAACTGAAGTGGCACCACAACTATTTCTCTGTGTGATTCTTTCCTTGACAACAGTTCAGAGTGCTACAGCTATGCCTACTGCTCAGCTATCCTGTCTAGTGCAAGACTTAAAACTGCGTTAAAAAACTCTACAAACATTTTACCACTTAATGTTACTTCCACAGTGTTAATTTTGTGTTCTAATAAGGTTAAATGTCAGTTGATGAAGTTATTGTACTTGTGTAGGTTAAATGTGCATGACGGCTGCCACACACACACACACCCTCCCCTCCCGCCTGTCTCTGTCCCTCCCACTCTGCACTTGCGCACTTCATATGCCACTGTCTCGGGCCACAGCAGCCGCAAATAATGGCAGCGCGCGCGCGCGCGCAGCGCGCGCGCGCGCGCGTGTGTGTGTGTGTGTGTGTGTGTGTGTGTGTGTGTGTGTGTGTGTGTGTGTGTTTTCTATTTCCAAAGAAGGCCTTTACATTTAGCAATATTTTCATTGTGCCTGTCTGCAACTCAGGACATCAATTTAGGAAATCTCCATTACAAATAGTGCCATACAAATTTACAATAGTCTTTCACAGTGTTTCATCATTCTTACTTTCAGTAAAGCCATGGAGTCATTATTTCTTGATCACTGTTTCTGTTGAGGAGCAGACTCCTTGCAAATAGTGCAAGCTCTCTTGCAGGTAAAACCAATCAGACTCTCTCTTCAGAGAGACTACACTTACTTTTCAATAATATTGAATATTACAGAACATACTTCTATTAAATAAATATATAAGTTGCACAATCTTTTGGAAAATGTGAAGGTGCATAAAAAATATTTGGAATTAGTGATACATTAATTTGTAATTCTGCATTTCGATGCCTCTACCCACTATGATGCGCTGAACTTCCCATGACGTAAGACCATATTTTGTATTTTACCATCTTCTGAAGACTTTAATCAGTGACAGGTTATTAACAGATACTTAATTACAACAGTTGTACCAACAACAACACATTTCTGATGAATTTTCAATGTTCTGTTGCCTTGAAATGAAATACTTTGGTGACACACAAGTTATATAACAAACTACCAATGTAATGTTTCCCATTATTTTATAACAAATCGTACCAATAACAATGCATTTTTGTGAGATCTACAGTGAGTTTTGAAATGCATTGAAGTCACATATATACATAGGAAGTAGGTTATAATATAAAACACACCAAATATGGGCCTCAATTGAAATCTAGTTTGGTGCCTCCCAACTCTGTAGTGGAAACAGAGGGATGATCTGCCTGTGATGTAGGTTGTGTTCTTCTGTCACATTGGTCTGTGTTCAAATACCTGTTCAGAATGCCTGATTTGCTTGATACGATTTACACTTTCAGAAAAATTGTACCACACTATGATGTTAAAAACTAGACTTGCTCAATGTTGATGGTGGCTTTGATATGCGCCGATTATTTTCGGACTCATTCCTGCAATTCTTTGTCACAGACTGTTGCCAAATTTTTCTCTTACCACACAAAGAATTGCTCTTGCATCTGTGTTGGATTCAGGGAAAGCACAAATCTGAAAATACAAAGGTCTGCTATGTTCCTGAAAAAAATCTTAATGTGAATGAAGCAAAGCTGCAGCCCTTGCTGAATTTGGTTTTTAAAAAAGTTTCAGTTTTTGCATGAAAAATTAACAACCTCAGAGTTTGGTTCACATCTTTTTGCACTATGCAGTCATTCTCAAACGATTGCTGGGAAACTATTCAGTAAAAGTATTTGATCCTTTTGCATGTTATGCACTGATATCACAGCTTGATAAAGAAGTTGCTGTTGTCTTGTTATTGGTCATATTTATTACATTACCATGAAATTAAGTACCACACTGCATGTTGATTGAAGATGAAAAATGATACTGCTAATCTGAAGTAAGCTGAAATTGTCACTCTGGAATTATTGTCCTTTTTTTCCAAAGCGCCCCCCCCCCCCCCCCCCCAACCAACTGTTGAAGTCATCCAAAATAGATTCTGTATTCATTGGCAAAGAATTTATGGATTCAATTCCATCCTTCAGTTTCATGTTAACAGGTCTTGCCCATGTCTGTTTCATTCTTTAAGCAGCTCATGAATTCCTTAGTGTTTATGAACAATGCTGCTGCTTTTTGTTGGTGCACTTTTAAGTTACACATTGATGCATATGAAAGATAGTGAAAATTTTGAAATAATTTATTATGATAATAGACCTCTCTCTCTTTTCACCAAGAGGAGATAAGTTAGCCAATCTTAAGTACACTTTTAGTGTGTCCACACAGGTAATATCTGAACACACTAAGGTGTGGTCACACTGAGCGCTTGGCACCTATCACATTCTGCCAGTTCTTGGTACTTCAGAGGAAACGGAGAACATAGGCGCTCTCACTTATGGTGAGGACTGTTCCACACCTGACAGATTTTTGCACTTAACGCATATTGGTTCCAGTCGGACTTGTTGCAGGGTTGCAGCTGGAGCAAATCAAGAAATGCAAGTGTTAAATTGGGAAATGTACGGGAGAAATAATCTTGGCAGTGAACTGCTTGATTGCAAGAATGGACAGTTTGTAAATTTTTGGCGAATGTCATTCAAAGACTGGTTATCTGTTGTCTCTGAACCACCAGTAATGGACACAGTGTACATCTGCAGTATCTCATGAAGAGAATGTGGCATAATTTTGTGCTTTCTGGCCACTGGAAATATCTTTGTGAGTTGGTGTATCTATTAGAGATATTCACAATTTCAGTGGTTGTTACTGAAGTTTGCATATTGTTTCTTACTTCAGCAGTTAGTATCTGACACCATTTGTGATCCAATGCCAAACATCCTTTATTTTATGTGATGATTTTTGTCCGTTGTGTCCCATACTTCCCATTTTTCTCTCTAAATATCTGGAGTTGTTCAGTTTGTGTGTGGTTCACATCATACTTAACGAGAATCGACTGCTGCACTGTGAATACTGGCATTCACTGGGTCGTCACACTTGCAAACAGAAATCCATTTGACAGATTTGGGATATAGTTATGTGGTACACTGTATTCTGCATGGCAGTGTAGTGCGATATTCGTTTGTCGATGACATGCATCCGCACTGGCAATGTCCCACAACACTGAGTTTGAGAACCAATTTTGGGTAGGATTTAAAACGGCTGTAAAATACTGTGCCGCAAGCACCAGCTTGAAGATGCAATATCACAGCCTCGAGTCAGTGTTGTTGACTTTAAGTGGTAATGCAGATGCAGCTGTATGACTGATTCACAGCTTTGTGTCACAGTGCACTCTAGTCTTCAAAACACTGCATCATATGCTTTTATAATATCTGCCTGTCTTTTTCGGATGTAAATATGGTGCTACTACCCTGACCAGGTCATCTCTGTCCTTCTCCAGGTAATACATACCTCAGGTTTATGAGGTAAAATGCAGTGGACAAAGTATAGCAATACTATATTGATCATCATGAGATTATTTCAAAGTGCAGCTAAATAAATGGCACAAGCAGCAAGTAAACATGAAGAGACTTCAGGCTACTGAAGGTGCTTCATAGTAAATTCATACACAACATAGGTAACAAAATGTAAATGCTATTAATTCAGTTGCGTTACATTCTTGACTAATGGCCTTAAATTTTCACAGTACTTCTTTTTCAAAAAGAAGTCAACTGAAGATATAATTTGAGCTCCGTACCAAATAACTCTTCAAATTGTTGAAAACCAGGAACATCCTACAATAGGAGAGGCTGCCATCAAGCCTTGCTTACTAGATGCAGTGATGCTGCTTCTAGACAGTGACACAAGAAAAAGATAAAAAAGATCTCTCTTTCAAACAACACAATCAGAAGTCTTATTGGGGTCATAACTTTTTGTATTTTGGCCATGGTATCCAATGAAGTAAGAATTCATTTCTGTGCACTGCAACGGGTGTTACATCTTGTTCCCTTCTGTTTTCTTATGTTCAGTATGTAAAAGATAACAAGTGTTAAAGAAGAATAGGAGTTTTCCGATTACTGAAAAATTTTGTTGAGGAAAGTGAGATGCACTTGTTGAAGTTGAAGTTGGTAGGTATACGTACAGATAACACCTTCCATGTTGGGCGTTCACTCTGCATTCCACACATTCATGAAAGAAATTGCTCCAAATGCAACATTCAGCCATTGGTTTATGCTTCTTTTCACTTTAGCAGCAGAAACACTTCCACTTGATTTTCTGAATGTGCTCACTCAGGTAACGAAGATAGTAAACCTCATTTGAAGTAATTCGACAAACACGAGTTCTCAGAGAGTTGTGCAAAGAGGTGTGAGCCAAATTAATGTGGTTTTGTTCTACACGGAAGTATGATAGCGAACATGTGGCAAGGTGTTACATAGAATGCCCAAGCTTAGACAAGAAACTGCTTTATTTCTGGACATCATCCGTTATTTTGCCCTGTAAGTCTTTCTCCTTTTCCGGCCTCACCCTGTCCAGAAATAGAGCAGTTTCTTGTCTAAGCTTGGGCATTCTATGTAACACCTTGCCACATGTTCACTATCATACTTCAGTGTAGAACAAAACCACATTAATTTGGCTCACACCTCTTTGCACAACTCTCTGAGAACTCGTGTTTGTCGAAGGTGTGGGTGTGTGTGTGTGTGTGTGTGTGTGTGTGTGTGTGTGTGTGTGTCTATATAAATTTATATATATGATATGAAAATAATAGAGGGAAACATTCCACGTGGGAAAAATATATCTAAAAGAAAGATGATGAGACTTACCAAACAAAAGCGCTGGCAGGTCGATAGACACACAAACATACACACAAAATTCTAGCTTTCGTAACCAACGGTTGCCTCGTCAGGAAAGAGGGAAGGAGAGGGAAAGACAAAAGGATTTGGGTTTTTCCCTCTTTCCTGACGAGGCAACCGTTGGTTGCGAAAGCTAGAATTTTGTGTGTATGTTTGTGTTTGTTTGTGTGTCTATCGACCTGCCAGCGCTTTTGTTTGGTAAGTCTCATCATCTTTCTTTCTAGGTATATTTTTCCCACGTGGAATGTTTCCCTCTTACCAAACAAAAGCGCTGGCTGGTCGATAGATACACAAACATACACACAAAATTCTAGCTTTCGCAACCAACGGTTGCCTCGTCAGGAAAGAGGGAAGGAGAAGGAAAGACAAAAGGATATGGGTTTTAAGGGAGAGGGTAAGGAGTCATTCCAATCCCGGGAGCGGAAAGACTTACCTTAGGGGGAAAAAAGGACAGGTATACACTTGCGCGCACACACACACATATCCATCCACACATACACAGACACAAGCAGACATTTGTAAAGGCAGAGAGTTTGGGCCAAACTCTTTGCCTTTACAAATGTCTGCTTGTGTCTGTGTATGTGTGGATGGATGTGTGTGTGTGTGTGTGTGTGTGTGTGTGTGTGTGTGTGTGTGTGTGCGCGTGCTCGAGTGTACACCTGTCCTTTTTTCCCCCTAAGGTAAGTCTTTCCGCTCCTAGGATTGGAATGTCTCCTTACCCTCTCCCTTAAAACCCACATCCTTTCGTCTTTCCCTCTCCTTCCCTCTTTCCTGATGAAGCAACCATTTGTTGCGAAAGCTTGAATTTTGTGTGTGTGTTTGTGTTTGTTTGTGTGTCTATCGACCTGCCAGCACTTTCGTTTGGTAAGTCACATCATCTTTGTTTTTATATATAATCTTGCAGGTGTCTTTGTAGAAATAAATATGCTTAATCTTGGCTTGGAAGGAAATATGATGAATATTTTGACAGCAAAACATAAAGTTCATTCTCTTCACAGATAGGAGATTTCCCAGCTCACAGCTGAAATTAGAGGCATTTACATGTTCCCAGAACTGACAGTGATACTTAACACAAATAGTGAAAATTGTTCATCACACATGAAATAAGTCAGCACTTATAATTGCTAGTAAATTCTGTCAGTTATTTTCCTGAACTGGAGACTTGCCAAGTAACTGGATTTTAAAACAATTTTCTATGAATGAAATCTGAATATTTTCACTTGTGACATTAAAGTCAGACCAGAATTTTGTGGACTAAATGAAGATGCACACTGAAAGTAGATTCCTCTAAAACAGAACTAGGAACAATTTTTAGGAAGATTTGTGATAAATACCCATCATCAAAAAAAGGTCATAAGTTTGACATGTCTTATAGGGAAAGTGAATTTACTACTATGGTGATGACAAAAACAATAGCAAGGAACCAGTTTAACTTGGAACACAGTTTACAATGTGCATTGGCTGAGATGAAATATAAGAAATATTTCAGAATGTGGTGTTCGAAAAGTAAGAGACGAGATACTGGCGGAAGTAAAGCTGTGAGGATAGGTTGTGTGTCATGCTTGGGTAACTCCATCAGTCTAGCACTTGCCTACAAAGGGCAAAGGTCCCGAGTTTTAGTCTTGGTCGGGCACACAGTTTTAATCTGCCAGGAAGTTTCATAAAATAGAGTGATGAAAATAAGCAATAACAACCCTCTCATTAACTTTCATTGTGTTTTGTTTTGATATCACTTACAAAAATGGTGAATTTTATATGTTGAATGTTATTGAAATATTGTGTCCTGTAGTTTTAAAAATAGAAAAGTTAAAAAAATTCTAATCTAAACTTTAGTTACATACTAAACCTTGTTAAAGATATTGGTTTCTGTGTGTTCTTATTCATCGGTAATGGTCTCTCAAAGGTTTGGAACTGCTTAGCTAATCTCAAAACATTTCTCAAATGTATTAACAAATACACAATGCAACATACATTACATTGAGAAATGTAGCATGCTACAGTAATTTAGTATTGTTATTGTTTTGAGTTAATGTGTATTAAATAAACATAACTATGTCAGAAAAATTTCACAGTATGCAATATGTGACGACTTGTAACAACTTCATTTGACTTCCCAATGGTACGCAGTGCGTGTCAAAAATCTGTAACTTACAGAATGTGTCAGTAACATGCAAAATTTGTTTTATTAAAATGTGTTAATGACTAGGTTCTACATTTGTAGTTAGTGGAACATAATTACAACAGATAAAAATACAGGACAAGTGCAATCCATCCATCAGAGCTTCGGTATACTGAAAGGACAACAGTGGTTTACAAGACTTTAATATTTGCGGATACAAATAAGACTTGGGAATGAAGACAGCATTTCTTTTACTCACTCAGACCTCCCGTTACGGCTTGGTATGTGGGTGGTCAGGAGTGTAAGAAATGAGTAGTGTTAGACAGAGCTAGGCATTTGACTAAAGATAATCTGTCCACTATTTTGACTATGTACACTAGGAAAGTGATGTACGCATACATATTCAAATGCAGAGAGATGTAAACAGGCAGAATATGGTGCTGAGGTCAGCAACACCTTTATAAGACCCTAAGTGTTTGGCGCAGTTGTTACATCGGTTATTGCTGCTACAGTGGCATGTTATGAAGATTTAGGTTAGTTTGAACGTAGTGTTGTAATCGGCACACGAGCGGTGGGACACAGCATCTCCAAGGTAGCAATGAAGTGGGGATTTTTCCCATACAACCATTTCATGAATGTACTGTGAATATCAAGAATCCAGTAAAACATCAAATCTGACATCGCTGCGGCCGGGAAAAGGTCCTGCAAGAATGAGACCAATGATTAATGAAGAGAATAGTTCAATGTGACAGAAGTGCAACGCTTCTGCAAATTGCTGTAGATTTCAATGCTGGACCACTATTTCACATGTTAATCTGCGTGCTTGCAGGGGCCCTACACAATATTAGGCAGGTGTACTGGTTTCTTTGGCTCTTCAGTGTACATCCATCTAAACTTAGTTTACAATGGAACCTTAGTATTAGTGACGGCTATTACCATCACTACATTACTATTAGTACAGATATGTTTCCTGCTTCTTGGAATGTTGTTAGAGTATCCATTGGTTTGATATAAATACATTGTTATGTAATGTTAAAGATATTATAAGAATGTGATTGGTTTTATGGAGCATATCAGGTGTAAGTTACTGTGTAAGCAGCCTTTTCTAGAAATCCCATAATTCTTTCATTGTTAGTGCAAAGAATCCATTCACTGCTTAAATACAAATGAGAAGTGTAATGTAACAGAGATAATATACTTCCATTTCAGATTCACCAGAGGTGATATACGAATTAGCAGTTACTGCGCAAGAGAAAGCAGAGGCAGAAAGGTTGATGTTGCCTTCAAATTTTTATGCTTATCGAAGAAAACCAGGATGTCCAGGATGTCCAGGCTGTAAAGATGATGAAGCTTCAGAGGTATGTGAATAATTTAATCAAAATATGACACAAGCAAGGCTTACACTCCTTGCAAATATACTGACTCTTTGATGTTAGTAAAATTTAGTAGTTTCTCATAAAATATCTGCGTAGTTGATAAATGATCGGAAAGTAGTGGTAGACTAATAACTAGAAACCAAACATTAATGCTGCCTTTTGTGTGTGAAGCAAATGTTTAAATCTCTGAACATTATGTATTTCATTGTGTCGGATAAATAAAATTATCTATACTTGGTAAAGAAGGCTACATTTGACTACCAAAAACCGTGTGAATTTTTTAACTTCACGTTTCAATAGACAGCATTATAAAAGTAGGAAATTGTTGTGGTCTTCTATTTCATTTATCTCCTGTCTAAAGTTTCTCAAGGTTCCTTGTTACTTATCTGTTAGTCTAATATTATTCATTGTAAATGACAAGTAGGCGGATGGCACAATGACTAACTTCATTTTGAAATGATTAATGTTAATTAGTTTTCTTGTATTTTCTATTTCTGACATCTGTTTTCTTTTACAGTCAGATGGAGAAAGAGGGGCAGAATCATCAAATGTGGACACGTCTGCACATGAACCTAATTGTTCAGGTGACTTTTCATTGGCTGCCCGTGGACAGAAAACAGCTGGCACAGTTGACGATAATACAGAGGATAAGAATAAGCCAGAGGATAAGAATAAGCAAATTACTTCTAATACCACACCGATCAAACCCAAGATGGGCAGTGGTATTTTGCAGCCTCCGACATTTTCTTTCACTCCTACTTTCGG
Organism: Schistocerca cancellata; assembly: GCF_023864275.1. NCBI lineage: Eukaryota > Metazoa > Arthropoda > Insecta > Orthoptera > Acrididae > Schistocerca > Schistocerca cancellata. The sequence goes on from NC_064627.1 coordinate 447,199,281, forward strand.
TCAGTCTACTACAACAACCAATCCATCATGGTTCTCCCGGAACACAGCAGCAGTTTTCACAAGTCCTGCAATGGCTGCAGGTGATGCAAAAAATATAACAATTGATCAGACAGGTTCATTGCATGCCGAGAACAAATTTGGGGTGGCGTCACTTGTTGCAACAAACACTGTTGCAGAGAAAGCTGCTATATCCACACCAGAGTTTGGAAAAACTCCAGGACGTTCATCTGAAAGTGAAAAACAGATCAGTAATTTAGCTGCTGGAACTTCACTGTTTGGTTCACAGGGGCAAAAGGTAGAAAGTTGTTCCAATGCCCCACTCTTTACTCTTTTCCCTCCATCTAGTCAGTCAAAATCTGTGCAGGACCAGCCCCTTATGTTCAATTTTGGCCCAACAAGTAAATTTGGTTGTGAGCCCAAAGTTTCAAAGACACCAGGATTTGGATTTACTGCACCCTTTCAAACTGAAAGTATATTGAGAACATCAGCCACTGAAAGCACAGATTTGAAAACCATGATGGAACCTTCACACAGTATTCTTCAACCAGATGGAAAACACAGAACAGTAGGAAAGCAATTGGAGGAGAATCTGAAGCCTGAAGGTCTATTCTCTTCAGTGCAGTCGACCGTCACATTTGCAGACCTTGCTTCAAAGATAAAGCCTCAGGAACAGCAACCAGGTAATAAATATTCTTATTTGAGTTACATGTATTAATTGGGGGTGGTGGTGGTTGGTGTTGTTTTCGTCTTCAGTCTGAAGACTAATTTGCTGACACTCTCCACTTTTGCATATCCTGTGCAATCTTCATCTCTTTATAATAACCACAACCTATATCCAATTGATCCTGCTTATTACATTCATTCCTAGGTCTCACTTAACAATTTTTATCCCTCCTACTTCCTTCTGTTACCAGACTGATTATTTTCTGACATCTTGGTATGTGTCCTACCAATCGATCCTTTCTTTACCTCCAGAAAATGCACCTAACATTTAAATTTAAATACAGTGTTGGAAAGTTTCTGTTTGCCAAAAACACTTTGCTTGCTATTGCCAGACTGCATTTTATATCCTTTCTACTTCAGCCATTGACAGTTACCTTTGCTAACCCTAATAGCAAAAATCGCCTACCACATTTAGTGTCTCCCTTCCTGATCTAATACCCTCAGCAGTGCCTTATTTAGATGACATTCAATAATGCTTGTCTTACTTTTATTGTTGTTCATCTTACAATATTGTTTTCAAGACTCTATCCATTCCATTCAACTGCTCTTCCAAATCCCCTCCCATTTCTGACGGAATTACATTGTCAACAGTAAACCTCTTAAGTTTTTACTTCTGCTGCCTGAACTTAAATGCCCTTTCCAATTCTTTCCTTGGTTTCCTCTTCTGTTAACTCAATGTGCAGATTGAATAACATGGGGGTAGATTACTACCCTGTCTCGCAACCTTCTCAATTACTGCTGCCTTTTTTGTGTCCTTAGACTCGTGGAACTGCAGTATGGTTTTTGTATAAATTATAAATTACCCTCTGCTCCCTGGATTTTGTCACTGCTAACTTCCGACTTACAGATTGTAGTCTAGTCAACATTCTTGAAAGCTTCTTCTCAGTTTACAAATGCTATAAACGTAGGTTTGCCTTTCTTCAACTTACCTACTCAGTTAACACGTAGAATCGTTATTCCCCACATATTCATAAATTTCTCTTGAACCCAACTGATCTCCCCTGAGGTCAGCTTGTAACAGTTTTTCCATTCTTCTGTAAATACTTTATATAAATATTTTGCAGTTGTTGTTTATTAAACTAATAGTTAGGTAATATCCACAGCTATCACTACCTGCTTTCTTTGGAATTGGAATTATTAAAGTGTTCTTGAAATCTGAGGGTGTTTCCTCTGTCTCATACCTCTTGAAAATGAGGTGTAATAGTTTTGTTGTGGCGGCTGGCACTCCCAAGAATATCAGTAGTTCTTAGGGAATGTCATCATCTTTGGGGCCCTTGTTTTGACTTAGCACTTTTAGTGCTCTGTTAAATTCTTGTAGCAGTATCATATCTCCTCTCCTCATTTATGTCCTCTTGTATTTCTATAATATTGCCTTAAAGTGTGTTTCCCTGCACAGCTCTCGTGTATACTTCTTTTGTCTTCCAGCTTTCCCTTCTTTGCTCAATATTCGATTGGCATCTGAGTGCTTGATATTCATACATCTGCTACTATTTTCTCCAAAGGTCTCTCTAATTTTCCTGTAGGCAGCAGCCATCTGTCCCCTAATCATGCATGTTATTTCTGCAGCCCTATATTCGCCATCTAGCCATTCCTGTGTAGCTATTTTGAATTTTCTGTCAAGCCTTGCTTCTGGATGTCTGTATGCCTATTTTGTCTGCTTAGTTTGTTGCATTTCTTATTATCTTCTCTTGTCAAAATTCAATATCTCATGTTATCTCAGGATATCTATCAGGTCTTGTCTTTTTACTTATTTGATCCTCTGCTGTCTTCACAATTTCATATCTCAAAGCTACCCATTTATCTTCTGTTCTATTCATTTCCCCTTTTTCAGTTAATTGTTGCCTAATGTTAGTCCTGAAACTCTCAGCAGCCTCTAGTTCTTTCAACTTATCCAGGTCGCATCTCCTTCATTTCCTACCTTTTTGCAAATGCTTCAGATCTGATATATAGTTTATAAGCAATAAATTATGGTTAGTCCACTTCTGCCACTAGAAATGTCTTAAAGTTTGAAATCTGATTTTGAAATATGTTGTACCATTATATAATCAATCTGAAACCTTCTAGTGTCCCCAGGTCTGTTCCACATATACAACCTTCTTTCATGCTTCTTAAAACATATGTTAGTGATGATTAAATAATGCCCTTTGTAAAACTCTACTACGTAGCTTCCTCTTTCACTCCTTTGCCCAAGTCCATGTTCTCCTATTATTTTTCACTATGCTGTTCATAGTAAGTTACACATTTCTAACTTTTTATTCATTGCTAGAAAAAGTCCATTTTGATATATCAAAAAATTAAATTCCAGTTTCTTGTGAGGGATAAATAAATAAATTTGTGATATTTATAACCACATATTATCCACAATTACAGTTTATATTTATTCTAGTTGAGGATGAAGTGTGTGTGTGTGTGTGTGTGTGTGTGTGTGTGTGTGTGTGTGTGTGTGTGTACACCTAGCTGAAGTGTGTGTAGAATATGACTGCCAACAGCTGCACAGTGTCCCATATAAGGCCGTGTTGTGGTCATAAGCTGCCTCGTGGCATGAAGGCGTTGTCAGGCTAAAGCAAAATATACAAGGTGTTTCAGGGAAACAGTAAATGTTTTAGGAGGGGTTAGTATAGATATATTCAATTAAAACATCCCTTATAATGTGTGTCCAACTTTTATTAGTTACAGAGATACATCTGTTACAATGTAACCCAAATATTCGCTGAAGGTGTTAAGCAAAGGCAAGTAAGCTAAGTTTAGTATCGTATATTTCACCTTGGACTTCAGCACACTTCAAAATTCTTTCAACAACACCACGTATAGCTGTTCTAAGTTTGTCTTGCCATTCTCTTAGGAAAACATTACTATTCATAATCCAGAAGATCAGTACATGTGGTGTGTTTACTTTCTCATTGTAGACTTCACCTTTCAACCATGCCCGACAGGCAGAAACCAGGGCATGTTCCTCTGGTTCTGTACCATGATATTGTGTAGCGAAGTCAAGTCTTATCAGGAGCTAAGGCATTCTGTTATTTAACACTTTAGAGACCCAGCTCAAACATAGGTCATACCATAACTTTGTGAAAAAGACGCACCTGGTTATAGTTCGTGTCGTGATTTTCTCGACATGCAAGCCAACTATCACTCAGAAACTGGACTCTGGTAGTACGAGAACCAGTCAAGGGGCAACCTGCACCTTGAGTGGTGGTGTTTCCTATTGTCAATTTCTAGAATTAATTCGAAAGAAACATTAGCAGACGTAACAGCTGCTATTGTGAATGGTTGAAACAATAAGATCATATTGACATAACTTAATGCTTGTACTCATTAGATTTTGCAGTAATTTGTTGAGTGGGGCAAGAAATTTTCGAAGCCCAAGAGCAAGAAATTGCTCAGTACTCACCTCACTCTTGGGAGGCTAGCTAGATTTCCTGTCAATTTTTTTTAAAGTTTGTAATCTGTCAAAGAACTTACTAATTATATGAATAATTGCTCTCTCCATCACTCCCTCCCTCCATCAATCCCTCCCTCCCTCCATCACTCACTCCCTCCCTCCATCACTCACTCCCTCCCTCCATCACTCACTCCCTCCCTCCATCACTCACTCCCTCCCTCCATCACTCACTCCCTCCCTCCATCACTCACTCCCTCCCTCCATCACTCACTCCCTCCCTCCATCACTCACTCCCTCCCTCCATCACTCACTCCCTCCCTCCATCACTCCCTCCCTCCCTCCATCACTCACTCACTCCCTCCATCACTCACTCACTCCCTCCATCACTCACTCACTCCCTCCATCACTCACTCACTCCCTCCATCACTCACTCCCTCCCTCCATCACTCACTCCCTCCCTCCATCACTCACTCCCTCCCTCCATCACTCACTCCCTCCCTCCATCACTCACTCCCTCCCTCCATCACTCACTCCCTCCCTCCATCACTCACTCCCTCCCTCCATCACTCACTCACTCCCTCCCTCCATCACTCACTCCCTCCCTCCATCACTCACTCCCTCCCTCCATCACTCACTCCCTCCCTCCATCACTCACTCCCTCCCTCCATCACTCACTCCCTCCCTCCATCACTCCATCACTCCCTCCCTCCATCACTCCCTCCCTCCATCACTCCCTCCCTCCATCACTCCCTCCCTCCATCACTCCCTCCCTCCATCACTCCCTCCCTCCATCACTCCCTCCCTCCATCACTCCCTCCCTCCATCACTCCCTCCCTCCATCACTCCCTCCCTCCATCACTCCCTCCCTCCATCACTCCCTCCCTCCATCACTCCCTCCCTCCATCACTCCCTCCCTCCATCACTCCCTCCCTCCATCACTCCCTCCCTCCATCACTCCCTCCCTCCATCACTCCCTCCCTCCATCACTCCCTCCCTCCATCACTCCCTCCCTCCATCACTCCCTCCCTCCATCACTCCCTCCCTCCATCACTCCCTCCCTCCATCACTCCCTCCCTCCATCACTCCCTCCCTCCATCACTCCCTCCCTCCATCACTCCCTCCCTCCATCACTCCCTCCCTCCATCACTCCCTCCCTCCATCACTCCCTCCCTCCATCACTCCCTCCCTCCATCACTCCCTCCCTCCATCACTCCCTCCCTCCATCACTCCCTCCCTCCATCACTCCCACCCTCCATCACTCCCACCCTCCATCACTCCCACCCTCCATCACTCCCACCCTCCATCACTCCCACCCTCCATCACTCCCACCCTCCATCACTCCCACCCTCCATCACTCCCACCCTCCATCACTCCCACCCTCCATCACTCCCACCCTCCATCACTCCCACCCTCCATCACTCCCACCCTCCATCACTCCCACCCTCCATCACTCCCACCCTCCATCACTCCCACCCTCCATCACTCCCACCCTCCATCACTCCCACCCTCCATCACTCCCACCCTCCATCACTCCCACCCTCCATCACTCCCACCCTCCATCACTCCCACCCTCCATCACTCCCACCCTCCATCACTCCCACCCTCCATCACTCCCTCCCTCCATCACTCCCTCCCTCCATCACTCCCACCCTCCATCACTCCCTCCCTCCATCACTCCCACCCTCCATCACTCCCTCCCTCCATCACTCCCTCCCTCCATCACTCCCTCCCTCCATCACTCCCTCCCTCCATCACTCCCTCCCTCCATCACTCCCTCCCTCCATCACTCCCTCCCTCCATCACTCCCTCCCTCCATCACTCCCTCCCTCCCTCCATCACTCCCTCCCTCCATCACTCCCTCCCTCCATCACTCCCTCCCTCCATCACTCCCTCCCTCCATCACTCCCTCCCTCCATCACTCCCTCCCTCCATCACTCCCTCCCTCCATCACTCCTCCCTCCATCACTCCCTCCCTCCATCACTCCCTCCCTCCATCACTCCCTCCCTCCATCACTCCCTCCCTCCATCACTCCCTCCCTCCATCACTCCCTCCCTCCATCACTCCCTCCCTCCATCACTCCCTCCCTCCCTCCCTCCATCACTCCCTCCCTCCCTCCCTCCATCACTCACTCCCTCCCTCCCTCCATCACTCACTCCCTCCCTCCCTCCATCACTCACTCCCTCCCTCCCTCCATCACTCACTCCCTCCCTCCCTCCATCACTCACTCCCTCCCTCCCTCCATCACTCACTCCCTCCCTCCCTCCATCACTCACTCCCTCCCTCCCTCCATCACTCACTCCCTCCCTCCCTCCATCACTCACTCCCTCCCTCCCTCCATCACTCACTCCCTCCCTCCCTCCATCACTCACTCCCTCCCTCCCTCCATCACTCACTCCCTCCCTCCCTCCATCACTCACTCCCTCCCTCCCTCCATCACTCACTCCCTCCCTCCCTCCATCACTCACTCCCTCCCTCCCTCCATCACTCACTCCCTCCCTCCCTCCATCACTCACTCCCTCCCTCCCTCCATCACTCACTCCCTCCCTCCCTCCATCACTCACTCCCTCCCTCCCTCCATCACTCACTCCCTCCCTCCCTCCATCACTCACTCCCTCCCTCCCTCCATCACTCACTCCCTCCCTCCCTCCATCACTCACTTCCCTCCCTCCCTCCATCACTCACTCCCTCCCTCCCTCCATCACTCACTCCCTCCCTCCCTCCATCACTCACTC